>NC_056738.1:239375546-239698046 GCF_019279795.1 Protopterus annectens
AAGGTGGACATAATGAAGTCATGACAGACACATGAGTTTCAGTCCCCACCACCTTCAGAACAGTCATGGTAATGTGAAATGTATCATGCATAAACTAAATATGTTTGTAATAGGCATATCTACAATCTGTCCCTATATATCCCCCCCTAATATTAGGCTTTGCCCACATGTGATGCTCTACTTTGTTGCAAGGCAGAACAGTTCAGCTGTAGAGGAAGGGATAATGGGAATAATTACAAGAGATCCCTATTTTGGGCCCCTTCACCCCCATTTACAGTGCCTTTCATCAGATGTTTTGCAGTGAGAGGTTCAGAGTATGGATCCAATGTCCGAATGCACTCCAATATATATATATATATATATATATATATATATATATATATATATGAATAGGGTCTATATTATATCTTTGAACGCTTAAAAAAGCGAATGCTGATTGATCAAACTTATTTTCGTGAAACTGCAAAATATCGAAGCAGCAGATACTCAAATTTTTTCCTAGGGAAAGAATTTGGTTGTCTGTTTCTGTTGCTTCGGTATTTTCAGTGTTATGGTGGAAAGTTACCGGTCAGATTCAGGTAAGTGTGCGAATGTGTGGATGCGAGTGTTAGGGTGATTTAGGTGAGTTAGGGTTAGGGCACGGGTTAGGTGTGTGTGTGATTGAGTGGACATGAGGGTTAGGGCGGATTTAAGTGAGTTAGGGTTAGGGAGCGAGTGAGGTGAGTGTGCAATAGTGATGGACCTCAGGGTTAGGGTTTGGGTTAAGGTAAGTGGGTAGTTAGTGGTGTGTGCATAGTTTAGTGTAGGGTTAGGTATCAGATTTTAGGTGTATGTGTGTGGATTTCTGTTTATTTGGTGTGCTTGTGTTGTGTGTATGTGTTTTGGATCAGCGATTTTTTCCCTGGGAAAAAAATCGCTGATCTGACAGTTCGAGATTGTAAGCTTTCGCTTAGATTAGGTTGATCAATCAGCGTTCGCTTTTTTAAGCATTCAATGATATAATATAGACCATATATATATATATATATATATATATATATATATAGAGACATGTATGTCTACATAAATACATACATATATATATATATATATATATATATATATATATATATATATATACATACATTTTCCCTACTGTTGAATGACTGTGCCACATGATATGTTTGAGAAAACATCACACATGTCTACAGCTCAGTTGGCTTAGTGGTAAATTGCTGTGGCTATGGTGTGCAGGGTTCTGGGTTTGAGACTGGCAAGGGTTGATTATTTTGTTGCTGGGCAGAACAAGGGCTGTTGGATACAGAGAGATTAAGTCACTTTTAAGCAGTTGTAACCTAGTTTGCTCTGGTTTGCTTGATGGTAATCAATGCTAACTGCCTATTAAATATGCTTACAGTTACCAGAAAAGGGCTTAATCTCTGTAGGCATCACTTAGCACCTCACAAACAGGTTTAATCCTGCTTACTACTGCTTAAAGGTTCTTACTCCCACTTATCCCTGTGCTAATTTCTTTAAAAGAAAAGAAAAAAAAAAGAGCTGATAGGAAAGTGATGAAAAAGGAGACACAAAGAGGGAAAGTCAATAGGGAAAGTAGCTAGGGATGTGTAGGATGGGTGTAGGGAAGGTCCATAGCTGTCCATTTCTTCTAAAGCAACAGCTGTGCATATATACTGAATTTGGAGGTATATTTGGACACTCAAACCTCTGAGACAGTGGTGAGGATAATAATAATGTGCTGTGAAACTAATTAGACCAGATTCCATGTGTCCAGTGGGCATGTGTGCAAAATGGACAGTTATGTATGGGGCAAAAATTTTTTTTAAGCTGAGAGTGGGTTGTTGGGGAAGGACAGTAGGTATATATGGGGAGGTAGGTTGGGTCGGAAGACAGACAAGACAGACAAGACAGCATACAGGGGTGGTATATGACACATGTTGGGGGTAAACACTTTGGACAGGGAGGGGTGTTTGGAAATCAGAAGCCCATGAGCCCACAAATGGTAACAGTGGGACTGAGATCCTCACCCATGGGCATTCACCACTGCACCTTCACGGCTCTGAAGGTGGCTGTGCTGGGGGCTGATCAGGATGGGCAGGCTGACCCTCTAATTGCACCATACAGCCCTCAAGCTGGCATAGCAGATCTCCCAATTCTCTGCAGAGCTCCTTATGCACCAGATCCCAGATTTGATTTCAGGTGACAGGATTCTGTCCTCGCACACTCCTGGGGGGGACTATCCCCATCCCTGAGGTGGTTCCACCCAAAGGTGATGCAGGACCATCAAACGAGGAGGTCCCAGGGCTGGTCCCAGATGTGCTGGGGCTTGGTGCCATGGCCAGATGAGGTGGGAGATTTGGGTCCGCTGGGACCAGACTGGCCTTCCCAAACATGCTATGGCGTTGCAGTTTTACAGCATATGTGGGTTAGTAGTAGTCAACACAATCCAGGATTAGTTATAACAGCATGCATAGATATTCGCATTAACCCAAAAGAACAGATATGGAACAGTTGCATAGCAAACAGAACACATGCATATATGGAACCACAGTGGCCATTACAAAAGCATGCAGGTTACATTGATAGTAACAGGCCACCAATGATAGTATTTCAACATGGAACATTAATAGAAACACATTTAAATATTTATTGAACAATAGGACATATGTCCCAAAAGTAGGTTTGGTGTAAACATACCCATTGATTTGTGTGTTTAGATTATTGTTGCAGATATGTTGGGGGGAGAGAGAAATGTCAATTAACAACTTATATATCCTTGCAATACTCACAACTTTAATGATCATTGCTCTACATGTATTATTACAATACCCTATGTCCTTGGTTTGGGCAATGGTATGTTTGTACACAGTGTATATCTCATCTGTCTTATAGCTAAAGTCTACTTATCTTACCTGGTAGACCTGTGGATGGAATGTTTGTTAACACTACCTGACTGTTTCTACACATATTACTTGATTCCTAGTTGTAATTATGCACGTACCTTTCTATCTGTTAATGCACAACATCTGGAAAAAGCTTGACAACATTGGGGTACAATTAGGGACATATTTTGAATATTGCTCTTATAAACTTTTAGACAGTTGCTAGAGTAACAGGATTTATCTTAATATTCATTTTCTGAAGGATTTGAAGTCTGACACTCAAATGTAGGTCATTATTTGGTGAATGCAATCCTGAGATCATCCCACTGATTTCCCAGGAAAAAAAGAGGAATAGGCCAAAAATATGAGCCAAATATCTGGACATTCTGGGGAAATCTGTATAGTTGAGAGGTATGATTATGCATACAGCTTACTACCACTCCCAGGATTCAAATTGTGGCTGCGTGTGCTAAAAATACAACAATTTCTCTTTCATCAGAGTGAGCTATTTAGACACCGCTGTCTGTTCTTTCAGTATTTTCTTTGTAAGTCTCTCTTAGTTGTACAGTCTGACCTTGTAATTTCAAGTCTTATACAGACATTCCTAGACATACTTTTATGCTGCACAGTGTGAAAAAAAGTGGTTGACACAACAGTACTATTCTGATATCAGATGTTGGTGCATGCTTCATGTCAGGCCATACAATACCAGAGCAAACACTACCAGTCCAGGATTTAAAACTTTATTGCCAGGCAGTTAAAGCTTTCTTATCTGAAAGACCTGTGGGGGGAATGTTTGTTAACACTACCTGACTGTTTCTACACATATTCCCAGATTCCTAATTAATATTATGCACATACCTCTCAATCTCTTAATGCGCACACTCTAGACAAAGCTTGACAACATGAGGATACAAATAGGGACATATTTTGAATATTGCTCTTATAAATTTGGAGAATTGCTAGAGTAACAGGATTTGTTTTAATATACATTTTCTGAAGGATTTGAGGTCTGAAAATCAAATGTATGTCATTATTTAGTGACTACAATTCTGGGATCATCCAAGTGATTTGCCAGGGAGACAGAGGAACAGGCCTAAAATATGACCAATTATCTGGACATTCTGCAAAAATCTGTACAGTTGAGAGGTATGATTATGCATAGAGCTTACTACTACCACTCTGAGGATCTGAACCATGGCTGTGTGTGCTAAAAATACAACAATTTGAATTTCATCAGAGTGAGCTATTTAACAACTGCTGTCTATTCTTTCAGTGTTTTATGTCTAAGACTCTCTTGTTTGTACAATCAGATCTTGTACTTACATTACTATTCAGAGACTGCAACACTAAATGCCATACAATACCAGAGTAAACCCAACCAGTCCAGGATTTAGAACTTTATTGCCAGGCAGTTATGATTTTATTGAAATATGAACTATATGGGACTATTACCGTCATATTGTATGGTTTATTCAGTACAACCCATAACAGTTTTTATACTGCCAGGTGACTTTGTACTATATATATTTATTTGGTATGACTACTATAAGCAGGATTGTTACTCACCAGCCTCGCAACACAGCCTTTGCAACCTGCTAGCATGGGCTTCCTGATTCACAGCCTGCTCAGCTGCAGCTGTAAAGGGAATAGAGAAATATTTAGGCAAACCTATCCATCACATACACAGGCTGGACTTTAGTAAACAGTTATTGATATGACCTACCATTCACTGGGAAAACTACTCGAGTGCAAATTCCCAGGCCCAGCACTTCCTGGAATTCATCAACTCAAATGCCCTGGATCAGCTGGTAAACTCCCCTACCAGAGGAGAAAACATATTGGACCTGGTCATCGCCAACATGGGTGACAGGTGTTCGACACTGGAGGTCAACCCATCACTGGTTAGATCAGACCATAAACTAATCACTCTGGATGTCCACACCCCACCACCACCCCCAACAAAGGAAACCACAGTAAAAAACTTTTCCAAAACAAACCTCACCTTAATTAAGACAGAGGTGGTAAGTTTCACAACCCCCACGCTAAAGGATAACGCTGCCCAAGATGCAGAAACCTTTACAAATGCACTCTATGAGCACCTACAAGGATGCATGGATTGTGCCATTCCTGGGAAAAACAAGACTCACTCCTCTAAGAGAAGGAAAACAGTTTGGTGGACCCCTGCAATAAACAGGCTATACAATAGTAGGAAGAAACTAGTTCAGAAAAAAAGCAAATCCCAAGAAGGAAAGACATCCCTGATCAGTATCAGTAAGAAACTGAGGTCTCTCATGAAATCATCCAAGGCTAACTTCAAAAGAAAAATAGCCAAGGATTCAAAAGGTAACCACAAAGCCTTCTTTAGCTATGTTAAGAATCTAAGTGGCAACTTGCAGATATGCACTGAGCTAGTGCAAAATAGCACAAAATATACTGAACCTACTGATATAGCCAACATCCTGGCAGATAGATTCAGTGCAAACCTCATCCCCCTCTCAACTCCAAAAGGGCCCACAACAATACCGGAAAAGTGTAGTGTCCCAAAAATCACAGATGCACAGGTGAAAACAGCCCTTTCAAAAGCCAAAAATACAGCATCAATGGGACCAGATGGTGTCCCAGGCTGCGTCTTGCACGAACTACAGAATGAACTAACCCCCCACCTAAACATGCTATTCAACCTCAGCCACTCCATAGGCTATGTGCCCGTAGAATGGCGCACAGCAACGGCTATTCCTCTACACAAAGGAGGGGCCACAACAGACTCTGGTAACTATCGCCCCATAAGCCTGACTAGCCTGGTCTGCAAGGCTATGGAGCGCATCATCATGGAACTCATTAACAAAGACATTGGGAACCTCCAAACACTTGACCCAACCCAGCTTTGTTAAGGGCAAATCATGTCTACTAAACCTGGTGGACTTCTTCGAGACAGTCAGCAAGGCCATAGACAAGGGAAAAGTGGTTCACACAGCCTACCTTGACCTCACCAAAGCTTTCGAAACCATTCCGCACTCAGGTATTACAGAAAAACTCATCAGCCTGAACATAAACCCCTATGCCAACTGGCTTACAGACAGAACTCACACGATAAGAATAGCGGGCTCCAGGTTCGACTCTAAACCAGTCACAAGTGGTGTCCTGCAAGGTTTGGTCATGGGACCCCTACTGTTCGGTATATACTTCTCAGAAGTACAGGCAAACACAGGAGGACTATGGGTAACCAAGTTTGCCGATGAATGCAAACTGGGAGCCATAATTGACTCTCTGGCTGAAACGGACATCCTCCAAAAGGGCCTTACTGAGATGGACACATGGTGTCAAAGTCATGACCTCAAGCTAAATGCCAAAAAATGCATAGTCATCCCATTTTGGAGAAACAAAACACCCAAAAATTACCACATAGGTGGCAGCCCCCTTAATACAGAAGAGGTAATAAAAGATCTGGGGACCGAGGTAGATATTAATCTCTCCTTTGACAATCATATTGCCAAAGTAGTTAGGAAATCCTTCTATGTGGCCCATCTAATTGCTAAACGGTTCACATCTAGAAATAAAGAGGTTATAGTGCCCCTCTACTCGTCACTCATTAGACCCATCATAGAGTATAATGCCCCATTTGAGATGTACTTCACAAGACACTTCCAACAGCTGGAAAGACCACAAAAGTACCTCAGCAGGAGGATTACTGGTCTCAAACATATGTTCTATGCAGCCCAACTGAAAAAACTTCGGCTGTACTCAGTGGCATATCGCTTACTCAGAGGTGATCTCTGCCTGACTTACAAAGCCATGTCCAACTCAGAATTGATGGACATGCTCTACCTAAAGAAATCCAAGTCACTGTGAGCCATGCGCTCTAGTGAGCTAAACCTCACCACAATAATAAATAGAACATGCTGGAGGGATAGATTCCTGTCACAGAGACTCCCCATGCTTTGGAACAAACTTCCAAATTATATCAGGCAGAGCCCCTCACTAACACTCTTCAAGAGAAACCTTGACAAGTAGATGGGTAACAGAAAATACACCCCTGGGATCACTTCATTGGCTCTGCTTGACAGAGGATCAGTTAATTAATCAACAGAGTGGTGAAAGCTGACACACTCTGGCTAGGCTTATAAATGCCCTTGGGCAGATAGCCTAGTACCTACCTATGAACCTATGAACCTATGAATACTTACACACTGCTGGGACATCATCACTCTGCCTTGCTTCTTGGACCCAATGGTCCAATACCTCCCTCTTTCTCCACTTCAAGTCAACATAGTGGTGCCAGACCTGCTCACCAGTCCAAGGGATACCAGTGGCACTGGTGAGATCATGGGCGAGATAGTCCCAGGCTTCCACTTTATATTGGGAACCCTGGTGCTGGCCTTGCAGCAGTCGCTTGTCATGGTTATTTGCCAGGAGTCCTACCATGACCTTGGACTCCTGTATGCCCAAGATCTGCACCCAGAAGCACATGCCCTCACCAACTCCTGCCATACTGCCTACACTGGGGAGCTGTAGCCAGTTATGAGCTATATTCCCACCTGAGTAGTTTAAATACGACCAATTTCCCACCCTTTGCCATGATTGAATGGTTTTGAATATGTTGAGCTAAGCTAAACTATGGGCAAACCTGCTTAGCTATGGTTGGCAGTGCTTAAAGAGGCAGGTTCTGCATTGCTTACCAATGGGCACATCCACTTAGCTGGGCGACAGTGCTTAGCAGTCATATTTACACAATGCTTACACATGGTAAGCAGAGCTGTGCAATGCTTAGCATTGCTTGCTTTTTTATTTTATACACTATCTGCTGTATGGGATTGATTCATCATTCATTACATATTATAAATTTGTTTACTGTCCCTGACATCCCCCAATATGCTTTTATTACATTTATTCATGTGTGACTATACTGTATGGGGCACTTGTGTTTATATGGGGGTTTCACAACTTTATTACACTGACACATCAAATCTGGACCTACTACAGTACTCTGATTAACAAATATTATGATATTTTATAGCTAATTATAAAAAAAATTTCTGTACTGCATTCACATGTAAAATGCGAGTTGGTTACAGTGGGGGTCGAACCAGGAATGGCTGCTTGCAAAGCATACACTCTAACCACTACACTATTGCAGCCCTACTTAAGTTTGTTGTCTCTTGCTATTTAACTTCTTGTGCTGTTTAAGCTGGACTAAGCTTAGCTAAGCAATGGGCACACCCATGCAGCTACGCTTAAAATTTATCGGAGTTATAAAAAAATTATTTGTTGTGCTATTTTCATTGTACCCTTTAGAATATCCCTGATAATGCTAAACCTGTTATTCTATCAACTTTCTGCTTTGTGGGACGATTTCCCCTTATGGTTTTGTCCAGATTCCTTACTCTGATGGGTTGGGAGGTGTGCGCTATACGCTTATGCTAAACCTATTATTCTATCAACTTTATGGCTTGGTAGGGATGATTGTCCCTTATGGATTTTTCCAAATTCCTTACCCTGACAGGGTGGGGTAGTTACAAGCATTCTCGCTCATTTGAGATTGCCAAATGGCAATTCTGGAGTGCAGGGGGCATATGTATTGCGAGAGCTCTGCTCTCAGACACACCCCTGCACTCATACACATAACTGTGTCTGTTTTACAGCATGGCAGCATGCCTTCATACATATGTATGGCGCATTCCCATGCTGCACAGGAACCGTCCCTGCCGTGCAGGAATAACTTATTCCTGCATGGCTGCTTGATGAATCCTGGGGTTAGTATGGGATTGGGGTGTATTTTGTGAAACATATAATAATAAGAGCAAATATAAATTTGAATTAGGCTACTTTGTAAGCACACAGTTTATCAAAACTAGATTTAAGGGCCTAATTATGAACTTCATCTAGGCTTTCTGTCTAATCATGACATGGGAGTGAAATTGCAACATTAGTACCTAAAATCCACAAGATCTGCATAGTTACATTAGACCCTACAGTCATGGGAACAGCCTTTAAAATTCCAATTATTTTATGCATGCTTTCCATTTATTCTAAAGGATTTTGTATCTTGTGTATATGTTAATGCTGCACTTACTGAAGAAAATCCAGTTACTCCAGCAAACATAATGCTCATTTCATAGGTATGCAATTTTGCTGCAAGTCTAGGACAAATATCGGTTTTGTTTTTCTGTCTTTCTTTTAATAATCAACTATTCCATATAGACTAGGCAAGAAATTGTGTAAATGGGCAGCAGCTTGTAAATATCGACTACCATATCAGAGTAACACATGCACGCATGCGTGCGCACACACACACACACACACACACACACACACACACACACACACACACACACACACACACACACACACACACACACACACACATGCATGCACACACACGCACACACACAGTAATGTTTTCTCTCAAGTAAGAACATCGGCTTCCCATTCTTTTTCTTTCACGTTGACTGGATGCTTTCAACATGTAAATGTGAAAAGTTTAAGGAATTTAATCTACTGGTTCCCCCACTTGACCTGTAGAATATCACTTGTGAGTACACAGAGTGTCTATTGTTGCTTTTCCCATGATTCCCATCAGGCGATATATGCTTGTTAAATGATGGGGATAGATCTACTATAACCAGGGAAGAGAATATAAGAGTATTTTCTCATACTAATATTAAGGCATCCAGGTATCTCCCACTGGAATTATTTTCAGTATGGCCCATTGTAAGAATACCCCCAGGCAGATGCTGTGCAAGCTAGAGAAGCTATATAGTTTAGCTAGTCTATAGATATTGGTGAATCTGCAAGGAATATATGAAATCCGCAACTGGATAAAGGAAAGTCTGGTCATCCCTGCCTAGTGTGCAGCCACAATGATCCACAAAGAGAAAAAAATGAAGGGATGTTAGTGAGATTTAGAAAACAAGTTAATTTGCATATATGTCTGACTTGTCACAGAATTTCTTCGTGCCATGGTAAAACTTGGTCAGACCTTTTCAAACTCTTCCTTGGACTCTTTCACCTATTATGCACTGTTGCATTATCTGTGTACCATCAGTGAAGAGTTTGATTGTCTTCTCTTTTTTCCCAGGTACGTCTAAAGTGAACTGCATTTGAAATTGACCCCAGCTGTAATCAACTTATCAGTGTCATTTCTGCCATTATTCCTCCAACCATGATCATCTGTGTTCTTTCATTTAGTCATTTAGCAGTTGAGTTTGTCAGTTATGGTTTTACATCAGTCATACCACTTTTCCTACATAGAATCAGTAGTGGAACCAATCTAAAATCTTTGGTGAAATTCAGGTAGATTTATCATAGTTCCATTGTCAAATCCAGTTGAAACCAATTTATAAATCTGGATCAGATTTTTAGGGCAACTCCATCTGACCATGAACTTTTGTTGTTTGCTTCTCTGGAGAGGACTATCCTTCAGGAGAACAACCAGCCTCCTGATAAGACTCTCTTCATGGCTATCCTCACTGTTGTTGTTAAGCAAACAGGCTTGAGATTTCCAGAATTTTTTTCTGCCCCCCCCCCCCTTGTGTAGGAGTATCACTTTTCCTACTCTGCAGTCCTTGAACAGTGATCTTTGGAAGATCCATACTAGGGGATCTGCCAGCAGATTCCATAGGATTCTGGGAGGCAGACCAGTTGGTCATTGAACTCTACCTACTCTTGATGCAGCTGTTAATTCTCCTCCTCTTCTCCCTCTTTCTTGTCATCTGTCCTTTACTTCTCTCCGGTGGGTCTTACCTCCTTTCTAGCATTGCGTCCTCTTCAGGAATTCCTTTATGAGGAGTGAAGTAAAGTACTCATCCAGTATTTGTGATTCTTCCTAGCCTCCTATAATCTCATTCCCATTATTTTCATCCTGCCCAGTTCACTTTCTTAACTCATTACTTCTGCTTCATAAATAAATCCTGTTATCCCTTTTCTGATCCCTTAATGTGCCTTTGTTATCTTCAGCAGTTTTGCTACCCTTCTACCAGCCTTACAGCATGCAGTCTAGCCTCTCTTGAACTTTCTACCTCTTCATGTTCTATTGTTTTTCTTGTTTGCTAGTCTTACATTCCTCTGCTGACAGATCAGCATTTTCTGCCTTTTCACCTCTTTAAGCCCTTTTCTGGAGCCCCGAGTATGACATGCCATCACCATGGCTTGCTTATTCCCTCAGTCTAATCCCTGTTTCCCAACTCATAATTGATATTCTTTTCTTGTACAGTATAATCCACTTACGCAAGGCACACATCACTGTTTTTGTCATCGTGTTTTTACCCTTCTCCCACTAGAAGTAATACAACGATATGGTCACTGCTAGATAATTGTCCTTTCAACTGAATATCCCATCTGCCTTACCTAGGACAACATCCAGAAGGCTGCCTTTTCTGATAAACTCCTGCAGCAGTTGAAGGAACCATGTAAGCTCAAATATCTCAGTAAATTCTGACTCTCTAGCTACCCTGCAGCTCAGAATCTCCTAGTCTGCTACTGACAGATCTAAGCTGCTTATGTGTATTACACTTTCATCCTTTCCTATTTCTTTTTTCTTATCTGCCTTCCCTTCCTCATCCTTTGTTGTTTCTGGGATTGATACAGCAGTTCTCCTCTGTCTTCATTTGCCTTAACTTCTATGCCATATAATTAATGTTTTGGCTCTGTCTATTCCTTTGACCTCTTTAAGGACTGATGTGTCTTCATTTGTACCCTTACACTGAGTGTCATACATTATGTAAATTGCCATATAACTTCCATATCTGTATTTGCTCTCATTACTGTGCAACCAATACCAATATTCTTCTATGTACCATACCACCTTTGTCAGTGGCCCATGTTTCTGTACTATAGGCAATGTTTATTATCCTTTCTGTGTCAGTGCTTACAGCTCTCCATCATTATAGCTAGACAACTTACATTGCAAAACTCTAGTACCCAGTCATGCTTCCATTAATCTGTGTTTGTTCTGCTGCTGTGTTCCATGTTTGTTGTCATAACCTATCTGCAGCTTGAGTATCTACACTCCTGGTTGTGACTTTTCCTCCCCTCTACCAACCTAGTTTAAAGGGATAGTCACTGAAATGTACTTTTTCAACCCAGCATTAGGACTTCCCTTGCTTCCTCAGCTCCGTGGAACATTACTTGGACACAGAGCTGTTCTCTTTGCCAGGTCACCCCATCTACGTTATCCATTGCCAGAGATGATCATTTCACTTCTTATCCCTCTCTTTTTTCTCCATGCTAGCTACTGATATGGATAACAGATCAAAGAGAGCTAATTCCATTCATACCTCCTTACTGTTCAGAATTTCACATAATGTTCTGATTTTTGCCTCATATTTCTTGTCTTTTCTTCATAAAAGTTGTGGCTTAACTGGAAAATCATTCAAGACTGAAGTCACTAAAAAAAAACGACAGACATCTGAGTTTCAGACTGTACTTTTCAGAAAATGCATGCTAATACAATCTATTATTTTATCAACTTTTGAAGTATATAAGAACAATATTTAAATACTATCCATAATTTTAAGTCTCTGCCCCCCATTATTTTGGCTTTGTCTAGAATTCTTGCACTAAGAAGTTGAGCCAGAGCTGAGTCTCCATTCATCTTCCTCATGGCAATTCTTTGTTAACTCTTACTACCCATAACTGGAAATAATTGTCTTTAGACAATGCTGCAGTTATGGCACTTTCTTGTTTTGGCTGGCCACTTCTCACCTGGAGTGATTTTTTGCATGCTAATACAATATATAGATAATTTAAGCAGGTGTGTCTAAGCAAGATAGTAAATGCATTATGTAGTATTTTCTGTAATTGCTATTTTGTTTTGAAAAATTGTTGTAATATGCATAAATTATTAAAAAAGCATTTAGAAGGAAAGATTAATTATCTGGATTGTGGTGCCTTTGACTACGGAGAATGATCTGTCCACTATTGGCTGAAGGGCATCTGTTATCATTGAGTTTGGTGGATCCAGTTAATTTAGGATACAGCAGCTTTGTCTGGAATTTCTTGCCACATTTTTGCACGACATTTTGTTTTGCAATTACTTATCTTATCAAAGTGCATCTGATCAGAAGATGAAATTGTAGATGCTACAGCATTTACTTTCTTTATAGGTAAGTCAAGTGGTCAGTGGAGAATATCGAGTTATTTGAATTTAGTGCTACTGCCCCCAAGTACTGATAACTTGTCTGCAGTTGCCAAGTGGAAGAGGTGCCTCTCCTTTCTGTGGTTTTTGGGTTGCCAATGGACTTTTTAAAAGTAAAGAAATGCCACATTACAAAGATGACATCCAACTGAAGGACACCTTTTATGAGGTGTTGAGGGGTATTCAAAAGGTTAGCAAATTGCTCATTAATCCAACCATAATGAGGTTGGGTGTTTTGAAACAATTCTTAGTTTCACAAAATGTTGTTATTGTGGCTAGCTGTGCATCTAAAATAAATGTTTTACCACTTAAATGCACATTATGGGATACATTTCTAGTCACATTCCACAAAACTAGCCATGATTTTAAAACCAACTGATTGTGTTAAGGAGCACTTTACTAAGTGTTGTTAGTTTCTGAATAGCCTCAGCAGTGGAAATACTTGCACAAACAAATGAAGAAGTAGATACTGCCCTGTACATACGAGCATGGAAAAATGATGTAGAATAATGTGACTCGGTTGTCTTGGAGTTCTTAATCTGAGAGTGGTGGTTTAGTTTTCTATTGAAAGAAATAATTTTATATCAAACAGGTGTTAATAGAACTTTAAAAGACAACATGTGCTGGTGTAGAAGAAAGGAATTTGAGTGAGTTGGGGAAAAAAGCTTCAAAACAAGTACAGTGAAGAAAGACTGACAAGGCCATGAAATATTAATTTATTTAACTTGAATGAAACTGCTACGTAGGAATGAATAATAAAGGCACCATGCTTTGTATTGAGTGGTTACAGACTGTGGAAAAAAAGAGACTTAGATTTAGTTAGAAGTCTATGGACAAATTAAAATGAAAGTCATAGCATAATTGTCAGCTTTGTTTAAACATCTGCTGTGATCTAAGGCTAGCAAGTGCATAACACAAACTGTTGACAAGTTATAATGCCAAATTATATTCTGAATACTTTTTTATGGGTATCACGTGACTGTGAGACACAGTATTTATGTAACACAAAGATGAGTTGCTGTACAAGTTGTTGGACACAATGAGTGGCAGTTGCTCCTTGCACTCAAGCTGACTCAATAAATTCAATCAGGTGAGATCTTAACTATGCATTATTTGAAATGACCTAACAATGGAAACTAGAGTGCTAGAAATATGATTAAATGATGAGTTATGTAACATTAGATATGCATATTAATGAGCTCCTGAGCAGAAATTCATTGCCGAGTAATGATTTCAGTTAAGATTTGCAAATGTAAGTAGGTTTATACAACTAGTATATTTTTTGCATAGCATAGCAATTTAAAATAAAGTAGTTGAAAAAGAATAATAGCAATAGAAAATGTTTATTCTATCTAAACATTCAATAAGACTTTGAAATCTATGTGTATATTAATACAGGAATGAGACATGAATGGATGAGTTGCATCATACAGTACTGGCCTGCCTCAAATAGACTGTCACACACAAGATAAAGCGAGGTATCTTACTTATCTGAGAAGTGAACAAACACCAAAAAAACTATGAAGTATACAACAGGAGACGAAGGAGAAGTACTATTCTACGTTTGATAATCCACAAAATTAATTGTTTTCATCCTGGTACAACGGACTTTAGCAGAATGTAAAACACTTAATTTCACCCTCCTTTATACAACTCACAAGGCTATAGCAATTAACAATCACACTAAGTCAATTAACAATAAATACTTCTTAAAGTTATAACAATGTTAAAACCAATGACAATGAGAAAAAGGGAATAAAATTTGATAATGTAAAATTAGCTGCTCTGAGTCTCAACACACAACTAAGAGACATCTGTTCATTCAGTCCATGGGGTTCCCAAGCATTAGTTCTAAACTGCTATTTAAGCTCTTTGTACTCTAAATAATCAGTAACTGGACCCCCTGGACCCCAAGTCCACATGATCAATGGTAAAAATTTTAAAATAGTGCTGCAGAAATTTTTTAATGTATTTATATAAAGCGTTATTGTCATCTTGTGTCTTAATATCATAGAAATGCTGGTATTCTATTTTTCTCAGGGCCTTCTTTGTTTTTCCTACCTAAAAACCCTTGCATAGTTGGCATAAGGCAATGTAAACCACACCTTTTATAAAACAATAATATTTATGTATGGGCATTACCATTTCATATCTCTTAACAAAAAAACTGTCACTCTGTAATACATATTTACACAAGGGGCAGTGCCCACATTTATTCATAACTCCCTTCTCTGACCTTGAACTCTGCCTCTCAAGCCGCATTCTAAAACTAACATCTTTTTTGTATACAGTTCTAGGTTTTTCACCTATTATACTGAGGCACTCTTGGTCTAAAGCAAAAAATTCCAATTTTTCTGTATGATGCCCTGAATATCAAAAAAGTGAAGATTAAATGGAAAGATTAGAACTCTATGAAAACACTTGTCTATACCAGGGGAAACCTGCCCACTAATAGTTGCATTTGTCACTAACAATAGTGTAAATGCTTCTGCTTGCCTTTTTATTTTAACCTCAGAAAGGATCCCCTGGATGAAAGACTCAGCGTATTTTCTTTTTACAAGCATCTCTAAGAGTTTTAAACATTCATCCTGGAACATTAGATCTTCAGAAACCGCCCTGGGCAACCTTACATACTGCCCCTTCACCAAAGATTTTGTTGGTAGAGTGGATGCCAACTAACAAAGAGCAATAAAGAGTTCGAATAGGTTGGTTTCCTGTACAGGAAAGACTGAAACTGGTAAGCAGAAGAGTTCTTAAAAATGCTCACATCCAAGTAATTGACCCTGTCCAAGTTAACTGTCATAGTAAACTTCAAGAACTGAGTAGCTGAATTCAAATTGTTGTAAAAATCTCTCAGCTTATGAAGACTATCCATTCAAAAGACCACAATGTCATCTAGGTATCACCCATATAGGGCCCAGCAATCACTGTATTGAGAGGAGAAAACAAAAAGTTCTTCCCATTGGGCTAGTACAATATTAGCAAATATGGGGGCACAAACGGCTCTTTAGAAGTTCTTCCTCTGAGGAGATCAGGCAGGTCAATGAATCAGAGAGAGAGAACTTCAAGGAGGATGAATCATACACTCCATCATTACTCACTGCCACAGAGGGGATTTTTAGGCTATATTTCTTGAGGAGAATGTTTTCAGTGTTATGAGTTTTCAGTGCTATGAGTTTTCAGTGATATGGGTTTGACCTTATGAGTGTCAGTGTTTTGAGTTTACATTACATAGACCTATATTTATTTATTTAACATTTGTTTACTAGGAAAGTCCGACTTGGAGCTAACCAGTTTTCAGTGGAGGTCTGGGTAGAAATGCTCTAGATACATGTCTTTGTAACATGGGAGGAAACCGGAGTGCCTGGAGGAACCCCACATGAACGCAGGGAGGACATGCAGACTCTGCATAGAAGGCACCCCAGCCGAGAATTGAACTGGAGAACCTCTTGTTGTGAGGTTACAATGCAACTGCTGCACAACTGCAGTTATATGTATCTATATCTATATATATATATATATATATATATATATATATATATATATATATACATAGATATATATATATATATATATATATATATATATATATATATATATATATATATATATATATATATATATATATATATATATATACTAACTGTACCCGGCCACGCGTTGCTGTGGCTCAGTCTGGTTAAATGGAAAAAAAAGAAAAGAGAAAGTGCACGTTTCTAATATGTTTAATTTCACAATGCTTGTGGGTATACAATATTTTTTGTTGTTCCATTGTCTGTGCAGATATGGAGATTGTCTGGTGTGCCGACTATAGAACACGCAACATATAATTGTCCATGTGAGAAGCAATCTGTGTGTAGATCTAAACCGCACAATTCTAAAGATTGACCCTGAGCTTTGTTGATGGTGATTGCAAACGCCAATCGAATTGGGAATTGCAAACTCTTAAATTGAAATGGCATATCCGTTGGAATCATAGGAATGCGAGGAATGAGGACATCTTCACCTTTGAAAGGCCCTGTCAAGATTGTTGCTTCTATGACGTTGCTCATTAATTTTTTTACTGCAAACCGCATGCCGTTGCAAAGCGTTGGCTAGTTGATATTTCGCAACATGATAATTGGCACGCCGATTTTCAATTGCAGTACATGCGGTGGCATCCCTGGCAGATCGAGTGAATTCAAAAATTCTGTTGGATAATTAACCACTTCATCTGCTTCCCCAACAGTGTCGACGGACTTATATGTGACTGCCTCACTTTGAATGTTAGACTGAATAATATTGTTAAGTTCGTAGACGTCTTTGTTCTTGGCCGCAAGAATAGCTCGTTCAGTCAGCCAATCGTGATTCTTATAATTGGTTTGAATATTGGGAACTACTTTTTCAACCAATTCTTCTTTTGATGTCACTAAATTGCAGACGTTATGTGGCAATGAAATTCATCCTGAGGTCAGATCAACCGGCACCACTCCGTTCCCAATTTCCAGCAATTTATGTGAGAATATCTCAGCTGATCAATCGTTTTGTAGCTGGACACGCATATTTGTAGTTAATTTTAATGTCTTTACATGTTGCCAGAAAGTAGAGTATTTCAGGCAAGCATTTATTTCGTCCGCTGGTGTCGATCGAGGAGAACGATGCAGATCTGAAGCTGCAGAACGCAATTGCCTTGCTCGCAACCGTGCATCCTCAAGTTTGGCTGCACGTCGCTCTGCTGCTTCCTCGGCATGCATTTGAGCCATTCTTTGTCTGTTTTGCTCGTTCGCTGATGCCCATTCTTCCTCAGTTTGATTTGCAATTACTCGTCGCACTGCTTCTGCTCCGCGAGTATGACGACCTAAGTTTGATCTTCTGTGAGGCATTATTTGGATGAACTAAAGCAGATTGATTGCACTGAAAAAGAAGTAAGAAAGTTATAACAAAAACATATAAAATTGCATATTTATATACAAATATATAGAATCCATAGTAGGTATATAAAAACACGTGCGTATTCGAATGCAACGTGTGACATCTATATAATAGTAGGTATATAAAAACACGCGCGTATTCGAATGCAATGCAACATTGTGTGAAAATTTCAAAGCAATCGGTGAAGAACTTTCTGAGATTTAAGATTTTGTACAAACAAACATTTACGTTTATATATATATATATATATATATATATATATATATAGATATATATGGATTCACTTCATAACACTGAAACTTCAAAATACTGAAAATGACAAAACTTCATAATACTGAAAGCTCAAAATACTGAATACTCAAAATACTGAAACTCAAAATACTGAAAACACATATTATGCGTAAACTCAGCTTAAACAACATAAATCATAGCAATTTCTACCAAATATATGCAGGGGGCAAGCCCCCTGCACCCCCACACCCCCTGCTAATTATATATATCTACTCCAAGATTGCACTTAACTACACTATGTGCAATCTTGGAGTTGATATATTTAATTAAGACGGTGGGGGGCAGCCCACATGGGAGTGCAGGGGCTTGCCCTGCATATATTTGGTAGAAATTGTTATAATTTATGTTGTTTAAGCTGAGTTTACACATAATATGTGTTTTCAGTATTTTGAGTTTCAGTATTTTGAGTATTCAGTATTTTGAGCTTTCAGTATTTTGGTTTCAGTGTTTTGAGTTTCAGTATTTTGATATTTCAATGTTATGAAGTGAATCCATATATATATATATATATATATATATATATATATATATATATATATATATATATATATATATATATATAAATGCATATAATAACTACACACCTTGTGTGTATTGTGCATATATGTGCACTTTGTTTGTTTGGTGACAGTTTTGTCAACAAACTGAAATGTGAATTTTATTTACTGACCCCTCATTTTACCAGCAGCTCATTTTTTTTATAGATGTAAGTGGGTCAGTGTATAGGGTGGGACTATATGTGTGAGCATTTGTGGGTTCAGATTAAAGTAAGGGCTAAGTAAACAGTAGTTTTAGTTTTGTGGATGTGTTTTCTTTTTGTCTAGAGTGGTAGTACTGCTAGGGAAAGAGTTTTTTTGGAAGGTAAGATGCAGGGAAGGGGTAAGAGGTCTGTAGTAGACATAAAGTTTAGCCTGCCTGCCCATCCTTACTCATGCATGCTAACAATAACTCTATTCTTGCCTCAGAACTTAACCCCAGCATTCAAAAGTGATAGGGAAAAATATCACCTCACACGTAGAAACTGAAACAGTTCTAGGAAAGCTGTTACATCCTGTAGTTCTAGCACTTGAGTTTACCCGTGATGTAACATAAGGAAAATATTTTTTTTTCCCATTTTAAAGCACTATTAGAAGTAGAGAAAGGGAGAATCTATAGATGCAGTGTGACTGGATGATCCATTTGATAGGAAATTGGCAAAAGAACTGCTTGATACACCATTTAATTTCAGAATGAGAGTGCAGAAAGGCAGTAGTGCTCATATAAAGATACAATATCAAAACTAGGAGAATGGAGTTGGCATAAAAGTGATCAGAGGTTCTTAACTTTTATTGTGGTTAAGCAGTAACAAATATCCTGTATATTACAAGAAACATGCTTCAATTGTAAAGCAAAAGAATGCCAAAACTGTAAAAGCTGTCATATAGGAAATGAAGGTGAACCAGAAGTGAAAGTTGATGTAATAATCCATAGAAGGTAGAGGTTACATGGAGTTTTAGCACAGAAATTGAAACAAAAGTAGAGGAATAAAGGCACTCAAGTGAAGATACTCAGAAAGAAGCCAGTCTTAAAAGTGAGGTAAGTAGAAAAATGCAGAGTTGTGAAACCATTTAAGCCACTTCTATTAATGTAAAGCAAAACATTTAAATAAAGGCAGACTCTCATCAACAAGTATATACAAGTAAGGAAAGAAGTAAAACTGAAGATAATACTTCTTGAATACTTTTTGCAGTAGGAGGGCAACACAGAGAGGAAAACCAGCTTAAAGCATGATATCAATTCACATTAAGTCAGTGAGAGGGCCACCTAAATAAAAAGAGAGCAGTGATGAGGCTTATAGAGGTAGCAGAGACAATAAAGTGGAAGGTATGTTTGTCTGTAGCTACCTTTCTTTGTAGGAAATGACATAAAAGAAGCTCCAGTGCCATTCCTTTTAGGGCAAGAGACTATACCTTCCCCAATCACTCCAGTGGCATACGGAGATGAAGCCCTGACTATGGCCCAGCTGACCTGGGTTTGATTAGTGGCTTGGGTGACTGATGGAATGGCAGGGAGGAATGGTCATGCCAACCATGAGGGAGGGGCAGTGATGTGGAATCTCTTGTATTGATCTCTGGTGTTGGCCAGGGACATTGCATAGTAAGGTGGAGTAGTCCAATAAGGAAGCAGAAGCCAGACATGGCTGAGCTGTTGCAGAGGTGAGGCGAAACTCTGCAACATCTCCGCTGCATGTCCGCTCCTCAGATGTAACCACAGGCATTGAAAGGGGGGAGGATAGTTCATATGAAACCCCCCTGGCTGATTGAATGACATCACTGAATCCCCAGGATGCCCTTAATATCTGCACTGGCCCAGGCAAAAAATGGTAATAGACAAGGGGTGAATTGGAGTAGTCGGTAGACCCAACAATGGACGTGGGGCATGGAAACGACATACTAATGACACCAGAAAATGAAAGAACACCAACGCTGTAAGCATACACTCTGAGGATGGTCAAGCCTTTAAAAGCTTTATATTTTTTGTTATAGATAATTTTACAGTGAGAGAGGTGATGATGCGGAGACAACTTTGGAGTATAAGGAATTAGTGTGGCAGATAAGATTAAATTCAATGGGTATTAATGATTGTGTATCCTTGATTAGTGTCCTAAAATGCAGGGCACATTTATATTAGAAGTTTTGGTACTTACGTATTATCACAACCACATTTCCAACCCGCGATAATTCCTTATGTTTTGCCAAAAATATTTAGTTAATCTTAAAAGGGATGTCCGAGCTATTAATTATTACTCTGTCACATTGTGTATGAAGCAGGAAGAGGAGTACCTGAAAACACGTGTGTTTGTGTTCTACAACAGTTTTCCCTGTGTATCTGTGTTCTACAGAAGCTTCACCTACATTAAAGTGCTGACGTTCACAAATCGTCAAATAAAGAACTGGTACTGTACCATAGATACCCATCCTGTTACCATAACATAGATTACCTAAGTTGGGGTTTACAACCATGTGCATGAAATTAGTATACTTATAACCAAAGCTGCCAAATGTTTTAAAAGTACCCTTTTTACATACCATAAGTGCCTAACTAATCAGTCAGTGTGTATTCAACAGCCCATTTATATTCCTCGTCCCCCCATCTATTTGCAAAGCCTACCTATATTATTAGTTACAGTTTTAATCATTTACTGGATAGCAGAATATCACAAAAATCATATATATTTGTTACCATCTAACTTAAATAATTATACCTTGAAAGGAATCTAATATGTAATGGTATTTACGTCTTATCGCAATCAGATTGCGAACAGAAGAAACACGTATACGGCTTGGAAAAGAGACATTTCTCTTGTTCGAAATGTGGTTGCGATATTATTAATTGAGTGAGTCTCACGAACAACAAAGCAATACTTTAAGTAAAAAAAGAAAGTGGGACTTACATCTTTTCGCAATGAGATTTCGAACAGGAGAAACAGCTATACGGCTTGGAAAACACTCGTTGCTCCTGTTCGAAATGTGGTTGCGATAATACATAAGTACCAAAGTTTTTAATGTATAATTTTTTTAAATACTGGTTTTACTTCACAGAGCTTTATTAGGAATTTTTTATGGCACTCTGGTTCTTTAAGGCTGAGTTACCAATTATTTAATTTATGATTCACATAATTGTGATTGGTTGATATTTATTCTAAATGTTCTTCAGGAAGTGTGTTTTTAATCTGATGAAGTCCAAGTTACTTGAGGGATGAAAGTGCTTAGCAGTATTTAGTATTTTACAATACATTTTTTTTCGCTGTACTTTTATAGTTCCTACTTCACTTTTTTTGTTTTTTCTTCTTGTTGGTTACTGTTTTTTTTTCCTGAATAGACATCATTGTGGTTGTCTGAGAGTCCCAGAGAGAATGAAGGAAATGTGGTTGTCAGATGGATTTACCTCATCTATGTCCATCTAATATAGTTTGCCTTCTCTTTTTCATCCTTGCCTGTTCTCACTCATGGATGACTGTCAAAAATGAATCATAGACAGTAAAGTGATTGGTTACCAGTGCTGAGACAGCTAGGTATGAGGATCCACTTCTGATTAAACAGAATAAAAGTAAGCCAGTAGCATTAAATCTTTTGATTGGTTTTGTTTAGTAATTTAAGGGCAGGCTTGTTGATTATGCCATAACTTAACAAACAAACATTCTCTTTTAAGCCTAGGCTCTGCAAGTCACATGACATGCATAAGCTTACTGCTTTGTAGGATTACTTGTCACTACAGCAACATCAGTTTCCATGAATGACAGAGAGGAGGGACAGTGAAATACTTCCACCCCTCTCTGCTGTGGGGCATTCTAGTAGTATGCCACATTTATATAGGAAGCAGGACCTGAATATAAAACACACACACACACACACACACACACACACACACACACACACACACACACACACACACACACACACGCACAAAGAGGGAAAGAGAGATCAAAACAGGGTGTAAAGAAAACAAGCCATTTATTGAAGTAGAAGAGAAGGGGAAGCTCATCTGCTCTCATTCAGCTGAGCCATTCAATAGTCTTGTAAAGGTTTATGGCTTGGAGGTTTACCAAGCTGTTTCCATTAGTCAAGAGTGAAGGGTATTGACTCTATCCACCTTTCCTTCAGTATTGCAATACCTCTGCTTCAAGCAAATTTGACATATATTAGTGTCAAAGAGTTTTGACCTTGTTCTCCCTAGTATTTTGGCTTTGTTCAGAATTTTGGAGCAAAGTTGAAAGATACGTACATGTCTGATATTGTGGTTATCTATCTATCTCTCTATCTATCTATCTATCTATCTATCTATCTATCTATCTATCTATCTATCTATCTATCTATGTAGCTGTCTATCTATCTATCTATCTATCTTTCTATCTATCTATCTATCTATCTATCTATCTATCTATCTATCTATCTATCTATCTATCTGTCTATCTGTTGCGTAATGCTAGTCCTTCTCATTTTAGAGGTTGAGTGGATTCTTTATTGCATACACTCTGCAATGCTGATATGTAATAAGGGCTAAAAATGGGCATCTGGCATACTGGCCAGTGGATGCATTGGCATGGGGAGACATAGGTGATGGGGATCATCTCTGGACTTGCCTTGAGACATTTTCCTGGGTGGGTAATTAAACAAGATTTTTGTTTTAAAGGTGGCTGGATACTGTTGCTGTCTCCTAATGAATTAATGATGTGTTTTCTTTGTTGAATATAGAAGATCTGGAATGACAATGGCAGGACATTCAATCCCACTCAGAGATTTCTTTCAAGATAGCTGAAAGCAGTTCCAGAGGACAACTGAGGCACTGCTCAAATAGGAAAGAAGGAAGCCTAGGATCCCAGAGGAGGGGGTCATATGGTGACATTGCTGAGCAGGCTTGGTTTATTCTCATGGGCATTGCAACAAAGCTGAAGGCTTCTTGGGTTTTCAAGACTGTGAGACTTTTCTGATCTGCTTGCAAGTTCTTGTACATCTGCAGCATTGTATTTGTTGGGGGGATGCAAGAAGTCATGAAACACTGTTGTAAGGATGGTTGATCAGTGGTGAAATCTGCTGACATGGTTCAGGAGTTAGGAGTTAGGAAAGGTGGGGATGTCAGATGAATATATGGGTGAGATAGAGGTGTTTGTTGAGGTGGCAACATAGGCAAGCCAAATCATTGTCCTATTAGGGTAGGGGTATTGAGGAATCTGTTGGCAGATAACCCTGACAAAGAAGCAGTACAATACTTGGTACAAATGTTTGGTAAATGGTTTTCCATTAAAATGAGTGCTGTTGGGTAGGATGGGTATGCTGAACCTGAAGTCTAATCTTGGTAGAATAGGAGGTGTGGATAGCTAGGATGGCAGTTCTGTTTAAAAAGCCATCCTTTTCTTGACTGTAGTGTCTCACTGTTAATCATAATGCTGAAAAAAAAGGCTGCGTGAGTTCCACTTAATTCACCAGTTGTCCTTTCTTCAGTGAATTATCAAAATGACAAAAAGGCTAGGGTCCAATATGTATCGATGGAAGATGTGGCCAATATTGTCTATCAAGGTATAAATCCTTGGATAGCAAAGCTCAGCACTGGGTCAGCTTTTTGGCTGCCAATCTGGAAGCAGGATTATCTTCTGTTAGGCATGTTCCTCAATGGTTATGCATTGGTTATGGAAGAGAAAGGTCATGGGTCAGAGTATTGTGCACTACCTGGATGATTTCTTATTTGCATGTAAAGGATGGTAAGGTGTCAAACAGGTAACTGTATGTTCTAAAAACTGTGTGAAGAACTGGGCATGCCCTTGGCTACAGATAAGCTGGAAGGCCCAGCTAGGTCTTTATTAGCAACATGTTTGAAGAGGGTATTTTAGTCTCCTAGAGGATAAGCTAGACAAGTTATAAAGAAGGACTGACATTTTCCTTGAGACGTCTACACTAAGGGTGGAGAAAGTCATGGAGCTTTTAGGATTGTTGACTTTTGCTTGAACAGCAGTAGAGCCAAGTAGAATATTTACCAGGTTTTTGGCTGGTTTGCTTTTCAGAGCCCATTGTAAACATACAAAGTGAGGTTGGTCAAAAGAGCCAAAGAAGATCTGGCTATTTGGAAGGCATTTTTGATTAATTTTATTGGAATCTCCATGTGTCAGTCAGATGAGACCTCTTTCTCAAATCTCCACATCTAGACATATGCTCCTGGGGCTTAGGTATAGGGGCCTACTTCAAAGCAAATGGTCTGCTGCAGCATGGCCATAGGATTAGGCAGAAGGAATGAGGATCAACATCTTCTTGATGCTGATTTGGGTTGCCACGTGTTTTGCCAAAGTGACTTGAGCAACAGGAAGATGTTTTTATTTCATTTTGATATTAAAGCAGTAGTTCAGTCTTATTGAAAAAATCTGGCAGGTTGCCTTTGGTGCAGATGCTCTTAAGGAGATTGGTGCTGCATAGCCTCAAAATAAACTTTTTGTTCCCAGGTAAATATATACTAGGACAGTGCTCTTAAGGAGGTTGGTGCTGCATAGCCTCAAAATAAACTTTTTGTTCCCAGGTAAATATATACTAGGACAGTGTTCTTAAGGAGGTTGGTGCTGTATAGCCTCAAAATAAACATTTTGTTCCCAGGTAAGTATATACTAGGACAGCTGAATGATTTAGCTGTTAGTCATTTAAGGTTAACAGTTTTGGCCTTTTTCCACAAAAGCAGAGAGGCACCTGTCAGTGATACTGGAAGAGGTTTGGATCATTGCTAGCTCATAGCAGGGTAGTTGTTCCAGCAGTTTTGGATGTGGAGCACAAGAAAGTCTTATGGGTCAACATTAGCATCATTCTTGTCCTTCCTGGATGGTCTGCCATCTCAGGACAGTAGGTGGTCAGTTCACATAGTTCATGGCACATCAGGTAGCTTTTCATACTGTGGCTTGGTTGGCAGGTTTCCCAGATGTCATCAAACATTGGGTAATTTCAAGGATGTTGAAGGGTTGTGAGAGGATCTCAGGCTTAGCCCAGAACAAGCAGATCCCCTTTTGTTGACACATGCTGAGATCATGTTAGAAAAGGCTGCACCTAGTGAGTGCTAATTATGAAATCTATGCTGTTTTCTTATATATGGATGCATTTAGGAAAAGTAAGTTGTTGGGGAGTTTAATGTGACTAGATTTAAAATTGACAAATATAGCTGTTTTGATATGGACTGGCAAACTGAACAATAGTCAGTCAGGTATAGACCAGTAAGTGGTGCAGGAGAGGAGTTCTGATTACTTGCTCTGGTCAGTCAGTTGGGCCATTACTTGGCAAGAGCTTTCATTAGTCAATTTAACTGGATTCAGACCAGTGGGTCCTAGGCAGTTTCATATAGTGATTAGGCAGGTATTTATTAATCAGGATATTTAGGGGATCATTATTCATGTAATTTCTTCAGGACAGGCAAGACATCATATTTAGAGAAGGAAAACCAATCAATCAAAGTGATCAAAGAGATGGTTATGTGCTCATCCATGCTTTTTTTTTACTTACATTAGGTAATTGGAGTAGTAGTATAGTATATGGCATGTGCGTTTGTTTAGCATTTATTTCTGTGTTATTTATTTGTGTTTCAGAGGGGGAAAAGGGTGTTGATTGTGGGGCATTCTTTTAATCTTCTGGGCTGCCAGCTGAATGATGGTGAGGCTTGGCAGAACATAGTCTGGACGGGATCACAGTCTATGGGATGTTATTTGGCAGAATCACAGAAGGATGGAAAAGAGTCACCTCTTGCTAGCCTTGAATTGGATGGAGGAAGTGGCATGTCATGCATAAATCATGATGATACTTCTGGGATGTAATAATCGTGGTTTTGTTAAAGTGCAGGTTGCAGTCTTGGATTGTTAAGGAATGACTTTTATTCAGCAATGGTATTGTCTTACATTTATAATGTGGCCATCCATTATTCTTAGGCTGCTGGGGAAAGAATAATTCAAGGTGTCAGTGATAGAAGCTGCTCAGACGTATATCAATCACAGGGCAGAGAGGTCAGTTTTGCATATGGGTTTTTCAGTTCTTGATCACTGGGATAATCCTCCGTAGTTTAGGGAATACAGGATGCATCTGAGTCAGGTGGTCCTAGATTTATTTAATGTACATTTCTCATTGCTTCTTCAGGACTTAGTAGACCCACATTACAGGGTGCAGAAGTCTTAGGGTCATTCTAGACATTAGTTAGTGATAGCCAGGAAAAGGGGGGGGGTGGTTCAGGCTGCCACTGAAACAAAGTTTGGTGGGTCGGTGCATAAGCATTTTATTTCCTCCTTGCCTGTACTTCCCCCTTTGTTTCCTTGGTTGAATTTAGAGAGTACTTGGGCTCCTGGACTGAGATTTTGGGGATGCTACAGAAGTGTTATTTCTGTTTGATGGGAGCTTTCTGGGGTAAGCTGTATTAAATGTCACTCTACTTCTTGCTTTAGGTAGGTTTTGGAATGAATGTTTGATTACGCTGCTCAGCCTTGCTTATTTGCTTGTTATGAGGCTGGCTATTGATTGTGGTTCTGTACATTGTTTATCAGTATGGCAACATGCTGTTCATCATGAAAGTTTATTTTGGTATGTTTTAGTAATTCCTGTGATTTGAACTTAAATGTTCACATGCCTTTTTTAAACACCTTTATTGTTTGATTCTCTTCTTGGGTTTGGGAGTGCCTTCTGTGTGGAGTCTGCATGTTCTCCCTGCGGTCAAGTGGGCATTCAAAAGACATGTGTTGAATGGGTGTGTCTTCGTTGAAGGTTGGGCATCAGGCTGGCAACTCAACACCATAAAAACCAACTACCAATCATTAGCGGACCAGAGTTCCACTGTGGCGACCCCTAACCGGGAAAAGCCGAAAGACAAACAACATTAAATTATCATTTAAAACATTGGCACATACACATTAATAGATAAAACACATTAACATTTTTTTATTTATATAAATTATACATTACAGATTTTTTTCTTTCTTTATATAACTCTCATTTACTCCATTATTACATACATTGCTCAATTCCTGCCTTTCATTAAACATCATACCTCCTTGTAAACATTATTTTGCATGTATTGTTACCACAAATTCTATTTATTTATATGTAAATTGCTTATTTCCTTTTCTAAATATCAAATTTCCAGTTCTTTTATCTCTTAACATTATTAATTTCTTCTAAAACAGTTGGTTTAGCTTTTGATTCTACTGTAACAATGTATTCTTTATAAAGAGTTGACCCTACTAATAATCTGCTGGTCTTGCTGAAGTAAACCTATCTGTAAGCCATTTGGTGTAGTGTTTTTTTATTGTAGATTTTAGAGGAAAGGGAGAATGGGGCCTTGGGACAACACACACACACACACACACACACACACACACACACACACACACACACACACACACTGTATTACATTTTTTTTATTTTTGAAAAGATCCCATTAATGACCAGTTCACTAACACAATTTATAAAATGGTTACAATTAAACTAAATGAGTTTCATATACACTGTATTGACATATCTCTCTTTGTAGAGAAATATGTGTGTATGTTTAATTCCTTAGTTTTAACAGGAGGAAACTAGGTTACAGTTCATATAAGTCTTAATGTTGTATTTCATTACTAATGATATATTGAAATTGACTCTAAGTACTGCATTGATTCATTTTTAACAGGTATATCGATAGACACCCCCTCCCCCACACAGACACGCACGTTTAATTTTAAGGTAGGCTGTCACATTTTACTTTGACTGTCACATTTATTTTCATCTCTCAAACATAATTAACAGCAGTATCGTATTCTGTGACTTGTAACAAATGAAAAGCATGTTATTTTTAGAACAGCAAGGTGCATGCAGTACAGTGTGACAGTATCATGACCTAAAGTACTTTGAATAAATGTTTGACTGATGCACCTAAAATAAATTATAATTGGGTAATTGCTGTTCATGTAATATATAAAGTCAGACAAAATTATGTCTTTTGGTAGACAGTACAATATTGTAAAGTAATAGCAGCTGCTAAACAGACTGTCATTTCTGGAAGGTAGAACAAATTATGCATGTCAGATTCCAAGCTCTAATCAGACTGTATAATGAGACTCTGTGACTAAAATCACAATGTTTAATTTTACACAAAAGCATTACAAGCTTTAAATGGACAGAACTAGTCATGTATGTTCATGGTTGACTTAAGGTAAGCACAAGAAGCACATTAGATGAAAAAGGAGACAATCACTGATACACACAAAGTCCAAGGGTATTGCACTGCAATAATCTTTTCAAAAGTACTGCATACATGATACAAATCTGTGAATAATGCATAATAGTTTCCCCCTCTCCAAAATAAATAAAATAGTAGCATAATTATTCTGAATAACATTTACCAGCATTTCATGTTTACTCTTTATTCAAGGACACAGTATAACCTACTATTTAATTACATTTAGTTGCAATTTTTGGGTGCTATTTAAGGCCTCAGTAGTTGAAGAGGAAGAAAATATATTTGGATGAAAGTTGGTTGGTGTTTGTCACAGAGGAAGGAGTTGCAGCTGCTAGTGGACACCAATAACAAGGAATATTGTCATATTAAAGAAAAAGGCCCTTTATCACAATGCTAGAAGTGGTGGTTTAGATCTTATAGACAGATACTAGAAGGTCAGAAATGCAACATCTACTAGAATTACTGAAGTGAAGATGCAGGTGTGGGAAGTGTCTGTCAGTGTCACTGAGAGTAACTTTCAGATGGCATCTGGGTGATTCCAGTAAACCATTCATTTACAAAATAATAGAGGTATGAAAAAAACAGGGCCTCCTTAGGAAGAATAGAGAAATGTTGATATAGATGTGGGATATTGGGAGATAGAACAAATAGGAAATCTGGAATCTAGTGAACATGCTATTCTCTGAAGAGGCAATTCATGAAGTAGATGAGTGAATTGGATTCCTTTCTTTAGATGAGATCATTGCAGCAACTGCACTGGTCTATTGCGGTATGGTTATGGGGATAGATGAAATCCAGATGAAATACTGAGGGTGCTGAACATCGATCCAATATTGCCAGTGTTGTGTAAAGTACCTTAGGCTCGGCAATGTAGGTTGTTGGTCAACATTTTTTAAAAAGGGGTGAGGTGGTTAAGTTCCAGTAATAGAAAGATTACATTATTACATTGCCTAGCCTCTGTGTGAAAGTATATCAAGGGTGCTGTAAAGTGGACTTCATCAGGTATCTATGCCTCTAATATAAATGGAGTAACTTATAGTCCAGTCTGGGTATGGTACATGGATTAATGGTTTTCTCCTTGCATAGAAGCTGGGGGATACTGTGAGAGTTTGTCAGTACTGTCTGTATATGTTTTATGAACTTGGAGAATGCATATGATAATGTACACAAGAATATCTTGTGAGAGGTGCTACAACATTATGAAGTCTCATAACTGCAGTGGAATATAATTATGTCCTTGAATTTCAGCCAGTGTGATACCAAATGCATTCAAGGACATAACAGAACTTCATCAAAAGTCTTGTCTTCCCTCCTGTACATGGTTTTCATGTACAGTATATGAATGTCCAGCAAAGTTCTGAAAAGTATTTAGTGTCAAAAGTTGAGGTTTGTATCTTTGTTGTTTGAAGATGATGTTGTCCTCATAACATGGGGTGACTACAATATCCATAATGAACTGGAGGTATTCAGTGTGATTATGAAATGCATAGGATGTAAATCAGCACCTTCAAAAGAGTGGCCATGATTCCCTCTTCACATGACTAGATTTCCATACAGACAGAGGTTTAAGGGAGCTGCATCTACAACAAATAAAGGACTTTAAGTTTCTCTGTGTCTTGATCTTGGGTAAAGAGGAAGAAGCCAGCAAAACATCAGTGGAGATGTAACTATTTCAGGAAATCAGTTTTTAATTCAACACTTTTGTGCAGTCACAATACTTCATCAGATCAAGTTACCCAGCAACCTTATTTCCATAAATACTGTTGAAAAAAGGATCCCATGATTATAAAATCCAGCCAGTAAACATTTAGATACTAAAACACTACTACACTATATAATCAACTAGACTAAAAAGATGCATACAATCAAGCCTTATTCCACATCACTAATTACTATTACAATTTATTTATTTATTGGAATTTGTTTACTAAGAAACTCCACTGGGCCAAGCAGAGTTCATTTTCAGTGGAGACCCAGGGAGAAAAGCCCCCACAACCATGATTTATACAGTACAATTACAATACTATTACAAAAATAACTAAAATACAGGAATAAACTAGATGCAAGTAGTACATTTAGTTATACAGAGCATACAGGATAAGGTTGACTATAAACATTTCATCTAATAAAATAAAACAGGTTGGATTAACAATAGAAAAATTGTTTAATGGTGAAAAAGTAAGCTTTGAGAGAAATAATGAGTAATAGTGCAAAGAATCTAATTTAAGAAGGCAAGTAGTAAAAAGAAAGAGATAGACGGTGTTAGAGTCTGTCTGAAAGTAAGGGACAATGAGAGTCTAATATGTATCGGATAGAGGGAGGCTAGAGAGGAGTAGATGGGTATACTAGAATAAGTTTAGAGAAGAAAAAAGATACTAGGTGAGAAGTGAGGAAAATAAATATTAGGGTATGGCAGGAGGAGATTGAGTACAATTACAGTTCCACCTAAGGTGAAGGTGAGTATGAAGGGCTAGTTTAAAGGTGACAGTATTTTGGTTGTAGGCATGACATCTCAGACAATTGTAGACAGTGCTAGTGTGATCCAGCCTGTCACACAACCTCCATTTGTAACAGGAAGGAGGATTTCACCATCTAGTTTATGCCACCTCAGTCAGTTCTCCATGACTTTTAGGGCACTATGCCCAAAGTGGCTTGTTCAGATATAGACATAGAGAGTTATTATACTTACGTCCAGCATCCATGTGTATTAATCTGCTTTCAAGATTGTCCAGCTAGGTTAGGTAAATCAAAACAAAGTTACTACTGTGGGTCAGCCTATACTTAGGGTAAATAAGTTGTAGCATTTAATTTATAAATAAGAATATAACAGTGTGCCATTTTTTTACATTAATGATCACTGTGCTTGTTTACTTCCTCAGACTAAGCGGAATGACATCACTAAGCCAATGTTGCTAACCTTTTGCTTCAACAGGAAAACATGATTCTTAGTAAGCAATTTAAATATGCTTAATGGATCTACATAGCTTGAGCATCTTAACCACCTGTCACACTGACATACTAAATCATCGTATTTCACAAACTGTTTTTTTTTTCTCCACCGGAAAATGCTAATCATTGCTACGAAACTCAACAATTACAGCCACCTTCACAAATGTATCTAAACTAAAATGTATACAAGTATCAATGAAGTAAACTTGTCAGTTAATAAACAAAGTAAGAACCATAAATAGTCTGACAGACTGAGCATGCAAGTTAGCGTGTCATATAAAAATGCTTTTATTCTGTACAGTTAAGCACTTTTGTGTACAAGACTTCATCAGAACTAAACAATTAAGAAATACAGCATTTGTATAATCTTCTAAAACCATCATGTGGCATTGGTATCCAATCAAATTGTAATAAAAAAATAATTAAATCTCTTTGTACTAAAAGTTAAAGAACAGTAATAATATGTACACACACCATATAAAAATTACATTAAGTAATGAAATAATAAAATAATAAAGCTAACAATGAAAATCTTATATCCAAGTTAAAATAATTACAATTTATTAGCTCAAAGTTTCAAAGCACTATTTAAAGAAACAGCTTCATTTAGACTCTGGTGGGGGGGTGCCACAACAAATCACAATATTCTAAAATATGTTCTCAAGGTCCCCTTCAAGGATGAAGAACAATTTGTTGCAAAAAAAAAAGACTGTTGTGTTGCAAATAATTTTATGCCTGAAAAGGGCATTGTATTCTTTTTTGATTCTAATATCATAGTAGAACATTATAGACAAGACAGAACTGGAGAACCACTGGTGGAATGGAATCAAAGCAGCAGTTAGCAGAAAGAGTCATGAGAGAGGATGAATGGAAAATAATAAATGATGAGAAGGAGATAAACTGGAAGGAGGACTGAGCAGGTTTGGAAATAGATAAAAGTGGTTTAGAAGGAGAAGCCCTAACAACAGAGGAAGCAGAAATAAAAAAATGAGCTAGAAGAGACAGTACCAACTGCAGTGAAAGCAAATGGTACTGGGAGGACTACTGGTGGATATCCAGATGAGAAACAGAGGAAACATCTAGCAAGAAAGTATAAAGAAGAAAAGGGTAAGATGATGGCACCAAGCATTAGGAAAAAAGCAAGAGACATCATAAAGGAGGACAGCAGGGTAACAGAAGCCTTTAGGGAATAGTACCAACAAATATACAACGAACAGAATAAGGAAAAGAAAATCCATTGAACAGTTGCAAACAGACTAGAAGGAATCCAGAAGGAGAACATGAATGTACCATTTATAATAGAGAAAATCACAGAGTCAGGGGTGGCAATGAAGGGCAGGAAGGTTGAGGCCCCGATGGATAAATACTACAGTTCTACATCTGGGGAGAAGTAATATGGATAGTTATGAAGGACTAGTATGAAATGATAAGTGAAACAGTGGGAATAGCAGATACTATGAAGGGAGCCAGGGGAGGGCCCAAAAGAGGGTGGGGAAGAGGATGGATGTAAGGGATTACATAACAATCTGTTTAATAGACATCAAGGTAATAGCAAAGGTGATAGATAGCAATGAGACTGGTTGAGAGTTTGCTAAAAATAATAGAGAAAGGGCAAAATAGTTTTGTGAAAGGAAGAAGAGGAGACATTAATTGGTCAGGCCTAACAGAGCTTACAAACAGAGAATAGGAATAGAAAGAGAGATCAGATAAGGGTGCCCTCTCTCCCCAGGGATATTCTCATTAGTCACACAAGTGCTCTCAACTGAAGTGAGGAAAAATCACAACTGGAGGGAAGAACAAGAGTAATGTTAGGATTAGATGCAATAAAAAATACAGTTGTGGTCAGGATAGGAAAAAGTAAGGGATGGGTGTGATGCATTCAGTACAGGGAATACCTCAAATATTCTGCAGTATATGTAGGACACACATTAAGTGATACAGTACAAAAGAATTCAGGGAAGATGAGAGAGAACATACAGGGGTTCAGGAGGGGAGCGGACAGAAAAACTGAATGCAATCAGGTAGAATCAATGTGATTAGAAATATGATTTATCCAGTTTTAGTGCACATACTAAGAAACCTGCCAACAGTCCCACCAGAGACCAAACTATTAAAATTATAGAAGGGCCTGGTAGAGTGGCTAGAAAAAGGGAGAAGGATCTAAATAAACCAAGCTAAGAGTGAGTAGGATAAGAGGAGGCTAGAAACTCCCACACATACCTACAGAGGCCTTACCATATAACCTACTTATGTGGATAGGTAGTACAGAGGAGAACAAAAGGATTGACGAAAGTGGGCAAATAGGTAGTTGGGAAATATCAAAGAATGAATAAGGAGATCATTAAAGAAAGGACGCCAAGAATGAGCAAATTATGTCATTTTGGACTGATGGTAGCTATAAGGAGAGAAAGAATATGTGACGTATAATGCATATACATGGAAATATCTTAATATGGTTTGTTTTCCTTTCTGTTAATAGAGGTTTGTCTATGTCTTAAGTGATAATTTAATAAAGGTGTTTAAAAAATACAATGAAAATGTTACAAATTCCAGGAATGGACAAATTAAAAACCTCATTACCAAGTAACATAAAGAATGGATGTTGAAAAAGTACTCAGACACATCAGCACCTTCTCTAGAATGCTTGCTGCTTAATGGCACTATGAAGCTGAACTGGCAGTGCTACCATCAAATGAAAATGTAAATGCTGCCCCTAAATGTGAAGGTATTATTGCATCACTTTCAGCAATGTGTCAATCATATGGCAAGATTCCACCAAATGAAGTCAAGATGGCTGGTACCAGTGGGATTTGAATCTCACCATTGCCAAGCAAGGGTAGAATAACAACAAAAAGTGTAGAATAATCTGTTTCATTAACTAGTTTATAAAGTACAACCTGGCTCTAAAACTATAAATAGTATATGTACTGCTGTCCTTGTATTAGCGTCCAACAAGCAAACACAAACTGGACTGCACACAGGCCATTTTCAGAGCTGAGTCTGGCACAGCACTTGCAAGCCGTTGTCTTACCACCCTCTTTGAGATTCAGTATCTTCCCATCCCCTTCTATCCATTGTAACCACTTTTCCACAAAGTGTTATTTTTGCAGAGCTCCCCCACATACAGACACATACGCCCACACACACCCACACATGTGCGCACACGCACACACACACACACACACACACACACACACACACACACACACACACACACACACACACACACACACACACACACACACACACACACACACACACACACACACACGCACACACACACGCACACACACACACACACACACACACACACACACACACACACACACACACACACACACACACACACACACAGAAATACCAGCCTCTCAGGGAAAGCTGGCAGATCTCTCTAATTCCCCATAGCTTTTGTACTGGCATGGTAATACTGTTACCACTCTGAGATTTAAAACCAGAGAGTCCCAATCACACAAGTATTTCAAGCATAGGCATTAATGCCCTACTAGCCTGCCAATATAACAAGGCACTTGTTCCCATAATAAGTGTCCAGGCTGTTCTTAAAATATCTAAACTAGTACTTGCTTTAATGTAATTTGGTATTCTGTTCCATGCATCAGACGGTCTCTCAGAGAACCAGTTTGCACACTTCACATTCCTTTAGAATCTTCTACATAGGTTGTCTGATGATGTTGTACTACTTTTTGATAACCCCAAACATTCTCACAGGTAGTTGTCTCTAAATGCCCTATATACTTTAATAAGATCTCCTGTTAGAAACCTGTAAGAGACACTGTACAATTTCAGATATTTTAGTGTTTCATAACTTCAATTTTCACATCCATGGATGCCCTTGATATATTTCCACTGTACTCTTTCCAGTTTTCTCATACTTGTTTTCTTATAGGGTTTCCATATTGTAATTCCATACTCAAGTTTGGGTCTAATGTAACAAATAATGACTTCATCATTTTTGATTTACTAGTTTTTATAAATCTTTTTATACACAATATAGTTCTATAACTATCATTAACCAGTTGGTTGATTGATTAGAAAAACTCAAATCTGGATGTACACATATGCCCAGGTCTTTAAATGAATCTACAGTTTCAATCACTGTGTGCTGTATTAAATATTCATGTTTTAGTTTATGTCTCCCAAGTCTCATGTGATTAGTTTTTGATGTATTTATCAGCATATTATTCTCCTGTGCCCAAATGGTCAATCTCGTCAAGTTCTTTTGCAGATATGCCTTATCTGTAATACATAACATCAGTTTACCCAATTTTAAATGATCTGCATATAAACTGTAGAACACCTCAGATGAAAAAGTTAGATCTGAAAGATACAATCTACACAAGTAAGGGCCTAGGACAGAGCCCTGTGGGACACCCTAACTGTAACCAAGAATTTCACCTGTCCAATTGCTGTATGATACCAGCCATATCCTATTTGTAAGTCATACAGCTATCCATCGTATCAAGAGTACATTGATACCTAGTTGTTCTAATTTATTGATCAGTGTTTCGTACATGACCCTGTCATAACTTATCCAATATTACCTTCTCCATTGTTTTTCCACAACATGAAAGTAGATTTAATTTCTTCATTTAATCTTGCTTCTGTGTCATTTAATGAGTTCTCAATATCTGACATTTGTGACTTCTGTTGCTGAAGAGCTTCTTGAATCTGATCCATTTGTTTGTGGACTGACTGCAACTCTTTTTTAAATAGTGATTCTTGTGAAGTTGTTTTTGAATGACTCGTTTCCAGACTGGATGCATGAATGACTCTGGGTTTGTCCTACTCCCATTTCCCTTGAAGACAGGTTTAATAAGCACATGTCACCAATCTTGAGAAATCTCCCTATATTTACATGCCCTAGTGAATAATTGATATAATGGTACTGTAAGATCTTGCTGAAGTGTTCTCAAGTCATTGCTACTAATTCTGTGTCATCCCTGTGCTTTGTTTGGATCCAGTTTGTGCAGTTCTTTTTCAATATAATCTAATTTGATCCCAGTATCTGGGGTTACCTGGATGTCACTAGGATGGCTTATCACCCTCTTTGTGGAGCCAAACTGTTTTGCATAAGATTTTGTAAATATTTCTATAATCTGTTGTGTCTGAGAATACATTTTAGAATCTGAACACAGTTTATCAATTTGTATGTCTTTACTCCTTCCACATCTTATGTATCTATAAAAAAGGTTTTTGTTATGCTTACTATCTTTATATACATTTTCTTCTAATTTTTTCTTGATTTTGTCTTATACTATGCTTAATTTCATTGTCCAGCTTGTTTATTTCAGTTGTCAAAGTTGTAGTAATAATAGGTCATAGGTGTTTTACAAGTTTAATGACCACAAGGGGCTTTTTAAGCCTAGCCATGCATCCCAACTCTCTGACGAGTTATGGTACCCTTGATAGATATACACAGGGGCTTTTGAGATGAAACATTTACAAGCAGGGGGCTGGGAGATGGACCATTTACAGGGTGACTGTGCCCATTAGAGACACAGGTGCCAAGCCAGGGATGAATTTCCTGTTACCCATCCAATTGTCCAAGTCACACTTGAATTGGGTTAGGGAGGAACTCTACTTCGCATGGATGGGGAGCCTGGATACATACTTGTCTCTCTAGCAGGTCCTATTTATATCACAGGCAAGGTTTAAATCTTTAGAATGGGTGATTTTGGTATTGTTTGTTTTGTGGATATGCAGGAGGTCCAACAGAGTGGGGTCTGACAATGCCCTGTATGCTATGCATATATCTCCCCTCAACAGCCTGTAGGAGACAGAATACAGGGATAGGGCCTTGAGGAGGTCTACATAGGACATTTTACTAATGCCCTGTATTCTTTTAGTGAGGAACCTCTGTGGATGTTCTATTTGTCGGATATACCTGGTTAGGTACATACCAAAGGATACATTGTACTCAATGATAGGTCTGATGAATGCCGAATACAGTGACTTCCTTGGACCTACATGCCATACCTTTGTTTATAAGTTGTGCAACATAAAATTATTTCCTCACTACTGTTGACACATGATGGTCAAAGGCTAGATTACTATCTATGTGTGTCCCTAAGTCCCTGACTACTGGGTCAACTCTAAGGGGTAAGTTGTCAATATGTTAGTTACCAGGGGTGGATGACTTCCAGATAGATACTGTTATGCCTTTCTTGGCATTTAGTTTCAGTTCATGGCTCTGACATTAGTTGTCTATCTGTGTCGGCCCTTCCTGGAGAACATTTGGGTCAGTGTGGGATTCAGTGACAGCTCCCAATTTGCAATCATCTGCACATTTAGTCAGTCAGAGACCATTGACATTGGCCTTGATTTCAGAGAAGTAAATCACAAAAAGGAGCAGTCCAAGGACTGATCCCTGAGGGACTTTACTTGTAAATGGCCTCTTTATAGACGTGGATTCCACAATTCTAACTTCCTGGGTCCTGTCTGTGAGCCAGTTTGCTATCCACTGGGTGGCATAAGGGTTTATACCTCACCTCTTGAATTTGTTAACAATGCCTGAGTGTCAAATACCTTGGAAAGGTCAAGGTCGGCAGTGTGAACCATTTTGCCATCATCCATTGTTTTGGTGACTTTTTCAAAGAAGTCCACCAGGTTGAGTAGGCATGACCTGAATTGATAAAACCGAAGTGAGTTGTTTTCAGTATCTGGAGGTTTACTATATTATTATTGATCATTTCCATGATAATTCTTTCCATGGCTTTGCATATAAGACTAGTGAAATTTATGGGTCTTTAGTTTACTGGGTCTGTAAATGGCCCAACTTTGTGCAGACAGACCTGATAGGTCATGTTTCATGCTATTTAGAAGGCATCCTGAGATATTGTCTTGGCCCACTGATGCTGTGTTCTTGGCCTGAGAGCATTAAGGTCAAGGGGAGAGGGGTAAAGTTGGAGCTGAATTTGTTGGCCAGTAGGTTTACTATATCTTCTGGCTCAGTATAGGTGGCTCCATTTATAATGAGCTCTGCACACAATTGTGTATTGCCTTTGAGGTTATGGACAGAGCTAAAGAATGTCTTGTGGTTGTCCTTGGCCTTGGAGGTCAAAGTTTCCTCAGATTTGGCTTTGATAGCTTTTATTTGCCCTCTGAGTTGTTTGTTTAGTTTGACGAGATTGTTTTTACCCTGTTGGGTTCTGCACCTCCTAATTTTTGCTATGATTTTCTTCATCCTGTTATACAGCCTATTGATTTTGCAATTTCACCCGGGTGTCTTGTTTTTTGAGTTAGTTTTGTACTTCTTCCTGTTGGGTACAGCTTCCACTATGCAACCATTAAGTTGCATAGGCAGTAGTGTTCTCAGGTTTTATGGGGGCTTGAAATTGTGCCAGGTTATCACTTAATAGTAGGAAGTTTGCCTTAGAGTAGTTCCTGAATATTCCAAGGTTAGCTGGGGATCCAGGTTTTATTTTTACTTCAAAGGAGACCATTTTGTGGTCTGACCTTATCAGGGAAGACATTACACTAGGGAGTGTGCAGCACTCTCCCATATTAGAGAGGACCAGATCCAGTATGGTTGCACCCCTGGTTGGTGTATTGACAATCTCATCCAGGAAGTTTATATTTACAAAATCCAGGAATCTCTATGTCTGTACATTTGGTGTAATATAGGACACCCAGTTAATAGTGGGGTAATTAAAGTTGCCCATGAATATGGTATTGGGTTTGATGCTGAATGTTTCCAATAAGTTTAATTACATGGTATGGAGTTTCTGGGTCAGAGAGGGGGATTAGCTTACAAGGAAGTGGTATTGGATTTTGTCGATGGGGATTTGAACACAGAGCAGCTCAAGTGCATTGTCCTGTTTTATCAGCCTTGAGGTATATTTATTTTTTATGTAAATCAAGACACAGCCACCTTTAGTCCCTGTCTGTGTAGTAGCTAGTCTAAATGCATGGAAGGAATTAGAACCTTGGACTGTTGGTGTGCTGCTCATGGCTTTAACCCATGTCTCAGTGACCGTACAGACATCCGCATTTTCTAGGGTAAAGAGACTTTCTTGGGAGTGGAGTTTTTTTGTTTATGGAAATATTATTATGGAAATATATCTCCCTGATGTTGTATGCCAAGATCCTGATATTAAACGTTTTCATTTTTTTGCACTCAAACGATTTCGCTTTAAAAGCATTCCAGATTCCATCTGCAGTTTTTCCACTGAACACATCACTCCAGTTAGTTTTACATAGTGACTGTTTTGTTTCCATATAATTTGTAATTAATCTTCTGTGCATTGGTTTAGATTTGAGATTAGAAGAATTATCTTGCAAAAAACTAACCTTTATAACCTCAAGATCATTGCACATCAATGGTGGTAAAACAAGACTTGAAGTAACAGTAATTTCTTTATGAACACAAGCAATGTCTAGTATATTCTGTCCCTGGTAGATTTTTTTACAATCTGAAGCATTTGTTGTTCCTGAATATACTCTGTGAATAATTTCCTTACTAACATTGTTGAATCAATATTATTCCAGTCTTTTTCGTGTAAATGTAAGTCCCCAGCTAATATTATTCTTCTCTCCCATGTTTCATGCAAGAAATGTATGATTTCTTCTAGGTCATCTGCACTTGACTTTGGTGATCTATACATTCCAACAATTGTTATATGTTCCAGGGTGTTTTATATTGTCACAGTTACACAGTCTATAGTATTGGTGTTATCATTGAGCATGTAATAATCACAGGTCTCATAGCTATCTTTAATCTTTCTCATAACACCTACACCTGATTTTTTGTTAGAATGTCTATTACAGTAAAACATTCATATCCTGGTAGAACTGGTTTCCAGTCATTGCTCTTTAACCATGTCTCACAAACAATAACAACATCAATATTGTGAGAATGTATCACATTTTCCAATAAAAAACTTTATTATTAATGCTCCTAGCATTAACAACCATCAGAGATGCATCAAATTTTGGTATCTGTGAACTGTAAAAATTTTTTGACCTGGCAAAAAACCTGCCTAGTGTTTGTCAAATATTGCAAAATATCTGCTGCAAAAAAATCTCTTTCCCGATCTTGACAAATGCACACCATCCTGTCTGAACACGTGTGCTCAAAACTTGGCTTGGATGCTCTACATATTTCCATTTTTAAAACGGGATATTTTTCCATGTAGATATTTATCCCAAAACCTTTTTCATTCACAGTGACCTAACTATCATTTCTATATGTGATTTGTGAAAAATATGGCCTAGCATCGGTACAAGCTAAACTATCTAAGAGGGATGTGAGTTCCCTACTAACAGTCAGAGTGGCCTTGCAGATGAGATCATTTGTACTGACATAAATAAAAACAGAGCCATACTTCCTTACATTAAGGTGTTCCAAGGCTTGTTTCACATCTTCTAGTTTTAGTCCTGGGAAGTATAACACTATTCAGTGTTCATTATCTTCTCTGCAAATGTAAGCATCAGTTCTTCTAATAAATGAATCTCTAATTACAAGAATATCTTTTCTGACGAGATTGAAGAATCTTCAACTTCTAATACAGAAATATCTGCTCTATCAATTGTTACAAAGTATGATGGTTTAGATAAGCTCTTCTTCACAAATAAATAAAACAGAATTCACATATTCTTAAATGTACACAAATTAATAAATAATTAAATAAACATCCATCTCAAGAGCTTGAAAATTAACAAGAGAATTTTACTTATATAATAAAGAAAATAATGCAGATATAAAGTAAAAAATAAGTAGATTAGTGCATGTTGAGAAAACAAATAAAAGGTAGTAAAAAAAACAAATAGGACACATACAGAAAAACTAAATTATATGTTCCATGGATAACTTACTATGGACCATAGAAGAATTAATAACTAGTACTCTTAGATGGTTCCACACTAACAATGCATAAACAACATCTCTTTCTAACAACTTCAGTTCATACACTGTTTTATGCAATGGTTTTCCTCAATCCACCCCCTCCCATGTCTGTGATATCATAATCCTGCTGCTAGAGAAAACAAGTAGCTAGACTAGTTCTTTTAATTATCATAACAACCATAATGGTTGTGAGCATACATCCATGTCTTCTTTCCTTGAATTCCAAATCCCCTCTAGTACCTTAAGTCCATCAACAGTTAGAGCCAAGTAGGAGGACAATGCCTTTTCTTTCATTCTCCTTTGTTGCACTAACAGGAGGAGACATCAAGTCTAGAGATCCAACATACTGCAAATACATTCTGTAATCTTTGATAGTAAAAAATAAAATAAAAAAAAACAAACCTTCTCCTAACTATGACAATGACAGCCTGGCTATAAATAAACAGAAGAAAAAGAAGAAATGCATTACATTGCATCTTAACTACTTCCTTTAGCCTGACATTACCCCTTAGCTTCAGAATTCTTTGAATTTTAGTCTGGCATCATCCTCACTTCATAGGCACATAGTTTAAACCAGAGTTTTCTGCAGTTGAAAAAAAATACAATTTTCTATGAAACAAAAAGCAGCAATAAATCAAGTAAGTTGTTTCAGATTTGAAGGTAGGAACCATATATGCAGACACTGTTCCACTAATACCAGCAATAAAAATGTGAAAACGGATATACTTAGTATAAATTAAACTCTTCCTGTGGAATGCGGTAAGACCGACGGTAAGACTACTGAAGACTGAGACATGTTCATGTCAGTGACTTATAACCAAGTTAATAAAGTGTACTATATTTCTGGAAGAGAGAAGAACATTTGTGTACTGGAGTCTGGAAATATGATTACCCTTGTCAAAGGTTTCTATGCGTGCAAGCATAAGTCTAATAACAAATAGAATGTAAAGATGATATGTTTTCATAGTAGTAAAATGGAATACCAATTCACAAATGTTGAAATCAAAACAGTTCTATGAAAACTTTTGCATGTTGTGGCTATGACTTCTGACTTGAATTATGATGTTATATTAAAACACTATCTTCCCCATGTTAAGTTATTGTGGAGGATATGGGAGAAGGGTGACTCCCTAGACACAGTGTGGTAAGCAACTAATAAAAAAGACACATAACTACAGATTGATGTACCACCAAGTATAAGGATGGTAGTGGGGTGATTGAGAATGGCACTCTTACAGAAATCCAGAATGAAGCTGAGGAGAAGGGAATTAACATAGATGCTATAAATGGATCTAGAATCTGGATATGTGTATATTGCAAACAAGATTATGTGTATAACCAGAAACTTTTCCTACTGGTAATACAGCAGACACCCAATACTATAAAATGTGTCAGCAGGGGACCTGGAGGTGATGAGACAGATAACTCTGAAATACAAATCACCGCAAAACAGATGCTTGCAGAGTAACCTAAAAGTGTTATTACAGCAACAGAAAAAATGTAAATAAAAGAAGAACATTTAAGTATGGGCCCTCCTAGTGAAAAAATCAGATTGAGCACTGAAAGTTTAACAGGTATGAAAATGCAGAGTTTTCAAGTTGTTTATTTGAAAGGAGAACAGAAAGATTAAAAAAAGGGAACTCTCAACAGTCTTATTTAGATGGAGTTTTTCTGGAACTACCCTTTGCAGAAGCACAAATTAGGAGCTGCAGAAGTACCACAGAGTGAAAGGAGAAGCCCAGTAGTAATAATTCCTAAACCTGACTGAAGTATCCGGTGCTGCATTAACTTACAAAAACTGAATAACATTGCAAAGTTTGATAGCTATCCCATGCCCAGAATTTATGAGCTGATAAAGATCTTAGAAAAAGCAAGATACTTAACATTACAACTGAAGAATGAGAATTGAAAATTCTGCTTTCCACATCTTTTAAATTAAACAACTTCTGTAAGCCCTGATGGTTTGTTTAATTCATTACATGGTATTTTTATTTGGTGTACATGGAGCTCCAGACACCTTTCAGAGAATGATGGATAAAATATCCAAACCCTGCTCATGGTATCCTGTGGCATACTTAGGCAATGCAGTCATTCATTAAGAAGAAAGGAAGTACCACTTACCAAAAGTACAGGCTGTGTTAGACTCTATATGATAGTCAGACTTCATCATGAATGTTAAGAAAAGCAAATTCTGCACGGCAGAGGCCAAACATCAGAGTTTTTTATAGGAAGTGGAGTATTAAAATTACAACTCAAAAAGACACAGGTTATAAACAGAAGATTTGAACTTTCCACAAAAAAAAGACAGATGAAGACTTTCCTTGGATTTTCTGTGTATGACAAAAATATTTTATCTAGCAAAAACTTATCAGTTGACAGATATCATAAAGGACAAACTCCTAAGCAGTAGTGCATTTTATTATCAAAAAATATATTATGTTCTGAATCAATATTATTGAGTCCTGATGATTTTATTTAGGAACTTACTTTGTATGCAACTACATTAGAAGTAGCTGATGGAGCTGCAATATTCTTGAATATTCACATTGAGGAGTACCCTAGTTGCTACATGTGTCAAAACATAAGCAACGCTTAAAGAGGATATTCATCAATTGAAAGAAGGCATGCATGGGCCTGAGGTCTATATCAATTGATCAAAAACCCCTTTTCTTCAAACACCTATTTGTCGAACCCTAATTGCTGAAAGCTTGGTCTATCAAATGGCAGTTTTAGCATTTTTTTTCCTAGAGGAAATAAATGCTTGGCCAGTCTAACAAATGCCAAAAAATGTCACAAAATTTAAAACCTGGCAAGTACCCCCCAATGTGGGGACCTACAACCCACCTAACTAAATATACCAACTCTGAGATCGCACTTCAATGGGAAAAAGGCCAAATTTCCAATGATGGCCAAGCTTTTTGTTTCCCCTAGGAAAAAATTCACTAAAACATCTGTTCGATGGAGCAAGCTTTCGACAATTAGGGTTTGATAAATTGGAGTTCAAAGAAAAGGGTTTTCTCTCAAGTGAAGTAGACCAAGTCTCAAGTGTACGTCTTATTTCCTGAAGTATTATATTTAATAAATACTTTGCAGCTGCTAAGTATTGATGGCAATTTAAAATGATGGTACTGTACAACATTGCCTTTCTATTATTCAAAGACCTGGGCTGGTTAATAGGAATGCTGACTGGATTGCCTAGGTCTTACCCCTATTTTCATAGTCTGAAACTGAGGGTTTTGTGCAGTGGGAGGTATACACCTATAATTATGTGTGGAAACTGGAGTATATGCCTTTGAATGTGCCTTATCTCTTTAGGTTTCTGAAAAATTTATTTTAATTTGCGTGCTCTGCTCCTATGCCTGCTGGATTCAAAGTCTTCTTAAGACATGCAGTCTTGCTGTGCTGTTTACTGCTGAATCAGAGACACATAGCTTTGCATGACTCCATCTGTAGTCTGTTTAAAGCACCAAGCCTTTAAAATTGCACACTGATAAAGAAATATATTTTGCAGCTAAAAGCACAGTTACAAACAACTTATTTTATAATAAACCACATGTGGTCTGTCAGATTTGTAGCATATATTTACAAAGTTTTCCTTCATTACAGATATGAATGATGACTTCTACAAAATACCTCTCTCTGTCCTTCTCTCACATAACTGAATTACTACAATTGCTATATAGAGAGCTAGTCATGCACACATTTCCTCTTGGTATGTTTTTCTGGCCTTTTGTGGGAAGTCACATAATGTCTGTTTTTAGACTTTTCTATTGTCCTTTTATGATTTAAGCACTTTTGCTGATGTGAGGATGCCATTCTGAAAGGAAACATCTGTATAAGCTGTTCCTATAGAAAAAACATCACGTATTGCTGAATTTATAAAAAAAAGGATGTCTGTTAATAGATATTTGTTCTGCAAACATGAGAAAATCATGTAATGCTTGTTTTCCGATATTGCTTTGTTAGGCATTTTCTTTTTGATGCTGTGAAGAGAAGCCTGTCTGTTATACATATAGTATGAATGCACATTTTAAACTCTATACATATATTCAAGCAAACTTTTTCTTTCAGCATATTTACAACAGAATTAATTTCAGCCTTATATTCATAATATCTAACTGTTTCCAAACAAATTAGACAGGTAATGAATCATATTAGTTAGAATAATGTGACAATAATTGCCCATTTATTGGTTCACAGAAAGGCTGAAGCCTAGAAAATGAAGTTTAGGAAGTTTTTTCCTCACTTCTAAAGTTTATCATAGGTTCAAAGGTTCATAGGTGTGCACTAGGCTAATGGCCTTAAGGCCTTTACAAGCCTAGCCCATAGGATTACCCTGGCATCATGTCACCGACCTTAGTTCCCAGTGCCTCTGTCGAGTAAAGCCACTGGAGTGATCCCTGGGGTGAATTTTCTATTTCCCATCCACTCATCAAGATTTCTCTTGAAGAGGGCCAGTGAAATGGTCTGCTTCACTTGTATGGGAAGTCTATTCTACAGCATGGGCAGTCTCTGGGTTATGAACCTGTCCCTCCAGCATGTTCTGTTGATTGTGGTAATGAGGTTGAGGTCTCTGGAGCATGTGGTGCAGAGGGATTGGGATTTGTTTAGATGTAGCATTTCTAACAGAGCTGGGTCAGACATGGCTTTGTAAGTCAAGCTGAGATTGCCTCTAAGTAGGCGATCTAAGACAAAGAATAGTTGGAGTTTTTTGAGTCTGACCATATAGGACAAATGTTTAAGGCCTAGGATCCTCTTTGTGAGGTACTTTTGTGGCCACTCCAGTTACTGCTGGTGTTGAGGGAAGAGTAGAGGGAGACAATGACCTCTTTCTTCCTGGATGCAAAATTCTTAGTAATGAGATGTGCCACATAGAAGCACTTTCTGACCGCAGTAGTAATGTGGTGATCAAAAGAGAGGTTGCTGTCAGCCTGTGTTTTCAGATCTCTTATAACGCCTTCTGTGTTCAGTGGACTACCATTGATGTGGTAATTAATAGGAACTGGGTTTTTCCCAAAGGGGATGATGACACATTATTTGGCATTGAGCTTAAGGCCATGATTCTGATACCAGCCGTTGGTCTCAGACAGTGAGGCCTTTCTATAGGATGTCAACATCACTTGGGGAGTTAATAATAGCTCCCAACTTGCAATCATCTGTGATCATGGGGAAGAGCATGGGCTCTGTCCAAAAGATTTGTGGTTCCTGAAGTTGGATGGTTAAGTTGGGAACTAGTGCTGATGTGGCCTGAGGGAAGTTCAGACAAAGAACTTTGTGGAGTTCAAAGGAAGGCCTAATCAAAGCATCTAGCTGTGACCATTGTATAACAGCCTGTTGCTGGAAGGGCAATGTTGGCCAGAGCTTATGTTAAATCTATGGATCATGACACCCACTTTTAAGGTACTTTAATATGTGGAAATATTTTGTGACATTGACTGAGAAAATCCAAGTGATAGAAGTACATCTGCCACATGTGCCATACGTTTTCTCAGGACATGGATATAAAAAAATATGGACTCTTACTCAGATACCTATAGTTTTTTTTATACCACAAACATATGCACACTTACTTTCTGAAGTCACTATAATGTTCCTACTATGAATATTTTCCCTCCCTCTTTTCAAAAGCCTCATGAAATAAAGGCAGATATAATATTCATAAAAGGAATATAATATTAGTAATTGTACTCTGCTGTAATATTCACTGCAATCCATGATACAAGCTGGGCCTGGAATCAGTCATGTTTATAGGTTTATAGGTTCAGAGGTACATACTAGGCTAGCTGCCCATGCAGGCCATTTTAGGCCTAGCCAGTTTCCCTTTTTGTCCTCAAAATAACCTATGTCATTTGGTTATTGATTGGCCTTAACCATCCCATGGTCGATAATTATATATTATCCTAATGAGAATAACTGGAATCATATCATAGATAAATTGAGGGGATGGGATAAAGCATTTAGGAGCTGCAAGTCTAATAAAACTTATCTTACCAGCCAACTGCAATTCTAATAAAACTTATCTTACCAGCCAATTCCACAGTAAATCACAAACCAAGATAGGATTGATTAGATAAGCTTTGGATTGTCCTCTCTGCCGTCTGTGTGACTTTATAGCTGACTAGACCCCTTGAGATGACTAAAACTGTCTATTAGTAGTACAGGGCGCAGTCCTATGGTAAATTTTCTGTTTCTCATCCATAGATTTAAGTTGTGCTTGAAAATGGGCCGGAATGAACTTTGTTTTATGTGGACAGGGAGTATGATCCTCAGCAGCGGTATCTTCTACAAAATATACCTATCCCTGCAAACCATTCTGTGAATGTTGCAGAACAAGTTTAGACCCCTAGACTGAGTATTTCTGATGCCATTTGACTTGCTGATATGTAGTAAATCCATCAGTAATGAGTCAGAGGATGCCTTGTATGCCAGACATAGGTCAGCTGTTAGCAGTCTGTAGGATACCGAGTATAGTGACAGGACTTTTAGTCAGTCCATGTAGGGCATGTTGTTTAGGTGTTGTATCCTTTTAATAAGCTATGTCTGTGGATGTACCAGTTGTTGCATGTGTCTGGACAGATACATGTCAAAGGAGGCATTATATTCAATGATTTATAAGCTGTGCAATATAAAAGTACTTTCCTACAACAATAGTCATATGTTGGTCAAAAGTCAGTTCAGTGTCCACATATATTCCCAAATCACCAACAACTGGGTCAACTCTCAGAGGCATATTATCAATGTGGTAGTTCCTTGGGGTAGCTGACTTTCTAACGGATAAAGTAAGGCATTTTTTTGCATTTAGCTTCAGACCATGATTTTGCCACCAGCTATTTATTTGAGACAAACCTTCCTGCAGGATAGCTAAGTCATTGGGGTTTCAAAGACTGCTCCTAGCTTGCAGTCATCTGCAAATGTAGTCATATAGAGTCTTTTGGTATTTGCTTTTACTTTAGAAAAGTAGTTGTGAAACAGAAGAGGTCACAGCACAGAACCCTGAAAGACTCCACTGGTGACTGGTATGTTTGTGGAGGTAACTTCCCCTATTATGGTTATCCACATCCTATCTTGGCAATCCAACAGGTGAAATAATGGTTTATTCTCAGTTTATTTAGCTTTTCTATTATGCCTGAGTAGGAAATTGTGTCAAAAGCTTTGGCCAGATTAGAGTATGCAGTGTGTACCATTTTGTCTTCATCCATTGCTTTGCTGACCTTTTCAAAAAAAAATCCACCAGTTTGAGTGAACATAACCTGCTCTTCATGAATCCAAACTGAGACAGGTCTACAGTTTGGAAGTTTCATATGTCCTGATTAATTAATTCCATGATAAGTCTTTCCATGGCCTTGCCTATGAGGCTTAACCACTATTAGACTTGCTGTAACCCTTTAAATATATGTAAGTAAACTGTCAGTTTTAACATATAAGCCATGATACTATGGTACGTCTGGAATGTAACTTTCAAATGTTGTAAACATTTATGAACCTAATAAATGATTAACTTTTTCAGGCAGCTGTCCAGAATAAGGACAAATACAGTTTGACTGTAATTACTTAATAGCCATTGAAATGTATTTTCTCTTTTAGAAGCTTTATCACTGTATAATTAAAGGACTTCTGGTTCTTGTTTTCTACATAATACAAAAATGACACACTTCAGGCCTTAGAATTTCGTTGTTATATTACATCACTGTTATCACCACTATTGCTGTGCTGTCTTGGTGATGAATGAAAACATTTTAGCAAAATCAGTTTTCCATCAGTTCTCTACTTTCTAGCAGGTGCCTCTTAAAAAACAGACAAATGCATAATTTTATTTTTTCAGCTGCTGTAACCTTTGTTGTGTAAAAACATAATAAATGATAATGATTTACCATCCACGTAGCCTTGCAATGTGGCAAAACTCATCAATAATAAAATGTGACATTTGTCAGTAGTGCAGTGTTACCAGAAACAACACATAAATCCATAAATTAAACCGTGTGCAGCAAATGGAAGCTTATTTTCAGTATACTATGTATTGCACAGATTCAAATTCCATACGTAAGTGAATACACCTTGAATATGATGGTTTAAACAAGCATTGTGTACCATTTTATTGCTTCATCAAATGTCATAAAATCACAAAGGGAGAGCGATGCATTGATGAAAACCTTTTCAATGTTCCTAAGTAAACTGCATTGCTTCTAGCTGTTATCACTTGCATGTATTATGACACTTCTTGAAGCAGAATGCCGTGCACAGATTTGAATTTTCAGTCCATTTTAAAATGTGTTGTTTGTGATTTATGTTGGAGTACTGACTACAAATGTATTCATTCATATGTGGCATGTTGAGTTAATTTAGGCTTATATAATATGTGTGTGTCTCAGTATATGGCTAAAACAGTCGTAATGCCAACTAGAAAAAGAATCTTCAGCCTTCCAGTGTTACTACAAATTGAAAAATACACTGGTATTGTCATTCAAAGCCAAGGCTGTTTTGAGCAAATGTTAACAGCTTTACGTCATTTTCGGAGTGCCATTATTAAGAAACAGAGGGTATTGTGTTTTGAAACTGAAAACAGCTGGAAATCTGCTATGGTATCTGAAATCAAGCAGTAAATATTGTGATTTGTTTGAACAGGCTGCATAAAATCCTAGGTTTTAATATATAATAAAATGGCATTTTTTTTTCTTTTAATATCTGTGCATTATTGGTCTACTCTGCACCCGATTATGTTTTCAGGTAAGAATTAGTAAACTGAGTCATGACTAGGGCACAGGTGTCACAGCTAGGGTTTCAGATGAGACACTACGATTGACTTATACTATTCCAGAAAGTCAACAAAACTCACAGAAACAAAAAGCAAAAATACTGTGAGATGTCTTCAGCAGAATGACAGCATTCAGTATCTTAACATATTATGTGAAAATGAATGCTTTATAGAAAGACTTCAACCAGTCAAGGCTTCTGTGAATCATCAGAAATGACACCCTGACTCTTTAGAATATGCATTTATAGACCAGACAACTGTAAGCTGCAACGAATAGGAAACATCAATTGTAAAACATTCAAGGTATATAGGCAAGGTGCAGTCACTGCTAATTGTGAAAAATAAGATACCCTTAGGTTTAATTGCCTGCCTGGAGAGTGCAAGTCAAATATATCCAAACAAGTGCTTCTGCCGATTGAAGCCTTCCTACATGACATTGAAATAATCCTGTTAACAAGCTAGTCCTTGTAATCTAGGGTTTGATTCCATCAGCCTCCATTGCTGACTGTATGACTGAGCTAGACTTTTTACCAGACTGTGCTCCTGAGTCAAACCTTAGAAATAAAACAAAAACGCAAAAAAATGTACAGCAGCTCCAACTGAGTAATCACAAGTACCATATCAGAGACAACTCTATAAATGCAATTACACTGAATCATATTTCACTGAATGTGACATACTAAAATCAAAGCACACAGAACATTAATATTATAGGACTCCCATTTCCTAAATGACAAATAAGGAACACACACAAATTATGACATCCATATTGACTCACTGTACAAAGTCCTGCTCAAACAGTCCATCAATATGACAAATGTGAACCGGATATGCTGATTAAAGTAAAGTGCTGCTTAGTTATACCACAGCTTGCCAGTGAAGGTATCATAAAATATTTGGTGTCAGCTCTGATGAAATGTTACTTTTATTGCTTTTCCAATGTTACAATATTAATGCAATACACGGAGCACACTGATTACACTCCAAAATCTGAAAAAAGATGAACCTGTTACACGCTACTGTAGAGCGAGATCTGACTATAACAGTGCTTTCAGAGGTGTGTTGCACACTATCTGAGTATTGTAATAGTCACGTATAAGGGAAGGGATGTTCCTTAGGTCCCTAATTATCTTTCCTCCTATGTCCACTGAATTTACAGACATTAGTCTGTAAGTAACTTATTTAAATTAGGACAGTATTTAAAAAACTGTCTCTGACTTTTTCCTTACTTAAATCTATGCAACATCACTCACCAAGTGTTTACTGGCTTTCAAAGCCAGTAAAATGCATTGCACTTGTTTTTATCTTTTGTGACTGATAGTACATAGAGTAGATAAGACTCCATGCATTACAAAGAATTATGATCCGGTCTTACTGATCATAACTTGTTATTATATGTTCTCCACATGGATGGCAAGATTCACCTCTCGAGCTTCGAGGCAAATTTCTTGGTATTCATGTCTTGGCACATAATAACATGGTTATGATTGGAGCCAGATCATAACCTTCTGTTTTTGGTTGATGGTTGAACTCTGAGCTCACAACTAAATTACCAACATTTGCTTTGTGTGATACACTCTAAAATGCTGAAAGTAAGGGATTCAATCTTCAGTTGAGTATGTCAAGGTATCAGAAGGCATATCAAGGGCTCTGCATTCCCCTTTATAGCTATTGATACAGACAATAACTGCCATGTAATGACCCCAAATTATTTCATGGATATAATTGGCTTCATAAGGGTTATAGGATGAGTCCTAAGGATAGAGATAATAGCTTGATGGACAGACTTTTTCAGGCAGGCAGAAACACATGAATTGTCATTTTTTTGACCCAGGAATTAAGGTAGAAGATGACAAACAGATGGTCAGACAGAGAGACAGTGTTACAAGGAAAATAATTAGTTGGGGGGTATGTTAGTAAGGACTAAACCAAGAAGATTTCCCCTGTAGTTTTGGCTAAGAGAATTGGCATTAACACAATTTAGGAATCTTTGCAACTATTTATTTCCAGTTGTATAAGTTTGCCAGTTGATGGAAGTGTAGATAAAATATCCTATGAGTAACATATCCAGTTTAATATTATTTTCATTATATCGTAGATACACAGCACATACTACAGACATCATAGAGGGGGACCAATAAGAGGTAATACTGTGATAGTTTTACTCTGCATTACTAATACTACAGGTTACATGGTTGGGTCGTGAAATGTGGCATGAGGTGGTAGGGTTAAAGATAAATACTGACATACCTCTTCAGCTCCCTAGGCCTGAATGCATGGTAGGTGCTGAACTCTGGTAACAGGGATATACTGTCATTACACGAGACCACATTTCAGTATCTGCACACAATGATTGTTTTTGGGAGTCAATAAAGTCAGAAGTTCAGGCACTTTGTTGTCCAAGTTTGTAGCATTAAGCTGCACAGAGTTAATTTTATCAGAACTGAACATTTGTTACATTGAAATGCCCACTACTCAGCCTTGCCTTAAAAGAAACTATGTGAGAAACAAGTGTTTTGGTAACATGCAAATGCCATGTAAGTAGTGGTTTGGACCATTCCTAGCAAAAACTGTCAATCATTCCATCCCATGCTGTGACACACTGGATCCCAGTTGGAATGACATCAATTTACTACTCAGCTGGTATACAAATTATCTTATTCTTATACCTAGGCATCATTCTTGGAGAAATTTACTATTGTTGCTTATGTCAGAAACATACGTGGAGTAGTCCATCATGTGTGCCTGTATCACACCTAAGGAAAAACTCCAAAAGATCATTGACACCCACATGGGCAACCACAAGTCTATAGTCATATTTAGGGCAGTGGTGATAACAACGGGTCCTAGTAATATTCCTGATGGCAACAGAGTGACAACGTATTGTCACCTTACCCATATATGGCTTAAGAGTGCTGAGTTTGTGTCTGCCCATGGAATCCCCATTAAATAATACTTTACTTAGGTTTCCTGCAGGCATAGCGAGCAGCCAGATGGGCCAGCATGAGAGTGAGTGTCCAGTGCTGACTTGTCCATTCTGGGAGAAGATTGTTGAGCCTGTGTTTAGTTCTGCCGTCAGCAACATGAATCTTGAAGCCACTGTAATCATGAAATGCCATGGGTTGTGGAATTGGTGCTATCAGGATAGTAATAGTAACGTTCATTAGCATTTATGTGGAAGCATTCACACATAGGGTAAGATCATACATTGACATGAATTCCCTTAGTAGCCATCACCACCCAGAATGAGGGTTAGTTCCCTTAGAAATGCCTTCACATTCTTTATCAGCTAGATACAGAGAAGGGCAAAAACAAACAACTGTCATGGCTATCTGAATGATGACCACTCCAGTCATCTCTCACCCCTGCCCTGGGTCATATTATGACTGATATTAAGAAGATTAATGGTCAGTAGACATGGATAAAAAATACTTAGAAGAAGACCATCTAGTTTTTGACTTCAGACCATTTCTATGGTCATGCCTCTCATACCACAAAAGCATCTCTCAGAATTTGGTTATCCTACATTGATCATCACAATGCATTTATCTGGAACTTCCTGACACTGAGGCAGACCTTATGTATCAAGAGGCAACTCTGTGTGCAGCGTACTTACTGTTATATCACCTTACTAACACATTATACTAATGCTGTAGAGTTTGTACTGGTTTCCATTTCAATGAATATTATTTTAAACATATTGGTTTTGGTTAATTTGTTCGCACATGATCTTAGCTTTGGTTATCTGAAAGATCTTACAGTGGAATATTGCCCTCCTTGGGCATTAGGTACCACCTTATGAAGGTTGTTAGAGATTACATATATGTCTAGAAACATATGGCTATTGCTCCTTTGCATATCAAGCACTGTTTTTGTAGAACTTATGACCACTGTGGATTTGAGAATGGTCTATCTGGCCTATATATGCAGACCTCCCAAGTCCCTACTTATTTCAGTTGGTATTGGTCGAGCACCTTCTGGACCTTTCTAGGCTACCATCAGGATTTGTTCTAAGTGTCCCATGTCTTAGCTAATGTATTGATAGAAGCATCATTATTTAGCCTCTGTTGGATTACATATGCTATATTCTATCGATATCTAATTTGCATTTGTATATATGCTATATTTTTATCACAATCTGCTTCGCATTTGTATATGTTTCTTTTCTACTGTATTTGCTTTTAATGGGTTTTTGAAATTACTTTGCATTTGCTTTATGAACTAGTCATGTTGTGTCCAAAATGCTTTTTTTAGAAAACATCCCGCTGACCTGCATTCATTCCATTTCCAGATTTAATCAGGCATATTAGTTATTAGGCTCAGCCAGTATGCCATCTCCCTCCATTTCCCAAAATTGGCATCAAGAAAAATTAATATATACATTGCCTTACCATTCAGCATGACCTTTACTAAAGCCACTTTCCCCAGCCAGTCGAAAATTATTAATATTCTTCCTTTTCACAAATATGTAGAACTGCAGTTACCCCAATCTGTCTTTATTCTTTGTTGCATTAATTGCTAAACCTCTACAAACTCAGATCAATTATTTTCTCAGATAATATGGTTTTCTCTCTGCTACATAGAAATCCTTCCAGCAAAAACAGGAACAATTATAGCCATAAACAATTGAATAACTTAGTTTAATCAGCAATAAATAAAGGTGCTTCCACTAGAAGATCATTGCATGATTTCAGCAAGGCTTTGTGCCACATGTCTCAAAATGTATTACTGTGCAAACCCAATAGTCCAAGACTAGGGAGTCAGCCATGCTACTGAATGGATATTTGTCGAATAAGTCTTTCCATTGCTGATAGTTCTCAACAATATACAGCTTTGGGCCCTAAACATTTCTATTGAGTTCCCTGCTATTCCTTGCTTCTATTAACATCTAGCAGATTTGCAGATATTTACAAATAACTAATTATGCAGAAGATGTGACCCTACTAGACACAGGTCTCTGAAATGCACAGATGGAAAGTGAACTGCAATCAGACCACACCACATTGGAAGACTGAAACAAACAAACAAACAAACAAACAAACAAACAAACAAACAAACAAACAAACAAACAGAACTCTACAGGTCAGTGCATTAAATATAAGTGCTATCTGACTGGCGCAGAAATGCATGCAGAGCTATTGAGCCTCCCATTTGCATTTAAGTTATTTTTTATAAATAGTCAGCAGGAATTAACACTGTTTGGTTATGGTAGCATTAACGCATTACCTGTTTGAGAAGTGTGAGAAGCATTTATAAGAAGAAAGGAGACAAGCCAAGACTGAGTAAAGACATAAACATTGAATCATTCGGTAAACTTTCATCAGGGTAAAGCGTGATCCTCATTTCCCTAGCATACTTCCCTAACTAGTAGTGCATTCTCCTAAATTGAAGCACTGCAGAAAGTAACCCAATTTATACTGATTATACCCAAATTATAAAATATTAGGATAAAAATATTAGACTATATACAAATGGACTCATGATTAAGATCACAGATATAGATCAGGGATTGATGAGCCATTGAAATCATCTGTTGAAGTTGGACACAACTTTCACAGTCATAGCTTATTTTATGGCAGCTGTAGAAGCAAGACTGTCTGTTTGAAGGAAGACACATAGACGTGCAGCAATCTGCTCTTCTTTTACATTCCTGAGGACACTGAAGGAGGGGATTTCATTGGCTTCATAACTAATAAGATTATTTAATGGACAGATGTGCTGTTAAGGGAACATATAGGTTGATCAATAACCTATACAGGTATTTAGAATAAAAACTACCAAACAAATTTCACTGACATCAAATTTTACTATTCTCTCCATTATTGTTTGATCTCAGAATAGGTATATATAAGCTTGGAAGATGTATGGGGTAATCCCCTATATGGGTAATACAAGGGGGCTTGCCCCTGAATAAAAACTGCATCGCAGGTTGTTTCAGCAATTTCATTTTTAGTTTATTAGCATTTGCTATAATAACTGTTTATAAATCAACACTATTCAGTTGTTAGATTGAATCAGATTAGAATGAAATTTATCCCGTAGCCTATTAGAGTGAAGTAACTGAGACTTACCTTAGTGAGATTTGAATTGTTTAGCATGTTAGAATGGATGTTATACTCTAAGAGGCAACCAGGGAAAGCAATTAAAATAAATGGTTCATGAGCCCTTTATGAAAATGATATTTCTGTGGAGACCCCCCAGAAAGAGATCTACATTTAAGGTGATCCTAAGAGTGTATGGACAGAATAGATGGAAAACTCAATGGCTTTTCCCAGTGGGATTGCAAGTTTTCCTATGTCATGATCCTACCACTTTTTCTAGTCCAGAGGGAGCAGACATTATGTTCCTTCAACTACTTCAAATCATAATGCCTCTATGCCTGAGCAGTCAGATGCTCAGATGGTTGGTGGTGGTGGTGGTGGGGGGGGGGCATTGCAGCTGAAGGAACAAATCTTCTGAACTCAAGAGGCAGATAATTATCCAGTGTTCAGCTGAAAAGAAATAGACAAGCAAGGCGACATTCTTTCAGTGAAAAAAAACTCCACTTGACTATTTTGTGCATTTTGATTGTGATAGAATCAAATTGTGTTGTTGTATCTGACCTGTCTAAATTATTAAACAATGTGAAATGCATTTTTTGGGGGTGTCTGTTATTTGGGGGTGGCTATGGTCAATTCCATGGATTTTAATAAGGCGGGAAGGTGATACCCGAATAAAGACAGCAGAGAATGTGTCCACTACTGGCTAAAGACAATCATTTGGGCATTTACATTAGTACTATATAATGAGCTAAAGCTTTCCCTCATTTTTAACAACTCTTTAAAGAAAATGTAATCTGTTTTTCCAAGTAGCTTTTAAATAACTCAGGAATGGATAAGCAGTTTGTAAGTCTTGCTAACTGATGATATAAATATGTGTTTCGGGGGGGGTGGGGGTGTAGGTACCATCATTAAATGAGAGTTTGTAATTACACAATGCTAGAAGAAGAACACTTTGGCTCTTTAACTAATTCTATAATCCAGCCATTCTTAACAATTAGTGTGGGTGAAAAGCCTTCTTGTACATGCCTGACTTCATTTTAAAGTGTGTCACAAAGATTTTAGCATTAATTAATACTTTTATTGAAAATGTATGTTAACCACAAACAGCCTAAAGAGAGGTGAGTCTCACTGTATTATTGTCTACTTGCTATGATTATTTGGAATATGTAAGCAGGATTTTAAGTTGGGAGACTACTGGAGAAAGTTCCCTAAGGAAAATATTAGGTTATATAAATAATAACAATAAGAGAATGTAAGCTATAATGTTTTGTCATGGAATATAAATGGACTATGGTATTTAATTAAGTATAAAATAGTATTGTATACCTGATAGGGCAGCAACTAGATCTGAATTTACTTTATGAAATATACCTAAATGACACTGAACATCTAGAACTTGAGAAAATGTGGTATAAAGCTCCTTAAGGCAGAAGAAAATAAGTTTTATTTCTCAAAAGGAAAACATTGCCACTGGGACCTCATTGCTCTAGAGTCAGATAAAAAGAGGTTTGTCATGATTGGGGGTAGACCTGGAAGACACTTAATCTCTTACATGAATTATATACGGCACAAGGCACTAAGCTTTTGAGGCAGTGGGCAATATCTGATGAAGAAATGGGTTTCTGGACAAGTGACTAGAATATGATATTTACTCCAGATGAAGTTGGAGACCTTCCTAGATTATTCTGCTTACCTAGACCTGTCAAATGCCAGGATAAGAATTTACCTGTGATGGGACTGTCTGATGTCCATAAAGTCTTAATAAGTAATAAGAAAATTAATACTTACTACTCATTTAGGTGCAAGTCGTCAGCTAGACTGGATACATTTATTTGTATGCTAGAGTATTTATACATGCACAAACATTTGGGCTATTTACTTTGAGTTTATCAAATCACTCTCATGTTTTTAGTGATTGAGTTAGATAATAAATCATTCGATATGCACGTCTACTTATGTAAAAGTCAGAATTTTCAGAACAGAATTATCTAACATATTGTAGTTATATGTAGAAATCCAGAAACAGTGGAAAATGTTTAAGGATACCCTTTGTGCATATTTAATGGAATATACAAGAAACTTCCTCTGTTGAGTAAATCAGAATGTTGCTCAGCTTCCAAATAAGCTTATGTGTGGATGCAAAGGGAAAGGATAAAGTTTAGGGTTTTTTTATATGGATATTATAAAAAAATAAGAAAGATTTTCTTGAAATGTCTAATTATAGAATAGAGCAGGAAAAGTAAGCCCTTAAACTATCTCGTTTTGATGCTCACCAAGAATTTTAAGTTATTTTGCTTTGAGACATAAAGCAGGAAAGATCAAAGGCCTTGCAATGAGGTAATATTTTGTTTCAAATACCAATTAAGAAAAAAGAGAATGTGTGTGTGTCTGTGTGTCTGTGTGTGTGTGTGTGTGTGTGTGTGTGTGTGTGTGTGTGTGTGTGTGTGTGTGTGTGTGTGTATACACATGCGCGTGGGGGGTCTACTTCTAAGTCCTGAAATCCCACAAGACCAAATGTTATTTTTTGTGAGAAGAAAATAATGAATGGTTGAAATCGCGAACAGACGATTTTTCACAGGGCAAGTAAACACTTGCCCAAAATTTAATTTAATGAAGCGCTTTTCGTCTGTGATATACACAGACTTCCTCAGACAAAAAGTATCACAAAATGCATTTAACAAACCAGCAGCTTAAATATACAGCAGTATTAATTCAAAAGGTGATTAACCAATCAGGCACACTTTGAATCATGAGTAAAATTTAAAGTTAAAACACATACTCACAAAGTTTGTATTAAATCACTCACATTATGTTAAAAAACTGATCCTAAAAAAATCAACCAGTCACTAGCCTATCGTCCAAATGGACACTAGCCACTACCTAAGGGGTACAAGTACAAATCACAAAACAATCATAGTGTGTTGCAAACTCGTAGAAGCGGGGAAACACACTATCTAACCAGGTTCTTAAGTTTAAGAAGGCTACTAATGGAGCAGCCTTCATTAAGACCCGGAAGGCATTTAGTCTTATTTGCCATCGCAATTCAGATGCCTCTAGTAGTAGATGTACAGGGGCTCCTCTAATAGTGTCATGCAGTTGTTCTATGACCATATACTTAAAATGGTGGTCCTCATGCTGAATGATATGTTTAGCAAGAGCATTTTCATCTTTAGCTTTATTAATTCCATATTGATGTTCGTAGATCCGATCTTTTAATCTACGCTCGGTTTTACCTACATAAAAACCTGTGCATTTTTGGCATAATGCCACATAAACCACCATTTTAGAGTTGCAAGTACATCTACATCTGATGTCATATCTAATATTAGCAATGTCGAATCTGTTTGATTCAAGAATATACCGACATTGATTGCAATTTTGACATTTAAACATGCCGGGAGTACGGGTACTCTGCTGCTCAGGTTGTTCCAACAGCATTTTCATATTTTTACCCCTTCTATATGTAACCTCTGGTTTAACTCCCAGTTTATTCATGATTGCAAGGTTAGAACGGAACAAGTTCCAGTTCTTAGTAATGATGTCCATAATAAGCCTGCTACTCGAGCAGTATGTAAGAATTAATCTAGTGTTGTTATTTTGAGTTGGAATTCTTCCGCCTATGTATTCTAACCTAGACTCGGCTATCCCAAAAGTACTGTTATTCAGTATAGGTTTATAAGTTCCACTGGATCTTTTATTAGTAACCTCATTAACTAAATTGTCTAATAAATTAAGCGGGTAGCCTCTATGTAGGAACATGTTCTTAAGTAAATCACATTCCCTAAGAAAGTCGTCATCTAGGCTCACCATCCGGGCTGCTAGCTGGCCCTTAGCCTGAACCTTTTTGGTAGCTGGGGTGGCAGCTGCTAAAATGGAGGAATGAATTAGAGTAGGTAGGCTTTCTATATATACTAGCCACGTATTTGTTCAAGATTACATTTTTCACCAACCATACGTCTAAGTAGGCTATTGCCTCAGTATTAAAAGAAGAAGTAAATACTAGAAAGTCAGTGGAGTTGTTAAATAGATCTAATAATAACAGGCTCTCAGCTTCTTCACCCTCTAATAGAATAAAGATGTCGTCCAGGTAACGGGTGTAGTACTTGATCTTAGACACTAGTACTGAGTCATTACTTAATATGTTCTCCCTTTCCCAGTACGACATCACTATATTGGCCAAGCTGGCTCCGCAAGGGGACCCCATAGCCACCCCTGTTTTTTGAAGATAAAAGTTCTCTCCCAGTAAAAAGTAGTTGTTGTATAAGATCAACTCCAACAATTCAATCACAAGGGATATTTCGTGGGGTGGGGCGCCCTTACTCTTAAGGAAGAAGGCCACCCAGTCCAAAGCTGTCTGCAAAGGTATGCAAGTGTATAAATCCTTGACATCTATTGTCAGGAAGTTATACTCTGTACTGAATGGGATATTGTTCAATTTGTCAAGAAAAGACCAAGAGTCTTTACAGATTTGCTCTTCTTCCTCGAGGTATTTCTGCAAGATAGTATCAACCAGCTTGGCACAAGGGTATGTAGGAGAGCCCCCATCAACAAGTGGGCGCATGGGTGGGTTAACTAGGTCCTTATGGATCTTGGGTATACCAAAGATACAGGGGTACCTAGGAAATAATGTGGTAAGGTATTTATGTTGACCTTGGTTAAGTCTACCCTCAAAAAACATTTCATCCAAAGAGCTCTTAATCTTACGATATGCGTGATTCACCTCAGATCTTGAACTAATCATGTACGCATCATTAGACAGTAGGTCCAACATCCTGTAAAAATAGTCTAACTGATCAAAAACTACAACCCCGCCACCTTTATCGGGTTTACAAATTCTTAAGGAGTGTATCTTAACAAATTCCAGTAAGGCCATTTCAGTCTTCCCTAAATCATTAATACATGTACTTAAATGCAAATTACTATGTCTTAAATCAAGTTCACAGGTGGTTTCAAACGTTTGTACTAATGGGTGCAAAGGTGTATTAAACATACTAGGGACAAACATGTCAGGTGAAACATCATGACTGAAACCACGTGTTTCAAACAACAGATTAAAGTTCAATTTACGAGCAAACATCTTAATGTCAATAATGGTGTTCACTAAATCGAACTTCTGTTGGGGTACATAAGTATGTCCTTTTGATAAAAGGTCAGCCAGTTCGTCAGGAATCAGCACATTAGAGTAGTTAAAAATGTTAAAGTCACCAAGTTGGTTGGTGGAAATAACTGGACCCATTCGTTGGTTAGTAGAGGGAACAACAGTGTCAGCCTCGGCATCCTGAAGTTCATCAATAGTAGACATAAATGAAGCCACACAAGGAACCTCAGTGACAACACAAGCCGAGGCCTCGGTTAGACCAGAAAGCAGAGGTAGAGCCAGGTTGTGGGTGCTCCTGGTATCTACTGCCTCTGAAAAGTCTGTTTCTGTTGCTTCCCCCTAGTAGGTTGCTGCAAATTGTTCCTTTGCTTAGGGATGGCTCCCTGTCTGTTGGCAGAAAAATGGGCCTGTTGCTGACCCGTGGTCGTGGTGTGAGGACCCTGTTGTTGTTTACGATTCATTAGTCTCTCACTCCTTCTAACGCCTTGGTCGACAGAGGTATCCCCAAATGTATCAAGGTCCCTGATGTTGTCCGATGTTGCCTCACCTCTGCAATTTGTGGTGAGAGAATCACCACTACTACCATTAAGATTCCAAGCTTGTGAAGGCGCAGGGGGTGGATAAGCCACCCCTAACTGGTATGCTTTCAAGTCGCGCTCAAGTTTCTTGATTTTATTAAACTTTAATTTAGACAGGTACTGGTCGATGCTAGTAAAACATCTATTATAATCATATTTGTACCTGCTAAATTCTACATGGGTTTTGATGGAATTATCCAACACAGTAATTTCTTCATTTAACTGTGTCACCCATAAGGAATAATGCTTAATCATTAGCTTTAAAAGATCCTGACCCTGTTGGTCAAATAAATTAATCAGCTCCTTGTGAAATTCTGAATTCAAAACCAACCCTGTCGGGTATTGGAAATGCCTTAGACCTTTAGGAATGACATTGCACGCGATACATTCATTAAAGTATGATATTTCCAGTTTCAGTTTTTTGAGTTTCAATAAAAGTTTAGCAAAAGTTTTTAATTTATCAGCTAAATCATTACTATTTACCTCGTGGCCATCGGTAGAGTTGTCATGCGTCCTACGGGTTGCCTTGTCCCCATATCCTGTAAACACAAAATCCTCGGATAACCAGTTGCCCAAAATTGGGGCCCCATCGAGAAGAGCAACAGGAATAAACCGACTAGCATCCGCTGTACGGTCGGTAGACTCAGCCTGACTCTGTAACCGGCTAGGTAATCCTCCGGTCGGTAGTGGCTCTGTCCTAGCTAAACTTTCGTTTAGCATAGATGAATTTACTGTTCGTGCTACTTGCACTGGATCGGAAGTAGTCACCGGTTGCACTGTGTCAAGTGTAGTCGCCGGGGCCAGCCTAATGCAACAGGCCCATTTTTTTGCCAACAGACAGGGAGCCATCCCTAAGCAAAGGAACAATTTGCAGCAACCTACTAGGGGGAAGCAACAGAAACAGACTTTTCAGAGGCAGTAGATACCAGGAGCACCCACAACCTGGCTCTACCTCTGCTTTCTGGTCTAACCGAGGCCTCGGCTTGTGTTGTCACTGAGGTTCCTTGTGTGGCTTCATTTATGTCTACTATTGATGAACTTCAGGATGCCGAAGCTGACACTGTTGTTCCCTCTACTAACCAACGAATGGGTCCAGTTATTTCCACCAACCAACTTGGTGACTTTAACATTTTTAACTACTCTAATGTGCTGATTCCTGATGAACTGGCTGACCTTTTATCAAAAGGACATACTTATGTACCCCAACAGAAGTTCGATTTAGTGAACACCATTATTGACATTAAGATGTTTGCTCGTAAATTGAACTTTAATCTGTTGTTTGAAACACGTGGTTTCAGTCATGATGTTTCACCTGACATGTTTGTCCCTAGTATGTTTAATCCACCTTTGCACCCATTAGTACAAACGTTTGAAACCACCTGTGAACTTGATTTAAGACATAGTAATTTGCATTTAAGTACATGTATTAATGATTTAGGGAAGACTGAAATGGCCTTACTGGAATTTGTTAAGATACACTCCTTAAGAATTTGTAAACCCGATAAAGGTGGCGGGGTTGTAGTTTTTGATCAGTTAGACTATTTTGACAGGATGTTGGACCTACTGTCTAATGATGCGTACATGATTAGTTCAAGATCTGAGGTGAATCACGCATATCGTAAGATTAAGAGCTCTTTGGATGAAATGTTTTTTGAGGGTAGACTTAACCAAGGTCAACATAAATACCTTACCACATTATTTCCTAGGTACCCCTGTATCTTTGGTATACCCAAGATCCATAAGGACTTAGTTAACCCACCCATGCGCCCACTTGTTGATGGGCGGGGCTCTCCTACATACCCTTGTGCCAAGCTGGTTGATACTATCTTGCAGAAATACCTCGAGGAAGAAGAGCAAATCTGTAAAGACTCTTGGTCTTTTCTTGACAAATTGAACAATATCCCATTCAGTACAGAGTATAACTTCCTGACAATAGATGTCAAGGATTTATACACTTGCATACCTTTGCAGACAGCTTTGGACTGGGTGGCCTTCTTCCTTAAAAGAAATATCCCTTGTGATTGAATTGTTGGAGTTGATCTTATACAACAACTACTTTTTACTGGGAGAGAACTTTTATCTTCAAAAAACAGGGGTGGCTATGGGGTCCCCTTGCGGAGCCAGCTTGACCAATATAGTGATGTCGTACTGGGAAAGGGAGAACATATTAAGTAATGACTCAGTACTAGTGTCTAAGATCAAGTACTACACCCGTTACCTGGACGACATCTTTATTCTATTAGAGGGTGAAGAAGCTGAGAGCCTGTTATTATTAGATCTATTTAACAACTCCACTGACTTTCTAGTATTTACTTCTTCTTTTAATACTGAGGCAATAGCCTACTTAGACGTATGGTTGGTGAAAAATGTAATCTTGAACAAATATGTGGCTAGTAAATATAGAAAGCCTACCTACTCTAATTCATTCCTCCATTTTAGCAGCTGCCACCCCAGCTACCAAAAAAGGTCTGTGCCTAAGGGCCAGCTCGTACGAGCAGCCCGGATGGTGAGCCTAGATGACAACTTTCTTAGGGAACGTGATTTACTTAAGAACATGTTCCTACATAGAGGCTACCCGCTTAATTTATTAGACAATTTAGTTAATGAGGTTACTAATAAAAGATCCAGTGGAACTTATAAACCTATACTGAATAACAGTACTTTTGGGATAGCCGAGTCTAGGTTAGAATACATAGGCGGAAGAATTCCAACTCAAAATAACAACACTAGATTAATTCTTACATACTGCTCGAGTAGCAGGCTTATTATGGACATCATTACTAAGAACTGGAACTTGTTCCGTTCTAACCTTGCAATCATGAATAAACTGGGAGTTAAACCAGAGGTTACATATAGAAGGGGTAAAAATATGAAAATGCTGTTGGAACAACCTGAGCAGCAGAGTACCCGTACTCCCGGTATGTTCAAATGCCAAAATTGCAATCAATGTTGGCACATTCTTGAATCAAACCGATTCACCATTGATAATATTAGATATGACATCAGATGTAGATGTACCTGCAACTCTAAAATGGTGGTTTATGTGGCATTATGCCAAAAATGTACAGGGTTCTATGTAGGTAAAACTGAGCGTAGATTAAAAGATTGGATCTACGAACACCAATATGCAATTAATAAAGCAAAAGATGAAAATGCTCTTGCTAAACATATCATTCAGCATGAGGACCACCATTTTAAGTATATGGTCATAGAACAACTGCATGACACTATTAGAGGAGCCCCTGTACATCTACTACTAGAGGCATCTGAATTGCGATGGCAAATAAGACTAAATGCCTACGCTCTTCCGGGTCTTAATGAAGGCTGCTCCATTAGTAGCCTTCTTAAACTTAAGAACCTGGTTAGATAGTGTGTTTCCCCGCTTCTACGAGTTTGCAACACACTATGATTGTTTTGTGATTTGTACTTGTACCCCTTAGGTAGTGGCTAGTGTCCATTTGGACGATAGGCTAGTGACTGGTTGATTTTTTAGGATCAGTTTTTTAACATAATGTGAGTGATTTAATACAAACTTTGTGAGTATGTGTTTTAACTTTAAATTTTACTCATGATTCAAAGTGTGCCTGATTGGTTAATCACCTTTTGAATTAATACTGCTGTATATTTAAGCTGCTGGTTTGTTAAATGCATTTTGTGATACTTTTTGTCTGAGGAAGTCTGTGTATATCACAGACGAAAAGCGCTTCATTAAATTGAATATTACTTTCCTGTGACTTCTGTGGTACATTTGTGTGTTGCCCTATTGCTTTGATTCCAGAGATTATTTCTCGGTTTGTGCTGCTTTTACTTACTTGCCCAAAATTTCACGGAACCACACTGGACTATGTAACGCCCACCTAGGTGTGGGGCTAAATCCCCCCACACTCCCCAATGTGGGGGGCTGCACCCCCACCCCCAACTATATATACCAACTCCGGGATTGCACTACAGTGGGGAAAAGGGGATATTTCTTCCCATGTTGGGCAAGTGTTTACTTCCCTGTGAAAAATTTTTCTGCTCAAGTTAAATAAGTTATCTGTACCTTTTATTTGCAATAATTAAAAATGTGTAGCCTGGGATATTTTTGCCATCTCAGTAGAGAATGGTAGCCTGGGGCCTAAGATTTGGAATATTATATAAGGTCAGCTATACTAAGATTATTTTATTAATTAAATGATGACAACAACTTCTATTGCAAAACAACACATCTACCAGTTTCAGAAGGAGTAAAGGGGATTTGGGACAATATTCTTTACCAGAGGGTTAATCCTAAAAATCTTAACTCTGCCTTCACACTACATTCATTAAGGGCAGTCAGACATGATCTGGACTTATCTTTTGCTGGGAAAATGGATATGGAACTGGCTCTGATAACTCTGTATCCTGAGGTCTGTAACACATAAGTCTGGAAAACAATAATTTATTTTGGAGTAAGTTTTGATATAAGATATGGACTAGAGGGGCATTGATTATTTTGAAATAGGGAATTGAAGAAACTAGCAGAATGTTTAAAGTTCAGACAAAAACAATGAAAGGCCAAATGTTGGTGATACATTTGATAGTGGAATCTATGGGAGAATGTCCTTCTTAGAAAAGATTGATTGGGGAGAGCTATAACATACTTTAAGGGAATAATCTTAATCCTTGCTAATAAGCTTAGAATCAACTGGGAAAATGAACTAAAAGCCAGATATCACAGTGTTTATGGATTAAATTAATTATTTTTATAAGATATGCTACACAATACCACCAATACAGATTTTTTATTTACAATTTTTATTTAAGCAATTTTGCACTCCTTCTAGGCTGTCAAGAATGTACCAGAGACCTGAAAATAGATGGCGTATATGCAAGAGACAATGTTTGGGTGTTTGGCTCCATGCTTGTCTACCTCATTTATGGAACTGTTTGCATCAATAGCCATATGAAGTTGCTAATTCTGAAAACTTCAAAACAATGTAAAGAGGTTAACAATGTAGTGTCTTGTCCCAAATGTGTTGCCACTTGACTGCTCAGCTACAGAAACTGATCTGGTCCCTAATGTAACAAATATCATTGTAAGATCTTTACGATTGACATTTTATCTATCACGTTTGTTTGTCATTATTCTCTTCTACCTACTCCTCCTGACTGGTTCCTCAATATTTTCATTATTCTCCCATCCTTAACTAATACACTTCTAAGCCACTTATTTATTTAATACTCAATACACCTTTTACCATCCTCTCTCTTTCATTTATAATCTCTTTAATTTATACATATATTGTATATATTTCATTCTTTGTCCACTTTAGAGAATGCCTGAAATCAGTAATCTAATTTATGATAATTATATATTCTGCATTATACTTTCAATCTGTAATCTGTTGTACACTATTAATCAGATTTTTGTGTTGTCTACTCTTGGGTCCACTCTGAAAATGAGCAATGTCCAGCAGGGACTAAACTGATTAACAAACTGAACTGCCTATGTACATGCATACAAACAAACAAAGTACATAAATTTTGGGGGGTGTCCTAGATTATATCACTTCAAAAAAGGATTTGCAGAAGGCCATGGCAAAAACTGGGGATCTCCAATTCCCTGACACCCATGCTATTTCTAGTCACTTTCTACTCCAGAACATTGTTCTGTGGGCATAAACCAGGATGCTTTAACTTTTCTGTTTGATGGCTAAAAAGGTTATTACTAAAAACTGAAAATCTTTCTGTCTGATGGTTATTACTAAAAATTGAAAATCACCTAACTCATCACTGATTCGTAAGGTCGATTAATCTTATGAAATAGTTATATTTCCTACAGATGAAAACTAAATCTGGCAAACTGTGGGTAGTGTAAACAAGAGATGTTCTAATTTTTAATACATAAATCTACAGGTAAGGGGATATTGTTTAATCGATTAATGTCTACGGTATAACTGAAGTTTGCATAGAATCTGCAACCTTATATTGTACTGCTGGTATGATTCCTGTATTTCCTATCTGACAGTGGACAGAACTCATAATGTTGTCTAGAGGAACTGAAAACTTAATGGTTGTTCAAACATTACCAATTGTCCCTTTTTTACGTTATTGTCTGAAAGTTTCATTAAACGTTTTTGAAAAGAAAATCCAGTGCCATCCTACCTCACACACAGTATTCAATCTCCCACCCACAATTTTCTTCCTAATGTTTCTTCTCCAAGGAAGAGAGAGTATTCCTTAAGATGAATGCATCACAGTCCTTATTATATTACTGGACAAATGTATCATGTTATCATCAAATGTAAGTGCAATTGTCAAAAATATGCATAAAAAACTAGATATACTATACCAACTGAATCACTCCACTCCATAGAGCTACCATATTAACTGCACTCATACTTACATTCCACCCAACACTAACCAGCATTAGTGTGGTTTTTAGCCTGTAGATACATGGAGAACCATACTTTACCTACTGAACAGGAACCAGATTTGCATTAGGTTTCTTTGGACTTCCCATGATGGCACTGTAATTAAGAGGTTTCATTGGCTTTCCATACCAAATCTTTTAATGAGCTAAAAATCTTATTTAATTCTTGCCTTATTTGCCATGTCTCATCAACCTCTCCTGCAGGAATGCACACCTGGTATGGAATCAAGATATCTCCAAGATTACCTATCTGGAAGTAAAATGGTCACAGAAAAGTCTTCATTTCTATACATATTTAAATGAATTGTCTTCTCTTTTCCATCTAAAGCAACAATTCATCATTTTGGCTCAAAAGGAGTTAAAAGCAAATTTATTTTTTGTGAACCATTATGAAGACTACAGACCACATTGATCTTAACTGTGATTAACTAGACTCCTTTGTAAATATCTTCACATTTTTATATGTATGTGAATTACATGCAAATTAAAGCCCATCTCACTCTGAAGAATTTATATCATGTGTATGGGCTTGTGATCAACATATTCATAGGTTCATAGGTTAAGACATTTTAAGCCTAGCCAATTATCCCTTGTGAGACTCAAACCATGCACCTTGTGTTTGTAAGGCAAACACCTTAACCATTAGGCCATATTGCAACATTTTTAATACATATACTTAGTTAAGTTGTGAATGCTGCTTGTCTGACTGTACATAGGTACTTTTGTTGTCTCTGTTACAATTAAATAATTTGTTTTGTTTACAGATTATTTTATTCAATATATCTTTGTACAATCCTTTTGCAGTCTATCCATCTCTGACTCATCTTAATGAAAAGATCCCTCAGCTTAGTAAGATCAATGCAAACAAATTATCCCATGAAAGCCAAGGCAGAAAAAATATGGCTACTGTTGTAAAATACTTTTACCTTGGCAGCATTAAATCATTTGCTGTGCTAGAATCTGGAACAGAATAGAAACAGGCCCTTAACTGTAGCATGACTTGACATATAGCTCAGATATTGAAAAGGCACAGTTCAAGTGTGCTATCTTACAGTCATGTAAACAGTCTTGAGGGATGTAGCAAGCATCATTATCTGTTAACTTCATCAAGAATGTAATATTTAACAAATCATTTAATTATATACCACTCTTGACGAAGGCATCATGAGGGATAAGTAAACTAACCAATAAACAGATATATTTATGCACACTGATTTTTGAATGCAGGGTGGCCCACAATACTTTATTAATGTATACAAGCAGTGGATGCCAGATTTAGTTAGCTGCAGACATAATATGTTTTGCTCTTTTTTTCATCAGTCAGCATAAATTAGAGTCTAACAATGTTCTGAAATATTGAAATACAGCATATGAAAAATTATCATTACATTGTGTGAGGTGGGGTGGGCTCTGCAATAAAGCTCAAACCACAAAAGCAAAAGGAATCCCCTATATATATATATATATATATATATATATATATATATATATAGAGAGAGAGAGAGGAATGGATACAGGTGTATACATTTAAATATAGGAAACAACAGATGGACAGTATTCTGTTTTATATAAAACACTCAAAAGGTATGCTTTCCATTGTAAAATATTACAAGCAATTAGGGTCAGACATCTTTGAGAAAATATGGAATGGTTTGCCTATGAGCACAGGATTTAAAAACCTTACTCATTACTCCAGTTAATCCAGTGCTGATTATACCTGCATTCAAATGTCTGAATAAAATTATCAGATTCATTTTCCTTATACTAAGTAAACATTTTACTACTGGCCATGACATCCAAGGATAGGTTTTCACCACTGCAGCTCATTTGCCTTTGATGATGTTGCTGGTAATATTTTCCATTTTCTTCTTGCTCCTTATCTCTTTTTGAAGCTTTGATCTCTCAATGTCCTTGGTTCCCTTCTTTGTGGTCTTTCTTTCTCTCTGTCTCTATCTCTCTTTGTCTCTACACGCACACACACACACACACACACACACACACACACACACACACACACACACACACACACACACACACACACACACGGGTGCGTGCGAACACACACGCTGTTTCATTCTCGCAGCTGCATTAACCACAAAGTGTGTCATATTCAGCATTAGTCTTTTCAATTCAAGCTGTATTTTGAGGTCATCTAGAGATTTATTGAGGTATTTAGCCACATATCAAGCTTTCATTGCCAATACCAGGCTTACTGGGTACAGTGGATTGAATCAGCTTCATTCAAGCTGGTCATAATCTCAATTTCAGTCAAGCTGGCAGGTTTCATCTGCTTTCATTATACAGCTGTGGCACATTTTTTCTTACTCTGCAAAGCTCAGTCCTGTTTTCTAACAACACTAACTGAAATATAAACTAACTGCTGAGGAAGGTAACTGACTATATATTTATCTTTCAGTTTCAATGTGTTGCATGCTAAGCAAGTGCAGTATACAATAAATACCAAATTTTCACCAACTATTTGTGAGGAACTGGCATACAAATCCACACCTGTTGCCACCAATTTATATGTGATTGTTAGGGCTATAACCACAGCTTCAAAGCTGGCTACCAAGGGTAATAGCCAGCACCTGCCATCCTCAAATAAGCTTTATACTGATCAGCTGCAGAGAAAGGTTACAGTAACTGGCTCCACAGAATCATATCTGTCTTGGTCCCAGGCAAATGTAATCGAGTACTAAATTACAAAACATAACTTAGAATTGTCTATGATTATTTTGCACATGCACATACATACATACATACATGGAGACCAACACACACAATCAGGGGAATTCAATAAAGCCTACACGGAGTGATTTTCTGTGTAGGCATAGTGGCATGGCCCCAACATAGAAAATGGCAGCTGAGCAATCCAGTAAACAGAGCAGAGGGGTGTGCACGAATGTGCGGACTTGAAAGTGCCCGTGGAATGCAAAGCACCTCTTAAGCAGGTAAAATCCATGCAAGTGATGGTGATTTGTGATCCAGTAAGCTGAACGGTACCCATGTAGGAGGCAAATTGGTGTCAGAAATGTATACAGAAAGTACGCATGCACAGAGTGTCTATATTATATGAACGAAAGTTCATATAACTGAATGCTGTAAACAGCAAAAATGACGGGCTTCGAACCCTTTATTGTGGGGGGCTGCACCAGCCACACCCACGCAAATTATATATACAAAGTCCAAGATCACACTACAGTGAGGAAAGGGCAAATTTCCTGATCTTCACTGTACCACGATCTCACAAAAAACACATTGATGAACGATATTTTTGCATATACAGCTGTTCAATATTTTGGACTTTAGTTCTTCTAATAGGAACCTTGCACAGAAATGTAAAAACTAAACAGGGGCTGTAAAAGCCCAAAATGAAGGTTAGATATAGCAAAGTAGGGATTGACATGGCCAAAACTATGCACATTGAGTCCAAAAAGCAATGCAAATCATTATAAAATATTAATTTGTTTTTAAAACACATATTACATTTGCAAGGTATGCTAAAACACGAAACATGCCGTTATGAAAAAAATATGTATATTAAAATGTTGAAAAACTGAAAATAACACTTTGCAAAAAGAATGCAGTATAGTGCCCTGTATGCAGAGTGTACAATAGCAGGTTTCAGTGGTTGCTAAGGAGTCAGGCGCTGGAGTAGTGAAGTATCCAGTGAATATGCAATGATTTGTATGCAAATGAGCTGGGATTACTGAATAGCAAAAATGGGCCACTGTGTCTACAGATAAAACCTGTGTAGGGCCAGAATTGTGTTGTTGTTAGTAGAACCGGTAGCTGACATCAAAAGGGGGTGTGTCACGCTGTGTTTAAATGGATTGGAGCTTAGTGGTGCCCGTTTGCGCTCAGCTAAGCACAGCTAAGCAGGGGTGTGTCCAGTGCTGCTAAGCATTTTTTAGCTGCGGGGCACATGTTTTAGCTGGTTTAAGCTAAGCTGAGTGTGCCCGTGCATGGTGGTGTGTCTAAACTGCTGAGCACTGTTTATATTAGCAGGATTGGTTTGCATGCCACACCCTAGTGCTGAGCAGTGAAAGAAATTTTAAAAAAATGCAAGTAAATAGCCACTTGAGAATTTTAACTGACAAAATGATAGGGGCTGCAGCTGTTCTGCTATGTTTGCATGTGCTAGAGGCTGAGGTCAGTGCTGGTGCTGATGCTGATAATAGGCCTAGACTGAGAAGGAAAAGAGTGTTCATACCCAGGGTAACTTTCCAGGGGTTAAATGAGCTGGAGATAGAGCACTACAGGGTGGACAGGGACATACTACAATAACTCACTGAGCTTTGCCGCCCTCAACTCAGACCCAGAAATAACAGTGGGGCACCCATCCCAGTGGGATCAAAGGTATGTGTAGCCCTTAGAATACTAGCTACAGGTACTTTTCAAAGACCTACTGGGACATAATGGGGGCCTCACAGGCATCTGTATTCAGGCTACTCCACCAGTTCCTGGCTGCCATGTAAACACATTCCAGTGAGGACATGTATTTACCCCACACCCCTGAGGAAAGGGCCAGGGGTCTATATTAGAATACTGAACTTTCAAAATTTTGAGTGTTCTAATATCGAACCCTATTAATCGAAAATCTAAAACATCGAACATACAGAACAGCAATTTTTTTCAGGTTTCAGTGGTTGCATGTGAGCTACATCTATGGTAAGAGTACTACATACTGTCCATATGTCACTATTTGTTACTACAAGAAAGCTGGACAAAGCCAGAGACAATGGAGGGACAGAAGGCCATGGATATGGGCAGTACACAGCTCCAAGTAACCTAGATAGTGGTTAGTAGAACTTCAGGTTGCAACAAGTCTGAGTAGCAGCAGGATGCAAAGGCCATCAAGTAACTGTGTCAGTATTTACAAGTCAGTGGGCACCATCATACTTGTCAAATATACACAGTTTCACAGAATGTCCACAGTTTTGCCTCACATTTCTGGTCTGTGTTTCATAACATTGCGTTTTTCTGGCAAACTAGTGGCAAATCAGTAAATGCTGATGTTAGAAAATAATGACAGACATTTGAGATGCAAACTTCATACCTTTCAGAAAATTCATGCTAATACAAAACCTGCTATTCTACCAACTATCTAAGTTTGTAATAGCAATATAAAATAATTTTTCCTATTTTTGGGCCTGTGTCCTACTTTTATGTATGGCTTTGTCCATATTTCTTGCTCTAAGAGGTTGAGAGGTATGGGCACCATGTAGCATTATAATACCAATACAAAACAAACTTTCTGAGGACCAGAACAGACATATGGGGTGTAATGCTGGACATCCTGCAAAATGCAGGTAAAGTCAGAGGTATGAAGTCTGTTACCCTATGTGTGGTGTTACATCTTGTACCCCAGTCACAGCATACCTAGAACTACATAGAGTGACAACTGTGGACAAAGCCAGCAAAAGGAGTGGGACAAAGGGCCACTTATAAGGAGAAGGATGAACTACTGGCCAGACAAATGTAGAAAGTTCAGGGTAAAACAGGTCATGCAGTAGCTTGGGTTCCCTACTGTGTATGGAGTCAGTATCTCAAATGTCTGTCAGCAGTTCATCACATCAGTCTATAATGATCTGCCACTGATATACCAAGAAATCACATTGCTATGTAAAACGTACCGACATATGATGAAAAACCCTGTTCAGTCGAATACAATCTGTATACACCCTAGGAATGAGTCAGATATTATGGCCAGCACACAGCTGGGAATCCCTTGGGCATTATGTCAGGGATGTGCTGAACTGTGTAATCAGGTACAGCAGCCAATTGGCTGTAGCACACAAAATCCCAGACTGGAATAGAGGTAGGTCTGGACTGGAGTCCCCTTGTAAGTACTGATGGTCACACTGGGCATGCTCCTACACTTAGCTAATTTCAGCCCCTGTCTGAAGCCTCATCTACCTATTGAACTGAGATGCAATATATCCTTGTGAATACAGTCAGCTATGTATAACTAACTGTCTCTCCCTATCCCCATCAGACATGATTACCCTTATCTATCAGTACGTGGCACATATAAGATATATATATATATATGTATATGTAGACTTATATATATATATATATATATATATATATATATATATATATATAAAGAGACAGAAATATATATATATATATATATATATATATATATATATATATATTATAGAGAGAGACAGAAAGGGGGGGAGAGTGACAGACAGACAGAAAGGTATAGAGTGATGTAGTGCTGCAGCCACTTGTACAGCAATTGTTACCAGTGGCCTGTGCAGCTAGTAAGATGAGCTGTAGTGTGTATTAGTCGGTAGGTAGGGGTTCTAATCTCACATCAGCAACCTTGTGTGTGTGTGTGTGTGTGTGTGTGTGTGTGTGTGTGTGTGTGTGTGTGTGTGTGTGTGTGTGTGTCTAGATATTCCACATACAGCAGCATACACATGCCCAGCAGGCCTATATCTGTGCAATGATCAATCATTTTTTGGCCCTGTGACTAACATCCTCCACAACAGTGGCTTCCCTGTCAACAGCTGCTGATATAATCCACCCCAAGAGTCGTGGCAGACACTCTCCAAACACATAAGTATTTGGTGCATGCAATATGTATGTAGAACTATAGTATATACATCTAGATAGGTAGGGGTTCTAATTTCAACAACGGCAAATCTGTGAGTGTGTGTGCTTGTGTGTAAGTATATCCCCATGCAGCAGTGTGTCGGTTTTGCCTATGTGTGTGCAATTCTAATACATTTTAAGGCCTGTGCCTACCTGTTAACCCCCACATTGACTTACTTTACAAGGTCTGCTGATGTACTCCACGTCAAAATTACAGTTAGACATTCTCTAAACACGTAAGCTCAGTGGTGCATGCAATAAACACATATCACTATAATATATACATCTAAGTCGATAGGGGTTCTAATCCTAAAAATGGCAATTCTTTGAGTGCGTGTCCATGTGCATAACTATATTTCCTTGCAGCAGTATGTGTCTCTTGTCTATGTGAGTGCAATACTAACATATTTTAAGGCATGTGCCTACCTGTTAACCCCCACATTGGCTTATTTTACAGGACCTGCTGATGTCATCCATGTTAGAAGCACAGTTAGACACTGTCCAAACACAATAGCTCTTTGGTGCATGCACTAAGTACATAGTATTATAGTGTATATAACTAGATAGGTAGGGATTCTACTCTCAAAACCAGCAATGATGTGAGTGTATATGTGTGTGTAAGTATATCCCCTTGTGGATGTCGTGTGTGTGTGTGTGTGTGTGTGTGTGTGTGTGTGTGTGTGTGTGTGTGTGTGTGTGTGTGTGTGTGTGTGTGTGCGTGTGTGTGGTTACACAATTTTAAGGACCTGTTAACCCCCCCATTGGCAACCTTTTCAGGGCCTACTGCTGTCATCCACCTCAGAAGCACAGTTAGACACTCTCTGAAAACAATAGCTCCATGGTGCATGTGATAAGTACATAGTACTATCTTGTATGTAACTAGATTGGTAGGGGTTCTACTCTCAAACCCAGCAACACTGTGAGGGTATTTGTGTGTGTAAGCAGATCCCCTTGCAGCAGTGTGTGCGTGTGTGTGTGTGTGTGTGTGTGTGTGTGTGTGTGTGTGTGTGTGTGTGTGTGTGTGTGTGTGTGTGTGTGTGTGTGATGGTTATACAATTTTAAGGGCCTGTTAACCCCCCCCCCATTGGCAACCTTTTCAGGGCCTACTGCTGGCATCCACCTTAGAAGCACAGTTAGGTACTCTTCAGAAACAATAGTTCCATAGTGCATGTATATAGTACTGTAGTATATATAAGTAGGTAAGTAGGAGTTTTACTCTCAAAACCGGCAAATCTGTGAGTGTATGTTTGTGCAAGTATATCCCTTCACAGCAGTGTGGCTGTCTTGCCTGTGTGTGTGGGCAATGGTTAAACAATTTTAAGGGCTTGTGCAAACCTGCTAACCCTCCACTGGTGGCCTTTACAGTGCTTGCAGATGTCATCCACCTGAACAGTAGTGGCAGACACTCCACAAACACATAAGCTGCATGGTACATGCAATACATATGTAGCGCTATAGTATGTACAACTGGACAGGCAGAGATTCTACTCTCAACAAGGGCAGTTCATGAGTGTGTTAGGGTTACCACCTGTTCCACCATGCAAGGTGTAGTCCATGTTTGGTCAGGTGTGACCTGTGAAAACAACTAAAACAACACAAATGTCCCAAGAGTGTAAGATGACAAACATTTCCTACATTATTCTAATAGTTGCATAAAACAGTCATTTTACACCACAAATACTTAAATGTTATGAGAAATAGCATATTCTAGGCAAATCCTAAAAAATAAGCTGTTATATTGTCAAAGAGTAAGGTTCTGTCTGTTGCATTCACCATGGGTATAGTTTTTCCTGCCAACTCTCACATTACTACAAAAAGTGTCCCACATTGGGCATTCGACAAGGTGGCAACCCTAATCTGTCTTGCCTATGTGTGTGCAATATGTATACATTTTGAGGCCCTGTGAGTAGCTGCTGCCAGTAAATAACCCACATGTATCTAGGCATGAACACTTCCCATCACCACCTACATTTGTAGGTACTGACCAAGTTTGTGGATGACTGAAAGTTTGGTGTTGTCTGCCATTAACTCCCAAAATGATGATCACATACTGCAAGAGGGTCTTGCATTAACTACGGACTGGTGCCAAGGTTCTGGACTCAAGCTATATGCAAAAAATGTACCATCATACTAGACAGCAAAGACATAGACCCACTTTTTATCACATCAGTGGCAACCCCTAAACACACAACCTGTGTTAAGAGACCCGGGTACTCAGGTTGATAATTTTGCATTCAACCGTCATGTAGCAGCAGTGGTCAGAAAAGGCTTTTACATGGTTAGTCTTATAGGTAACAGTATTGCAACTAGAAAAAAGGTGATCATTACCTCTCTATAGTCCTTGCTTCATAGACCAATATATTACTACAGTGCCTCATTTGGTATGCACCTATCTATACATCTGCACCAACTGGAAACATCACAGAAATACCTCACAAAGATAATCCATGGCTTCCAACATCTATCCCATGCAGACAGGCTCAAATCACTATTGCTCCACTTGGTATCAGACAGGTTGCTCAGATGTGGCACCTACAAGGCAATGTATGACCCTGTCCTACTACAGCTGCCCCATATCTGTAAGTCTAACTCCTCAGGCATTACCTGCATGACAGGCCTGAATCTGATATGCAACATCAACACAACCTGCAGGAGAAACAGGTTTGTCTCCCAGAGGTTGCTCTGTCTCAGGAATACACTTCCCATACACATCAAATAGAGTACCATGCTGACCCTCTTCAAGCGCAACCATGATGAGTGGATGGGAAACTACATTTCTGTCCCCTCATTGACAGGGACAACAGGTGATAACTGATGTTTCTTTCTGGGGATAAACTAATGGCTAGCCTTGTAAGATCCCCAAGGTCATTACTCTAGTAATCTCCTATGATCCTATGAACCTATGAGCGTACTGAACTACCAGATGACATGTATCAGGAGTAACATATTGTGTCATGGGATATGCATGCAAGATTACACTGTCTGCCCCCATTGTCCCTGACACACTGTTCTACACATATGCACCTAGGTAAACATGCACATATACAGCCGTACCTTGGCTAAGTCACATTTTTGTGTTGCCACCATGCATCCTGAGCCACTGTATTGGCACCAGCTGTCCATGGCATAGACACACAGACCCCTGGAACAGAAACAGAAAAAGGTGTGGGAAACAACAGTCAGTCAGCAATACTACTACCAATGCAGCAACATGAAACAAAGGTACATACACTTTTATGTGTACTCATGACACATGCCAGCAGACAGAACCTTACAGGGCATAACAATACTGCACTACAAACTGTCATTAAATGTACTATAGTCACCCTGTGCATCAGACACATATTTGCATGTCCCTGCATCGACGGTATGGATGACAGGGATGTGGCACAGGTATCATCACATGTACAGGGTGTGGTGGTGGGTTGCCAAAGGCCTAGGCTGTGCCACACAGTTGACATTGTGTGTGTGTCTGGAGGGGTGCAGGTCAGCTGAGCCATGGACAGGAGCTGTGTGTGTCTGTTAGTGACCTGCATGGTGCAGTGATATGTGAGCGTGTGAGCGTAAACAGTCAAGCCATGTGCTAACCCTACATGATGGTATGTCGGACAGCTGTGGACTGTACATGGCAGAATGTGCAGTTCACTGTCTCTGGCCCCAAACATGGGAACTGGTTCTGCCAGGAGTGGCACTGGCACCACCATGCCCAGGGTCAGATGTGGTACTACTTGCTGATGGTGACTGGTGTATGCTGGTTCTGTCTCCCTCACAGGACCAGCCAGGACCACATGCCCATAGCCTGCCATGTAGTGATGTGGAGAGCACCCTCTCTTCTATAGTTCTGGTGGTACTGCCACTACTGTAACGTGACTGTGCATGGCCATGTGGACTCTCAGCTGATATTGGGGCTTTCCTATGAACACTTGTTTGACACCCTACTCCTACTACATGTTCCAGCACAGACAATTCCTGGTTAAGGACTGACACTGTCTCACTCCACCATCTGCCCACTACATCGGTGAAATGATGCATGGCATTACCAATGTTGTAGATGGAGTCATGCATGCCAGACAGTGATGCATCTATGATCCAGAGCATCCATCTGGTGTTGCATTTGGAACATGACTGTGTCTCCATGATGGACCAAAACATGCAGTGAGTGACTCGTGATGTGACAAATGTGACAGGTGGTGGATGGACAGCAGTCCTCCTTTGAGCACCCCTGTCAATCTGCCTGTGTGGAACATCCCCAGCTCTCTGGCTATGGCTAGTGTCTACAGTCACTGATGCCATATTTGCCACATTCTCCTGTTCAATGCCACCACCCTCTGATGCTCCAGTATCTATGGCTGCAGGGGACTGGGTATGTGTGGGCATACTGACTGTGTGCAGGGACACTGGGGGAGGAAGTGGGATGTCAACCCATGGGAAAGATTCAGCCCCCAACAACCCCACATGTGCCTCACTATGGTCACCATCATCATCAGAGTCCAATGAGACACTGACATCAGGTTGTGAGGGGGATAGACTCCAACCCCCATGGTCACCTTTGATGAGGAGGACAACATGACTACATTAATACCTGCACTATTATGTCTGTTGATCCACACAGACAAACACAACAGGTGAGGTGCCACAACAGCATTATATATACCACACCTTATTAATGTTCCCATGCACAACACAGAAGCAGACCACAACAGACACAGACAAGACACACCCTTAACATGCAGTGCAACTGCATCTGGTTAATGTTGCCAGTACTATACACCTGTGAGATAAGCAACATGTCAGTGTATGTGATGTATCTTTACCTAAACTACAGTGCACCTGTCTCCATCATACTATTGCTCCCTGTATAGTTGACTGCATACACCTTCACAAAAATACATACAAATATGTTACAGCTCCTGCAAATATGCTACTGTGATTACCAATTCAATGCACTGCAGTGAACCCCTCCACAACTGAACATATAAGTATTGTACTATGGTTAAGCTCAACAGTTGTGTCCACAGCAGACTGGCAACCCTTAACATTCCTAGAGTATAGATGAGCCATAATAAAACAGTGTCACACTTACCGGCTACAGGATGTTGGACTCCGGCCAGACCAGATGTACCTATGGAAATTTGAGGGAGAGGTATTGTCAGCAAACACAAATGTGGCATTGGTACAAGATGATATGTGCGCATACCAACATGTGCAGTACAAACTGTGATTCTGCCCACATTACTGACATTCTCAGTATGTGTACACACGTGTGCATTACAATCCTCCTAAATACAGATTGACCTGGCATCCATGTACAGGTATGCAGAGGCTGCCACTATGACTGCACAGTATTAAAGTGATAACCACAGGAGGCTTACCTGGATGCTCCTCTGCTGTGGAATCTGTACCACCCACCTCCATGATGGATGGGGTGATGGGTGTTTGCAAGCTAGTGGCTGAACCCAGGTTTGCCAGGAACTCCTCTGTGGCCAAGAGTGGTTGTTGTGATGCAGGCCCTCCACTAGTGCCAGCACGGTCCCTGGCCACAGCTGCAGGCCTTTGCCATGCAGCATTTATCATGTCGGTGGCCCGATGTTGGACCTGCTCATAGCTTCTTTCCTGTAGCCCAATGTGATTTACTGATTCAACAAGGTCTGCCCATAGGACAGCGCATTGTTCCTGACTATGGTGGCTCCTTGACAGCAGGATGGCATGATGCAGTCTGAGGCCATCAACTATAACTTCATTCTCAGCTGCAGAAAAAGGTGGGTTTCTCCATTTGTACATCACTCTGGAAAGACAAGAAGAGGGGAACACATCACAGGACCACATACATTGATCTCCATTATGTACACACCCTGCACATCCACCAGCACTATCCTCTGCTAACTCCCACATTATACCCCACCATCTCTCACCGCAGTATGTATGTGGCTATCAGCAATATAGAGGCAATATCTCATGTGTTTCCCTCCTCATCCTGCTGTTTCCTGCTATTTGCTACATGTTCTCTATGTGTTTCCCTCCTCATCCTGCTGTTTCCTGCTATTTGCTGTATGTTGTCTAAGGTGTTCAACTGCATCTTTTCTGTTTCACCTATTATTGCTTGTTTATAGCTTGTCAACATTGTATGTGGTAATGTAAGCCTTCTACATTTTTTTAAGTAGCTAGGCTGTAGGTCCATCCCTTCAGTCTCCCTGGCCTTCCTCCTTCAGATTCTGACAAATATGGCTGGACAATATCCTACTATTTCCCCTGCCAGTCTGGTTGATATGGGCATCCTGACACAGTGTAGCAACTGTCTCATGTACACAGACAACCGTCTACAAACACCACCAAGGAACACAATTTGTGAGAGATGCAATGACTTTAGGAACCTGCAGTCCATGTTTTCTCCCTCTCAAGCCCCCATATCTGGCACTGAAAAGGCTGTCAACATGATAAGTACACATCACACACCACCCACACCTACACAACACAAAACCACATATGGGGAGGTGCTCAACATAAACATCCTCAAACAAAGGAGACCTCCAAGGCAAAAACACACGCGAACTCCACAGCCCTGCACACCACATACCAGCATAGCCACACACCTGTGTCCCACACCCACTAAAGCGGCACCATAAGTCAAATATATTAGTCATAGGAGACACCATTGTAAGACACACAGATGGGCATCTATCTGTGTATGGAGAAGGTCACGTTTACTTGTCTACCAGGTTCCAGAATCTGCCATATCACATACACACTGCAGTTTCTCAACAACAGGTACTGTTATGAGTTCGTCATAGTCCATGTTGTCCTGCCTGACTTGAGATGTGCCTACCTGGACTATTTGATGTGACAATTGGCTGAGCCTGCTGATTATGGGTCCCAGGCAGATATGACCCTAGCCTTAAGCAGCATTCTGCCGTCATCCAGAATGATGCTGCAATACAATCAGAAATAATTTACCTTAACAATTGGTTTGGTTTCTGGTGCCATTCCAGGGGGATCCAGTACCTGACAGCCTGGGATGATATGACTAAAAGACCATGATGCTTTGCCAGAGATAGCCTCTATCTGTCTCACCTGACATTCGGCTTTAGGCTATGGTTCTTGCCACCCCCATAGTGCCTTTATTAGGAAAAGTGGTGATGTTAACACTATCAACATGAAACTGTCAACAAATCACAAATTAAAGGTCATGCTGCTAAACGTAAGGAATCTAAACATGAATCTGCATGCATTGCAAGCAGTCTTAACCCTGGAAAATGCTGACATCTGTGCAGTTATAGACACATTGTTCAAAGCTGCAGATAGCACCCCAGCTTTACATGTTCACCCATCCTATCATACACTCAGACCCCAAGGTGTGGGCAGGAAAGCCAAGGGATGTGGGGTTTCACTATATATGAAAGACATACACACCTCCAGGCTGGCCAAACAGTAAGATGTACAGGAGACACTCCAGGTGCAGTTAACCATTGCCAAGAACCCTATTCAAATCATATCCTGCTACCGGCCCGCACATGTGACCAGAAAGCCCATTCTGTATATGGACCTGTTCAACTCTATCAGGATTTGACTCTGTACTCTGATCTTGTGTCACTTTAAGTACCCAAACATAGACTGGAAAAACTACTCATGCCAGCATACAAATGCCCAGAGATTCATGGAATTTGGCAATGCAAACACCTTGGAACAGCTATTTGCTAATTGCACATGAGATGAAGATCTCTTAGGGTTGATATTAAACATCACGGGTAACCACTGCTGCATCCCTACAGTATCATCCTCCATGGCAAAACTAACCATAAAGTAGTCACATTTGGAGTCACCATCTCACACAATACCCATCTAGCTAGGGTCAGACATACAAACATCTCCAAAGTTGATCACAGTGTCCTGAATGATAGTATAAACAGCTTCACAGCCCCCCATAGGAACTGGCACAGATATCCACAAATACACCAAAGCACTATACATGCATTTGCATAGATACATGGAGTCAGGTATACCCAACAGGACTACATCATCCTCTGCAAGGATAAGTAAACCTGTCTGGTGGCCATATGCAATAAATACGCTCTATAACAGGAGTGAAATATTGCTGTCCAAGACCAAAAAGGAGCAGGTGCCCAGTTTGAAGCAATGTCTCTTTAGCATGAACGAGCAAATAAGAGAACTACTGAAATCCTGCAAAGCAAATTCCGAGCCCACAATGGCAACATCCACTACAGACAGTCATATCTCCTTCTTCACATATGTCTGCAATCTCAAAGGAAGCACCCATACCTGCTCAAAAGTGGTGGTCAAGGACACCAGATATACAAGTGCTGTAGATATACCAAACTTGCTGCCTGATAGAGTCATTGAAAGTTTCACCCCCTGTTGCCCCCATTAGTACATCAGGAGATCCCCAGTACCTGCCCCATTCCCCTTATATCTAAGGAACAGGTCATCACTGCCATCTCAAAGTCATGGAATACAGCCTCCAAGGGACCTGATCACATCACAAGATGCATCCTTCATGACCTCAAGCATGAACCTGCAGCACAATTAGGCACTGTATTCAACCAAAGCCTGAGTACCGCCCTTGTCCCAGCCAAGTGAAGGACAGCCACTGTCATCCCTTTACACTAAGGTGGAGCATTCACCAATCTGGCACATTATAGACTCATCAGCCTAACTAGCTCGATCTGCAAGGCCATGGAACAGATTATCATGAACCTCACTAACAAGGACATTGGTGACATCCACATGCACGATTACACACAGTTTGGCTTTATCAAGGGGGGATCATGTCTGTTACATTTGGTTGACTTCTTTGTCACAGTCACCAAAGACATGGATGAGGGCGAGACAGTGCACAGTGTCTACCTTGACCTGGTCAGACTTTCACAGTATTCCCCCTTGGCCATAATAGATATACACTCTCAACTAGGCATCAATCCATATGTTACCAGATGGGTAGCACACTGGCGCACTGACAGCACCCACCTACTCAATACAGGGGAAACCACCTCAAGCGGTAGACCCGTAACAAGTGGCATAACACAGTGTTCTGTCTTGGGGCCTCTGTCATGTGTGAGTTACTCTTCTGAGGTGCAGTGCACAACCAGTGGGCTGTGGCTGACCATGTTTTCAGAAGACTGGATGCTGGGTGCTGTCACCTAATCCCCTAGTGATGTGGACATCTGCCAAGATGGTCTCATGCAGACACATGAGTGAGACCAGACACATGGCCTCAGGCTGCATACCACTAAATGCAGTGTCATCCCCTTTGGGGAGAGTGACGTCACCACAAATTATCACATTACTAACAAAGTCCTAAGCAAGCAATCAGCCGTGAGGGATTTTGGCACACAGGTTGATGGCACCATGACATTTGACCACCATGTTGCTTCCACATGGCCCACCTCATATGTAAAGGTATCTCATCCAGGGACATGGGGGTCATAACATCCCTGTATTCCTCCTTAATAAGGACCATTATTGAATATAATGCCCCTGTTGTCATGTACCTTGCAAAGCACATGCAGGAGCTGGGGCGACAACAGAGGTTCCTCACCAGGGAGTACCAGGACCTCAAACATATACCATGCACAGATAGGCTAAAAGCCCTATCACTCTACCTGGTTTCATACAGACTCCTCAGATGTGACCTCTATCTGGCATACAAGGTGACTTCTGCACATCTGCAAGTCAAGCTCCACTCAAGTAACCTGCAAATGCACCCTCAACCTGGTCTGTGACATCAACAGGTCTTGTTGGCGGGTCACCCAGCTGTGAATTGGACACCCCGTCCACATCAGGCAGAGTATCTCTTTACCCTTTTTTAAGTGAAACCTGGATAACTGGATGGTAAACAGGACATACACCCTTAGGATATCACTTGTGTCCCTGCTGGACTGGGGCATCAGGTGCTGAGTTGCATAAACATGACCTAAACTCTGGGATAGGCTTATGAGGGTCTCAGGGCCAATAGCCTAGTAACCACCTATGATCCTAGGTATACAGGTTATGTGGCCCTGTGTGCTGTGATGGACTGTGTTGTTATGTCTCCACACCCATCACTGCCATCTACTGTGGTGTGTCCCCTATGGGTGATGTCACAGTACCATGTCATACAGCCACCGTCCGACAAATAGGTGAGTGGTACAAGTGTATGGGCACAGTCCAGCAACATCTGTGTGACCCAATAACAAACAACACTGCAAACATGCTGCGGGATATCCTCCCTGTAGGTGTCCAACATCCACAGTACACAAATGTTTGCAGAATGTGTACATGTGCCTGATATATATGGACCCTTTGCCAGACAAATGTGGATGTCTGGCAAACAGTTGGATAATACATAATGCTTGTTCCCAGACTTTGGGAAATCTGGCTGTCACACACCAGACCCCCTCAGAAAACAGTTATGGTACATTAATATCTGGCACTGTATTAATTTCCTGACATTGTATGCTTGATATCTACACTCTGTCGCTGAGGTCAGGCCTGTCCCCCCCACTACTACTGGCTACAACCTGCTGTCCTGCTGTAGGGGGTCAACAGGTATGCTAAGCATAGCTCTCAAGTGATGAGATACTAATGTGGAGCACACTGTGACCTAGCCAGAGTACATCAGGAACAGTCAGGGACACCTGGGCAATGTTTGAAGCATGCCTGTGTGACATTCGCAGACTGAGAGGAGCTGGCTGACAGTACATCATGTGATATGCCTGCTGTATCCACCAGTACTTACTGTCACTATTGTCTAAAACACAATCCAGTAGCATTCATACATGAGCTGACCATTGTTGGAGGGACTCAGAGGGCCAGAGTTGTGATCTATGTCACAGCAGACAGAGCCAAAAGGAAAGGCTATAGGTGCTAGACAGCTGACTAACAGCAATATGTCATTCCAAGATATGTACTACAGACCTACTGTTGTAATCCCTATTTCCCATAACTGCATCCTCCCATCTGCGTCCTATTACATGGGGACTTCTATTACATACGAGGTATAGTGCTGTTCTCCTTTATGTGCAGAAATCCTGTAGTATAATGCTTATGTTCTCGCAGTCTGTCTTCATAAAGAAAGTCACAGACCTGTTTACCATAGGCAGCAGCTTACCTTTTGTAGGTAATGCTCATGAACAGGTGATTGCCTGTGTACCAATCTGTGGCGCACACTTGCTAATTGCATCCAGAATAGGTGAGTTGCATTTTCATTAGCCAATGGTATGGCACCACAGTGCTATATTTAAGGCCTTCATGTAGGTCTAGGCCCTTTTCCTGGCCTGTGAGATATACATTATCGAGGTGCAGGGACTACAGCATCACAGAGGGTAGGTAATAATACTGTCCACTGTTTGGATTTATGTGGTATTTCCACAGTTTGGCATGCTGTGTTTGGCTATTGTGAACAGACTTTCTGATTATGTGGCAGTTTACTGTTTAATAATGTGGCTTGAGGTCAGTAGGAGAATAGACAGATGTGAGTGTCATACATCATTTGCATCAGAATATGCATGTTGCTGTAGTAGCTGCTGGTCTAACAGTTGTGTATTTTTGTAGGGGAAGACTGTCACACATGTCCCTGTCACTTGACCATCCCCCACCCCTTTATGTATGGGTGTTGTGTGGATCCCCTGTTCTAGGTGTTTGGGAGGTATGGTGGGTCTGTAGCAGGTAGCTGAACATACTGCCACTTATGTTTCAGGATGCAGCTGTTGCATTCTGGCCAGAAGTCATACTGGGGATTGTGAACACACTGGTGGACAGCAAGCTGTATATGTCAGTGAGGGAGCAGTGTCAGCTTTGTTGTCACAGCATAGCCAGGGTGAGGGTACCCATAACAGTCCATGTAAGGCATGTGCCTCAGGTACATATGTAATGTAATAGTGCCATCCAGAGAGTGGTAGGTGACATTTAGGATGCCTATACATATTTCTGAAGTGTGTCCCAACTTACAGGCATTTGATGTGCAAATATGGGTGGCAGTGACTGCAGTAGCAACAACCGGTTCTGCTTAAAATTGCAGGGCTTAGTCATTTATTTGTTGTTTTGACAAGCATGTACTTGACATGCAACAGACTGGAATGGAAGCCAGGACTGCAGGAGGCAAAACGTACACCATGCTAGGAATGACTGCAGTAGCAGCATCTGGTTCTGCTTAAAATTTCACTTCTCACTTAGTTATTTGTTGCATTGACAAGCATGTACTTGACATGCAACAGACTGGAATGGAAGCCAGAACTGTGGGTGGCAAAATGTAGAGCATGCTAGGAATGTAACAGATTGAGCTACTGAGTCAATATTATAGCAGGTGTATTTGCACATTTGCAAGACATGTGCATGCATACAGTCTGTTACACAGGATTGGCATGAACATGTGTGTTCAGATGGGTATGATGTGTGTCACTGAACTGTGTCATGATTTTCTAATCTCAAGCTGTACTGACTTGCCAGTTCTTCAATAGACCTAAAAGGTTTGGTGACAAGCATGCCAAAAGGAGGTGGCACAACTGTGGGCATTCTGCAACAATCTGCAGTTGTCAGCTCTACCTGATATCCTAGGCCTCACTTACATCCATCAACATTTATTTGGCTGTGTACTGGTTTGGTGTCTGCATCACAGTCTGAAATATGCTGTCATTTTTCCTATTATATGTACAAGCAGTGTGTCACTGGCACTCAGGATATGTGTATAGAAACACCTGTTATTCTTCAGAGCTTAGTAGCCTAGTGGGCTAATACACTATGTTGTAGTTGACAGGGTCTTGGCTTTGAGACTTGGCAGAGATGATCATTCTGCTGATGTGCAGAACAATGCCAGAAAGACAGAAGGTGATTTAAGCAACTTTAAGCGTGTTTGTGCGGGTTTGTGTAATGCACTTCTTACCTCTGTTTAAACCCTCACTACTTCCAAAAAAAGAAAAGAAAAAAGAGGCAAAAGGAAAGCGGTGAAATGGGGGCACGCAAGGGGGGAAACAATGTGAAAGGCAGGTAGGGATGTGCAGGACTTGTGTAGGAAAGGACCATAGCTCTCTATTTCTTGTACAGCAATAGCTGTTCAGGTTGTAGAGAATTTGGAGTCTCACATCCCAGAGAAAGGGATGTGGGTGACATAACTGTGTTAATTAATTGCTGTAATGATTGATTGTGGGCAGTATAAATGGTGGCAAAATGGAAAGCTATGTATGGGACGATATTTTTTTTGTGGGACAGATGCCTATTTTTTCACTTAAGGAGAGAATGGAATGTTGGGGAAGGGAAATAGGTACGTGTGGGGAGGTAAGTTGGGTAGGAGAGGTAGCATTTACAAAAAGACAAGACAGCAGACAGGGGTAGTGTATGACACATTAGGGGGTAAACAGCTTGGATGGGGAGGGTGTTGTGCCCCAAGATGGCAGCAGTGACAGTGAGCACCCCACCCATGGGCAGTCAACATTGCTCCTTCACTCTCCCAAAGGTGACTGTGATGGAGGCTGGTTGCTGGGGCCACCAGGTCCCTCCAGATTGGTGAGTCTGCCCTCAATGGCTGAGCTCAAGGCTGGTCACTGGGGCCACCAGGCCCCTCCAGATTGGTGAGTCTGCCCTCAATCCAGCACAGGCATTGCTCATACCCATGATGAGCTATCTTGAGCATCATCACCAGTAACTGATCCTGGGTGACAACCCCCTACACCCCCACTCCCAGGGGGATGGACCCCATCCCATGAGGTGGTTCCACCCATAGGTGGTGCAGGGCCAGCAGAGGGGGAACCACCAGCTTGGGTCCCAGATGTACTGGGACCTGGTGCCATGGTCAGCTGAGGTAGGGTAGGTGGATTGCCAGGAACTGCCCTACCCAGTCAAACTGTGGTGTTGAGGTATTTCAATGTGTATAGGTTAGTAATGAACAAACCATTTAGTTAGTTATAACATCATGCCAGAACATAGCAAATTACCCAGTAACATGACTTTGCATAGTATATGGAACACAACAATAAGTAAGATAACAGTCGGTATAGTAACAGCATGCTAGTAACAGTTACAGCATAAGGCCAACAACATATGTAATTCAACCAGATAAGTTAATATGCAACCATTGTAATACATGACAATAATAAAATGCAAGGCCCACTATAATGTTTAGGGAACAACATATGTTAATAGTAAACCATAACTAATGTATAACAATAATAAATTACAATGAAAATAAGAGGTTGGGGGAGAGAGAAATACAGTCCATTAATACCAGTTTAGGCTATATAGTTTTTAACAGTACTGTAATATACTCTACAGGTCTGCCCTTCTTTTATGTATAATAGTGCTCTATAGCTGCTATAGCATGTACATACCTCTCAAGCTATCCACATGGGACAGTACGGGCCAAACAGTAACACCTCCGGGTACACAACTATAGAGGACTATTACATGTCAAGTGGCCCTATATAACTACCATGGTGTACTGTGGACTGATGTAGTGTGACTGTGCTATTGACATTATCATGTTGATGATAGATCTGTGACAGATGGATTAGGCAACAGTGATAACAGTCCATGACAGTGTGACATTTGAGAGACATGTATCATGTACAGTATAGAGAGTACACAATTATCATGCCATCCTTGGCGAGCATGGGGATAGACCATCAGCAAACGTTCACAGACACACCAAGCATATAGCCATATCAAGATTGCACATTTTATTTAATGTACTAACTTTTATTAGTATTGTACTTGTTGCCTTTATTTTATGATGTCTTATCACATTCATATTATGCTAACACTCTGTCACATCTGAACACACAAATTATTAACCCATAATAAGGGCTTCTGCACCCATTTACCTGTAGATCCTGGGGGAGAACATCTGTTAACAATACATAACTGATTCAGTAATATTTACTAGTACCTATCACTAGATTTAAACCCTGGTCTGTGTGTGACAAAATGTACATCACACACAGCATTTAAAAAACTGAGCTACTGAGCCACTGCTGACTCTTAACTGACGAATATTTGCCTACAGCTCACATGGAAACAACATATGACCTGGTATTAGTAGTGCAGTTCTATACAAGACTGCAGTAACACTTGAACAGACATGCATGAGATCCATGCATGACAGAGATACTAGGTAAACTGTACATTAATACATGCAGGTGTACAGAATAATCTCTTAGTGGGTGGAAATATCTGTGACATGTATAAATTATATCAGAGCATTGGGTTGGCTACCTGACCCATATACAGTTGCAGATACAGCTATTACAGTTTCATACTTGCCTGCAGCACCTTACCTCATAGCAGGTATGCATATAGCTGAAATGCAATGGTTAACACATGATAATCCTGATATACAGTCTATCGTGGGTGCTCCTGGTATTGCTTCCGATGTTAGTGCACAACAAATGTCATTATGTATATATGTTGTACTACATCTCTAAATCTACAGTTAAGCATAACACTCTTCCTTAGTTAACTTTGAGTCACTTAGTGGTATTGTTTGTGTTTGTATTTTAGAACAAATGTCATACTTGATTTCATGAGCAACAGCCCTACTTACAAACATATTGCACAACACAACTTTATTAGGGGTGCTGTCATGCAGTTATTGGCATATTTTCAAGTCTTTATTGCACAACAGTTTATATAATGCAGGTGTTGCAATACAGCTGTAATTCCACAATTATTGCAGGAGAAACTTTATTCCATTAGCATTATCAGGTTTCGTGCTTTAATCTTTATTGCACTATACTTGGCAGTAGTGAATTATTGCAGTACAGGCCTATGTCCACATCCATTGCAATGCACAAATCTGTACTGTATGTACCTACTGGCAGGGAATGAATTACTTTATCTTGTGTATTTGACTATAGATTGCAAATTAATCTGTACTCACCACTTTCATGGCACAACCTGGCCAGGCACCCTGCACAGGTCTCTAGGTGGTGAGCTCTCTCCTCTGCAGCTGTACGGAGAGAAGCACACCATTATGTGTACCTGTCTATCACACATTCAGATTAGGTATTAGTAAAACAATGCTAATAGTACTTACAAACATGTGGGGCATTCTCATTCCAAGCATTCTGGACCCAGGTGTCCGGAAGTCCCCTGTTCTACCGCTTCAGATCATCAAAATGGTGACAGACCTGCTCACCTGTGTGGGGGATACCTGTTGCACTGGTAAGATCACATGCCAGCCAGTCCCAGGCATCTGATTTGCACTCCGATCCCTGGAACTGTCCCTACAGCAGCTGGTGTTCATGGTCTTTCATGATAAGTCCAACCATGACCCTGGACTCCAGAATGCCCCACCACTGTGCCCAGAAGCGCTCACCCTCTCCTACACCTGCCATAGTTCCTGCACAATTAAAACTTTTACAGAATATTCTATATTCCTGCCTACTGCTTGGAATTTGGAGCCTCACATCCCAGAGAGAGGGGTGTAGGTGACATAACTGTGTTGATTAATTGCTGTAATGATTGATTGTGGGCAGTGTATGTGTTGGCAAAATGGAGAGCTATGTATGGGATGATATATTTTTTTTTTGTAGGACTGATGCCCATTTTTTAAGGAGAGAGTGAAATGTTGGGGAAGGGATATGGGTATGTGTGGGGAGGTAAGTTGGGTAGGAGAGGTAGCATTTTCAAACAGACAAGACAGTTAAAACAGCATACAGGGGCAGTGTATGACACATGAGGGGGAAACACCTTGAGCAGGGAGAGTGTTGTGGAATCAGAGAGCCATATGCCCCCAGACAGCAGCAGTGAGACTGAGCTCCTCACCCATGGGCAGTCACTACTGCTCCTTCACCAACTCAAAAGTAGCTGTGCTGGGTACTGGGAGCCGGGGCCAGCCTACCCCTTCAGGTTGGCCAGTTTGCACTCAGTCTGGCACAGGCAATCGTCCAAACCATGGTGGACAATCCTGCGCACCATCTCTGGTAGCTATTGATGTGTGACAACTCCCTCTCTGTGCCCACTCCTGGGGGGGACATTCCCCATCCCCTGAGGCTGTTCCACCCATAGACAGTGCAGGACCAGTGCAAGGGGCAGCTCCAGGTTGGGTCCCAGACATGTTAGGACTCAGTGCCATGGCTGGCTGAGGTAAGGCAGGTGGATCGCTGGGAACCGGCCTACCCAGTCAAGCTATGGTTCTGAGGTTTTTCAATGTGTATAGGTTAGTAATGAACAGAACATTTTAATGTTAGTTATAACAACATTCCAGGACATTGCAAATAACCCAGTAAGATAACATTGCATAGCATATGGAACACAACAATAAGTGGGATAACAGTCAGTATTGTAACAGCATGCCAGTAACAGTTAAAGCATAAGGCCAACTTCATAGGTAATTCTACAAGGTATGTTAATATGTAACCATTGTAATATATAGCAATAATAAAACACAAGGCCCAACATAACATTTTGAGAACAACATATGTCAAACGTAAACCATACCTGATATATAACTGTAATAAATTATGATGCAGATAAGGGGTGGGGGGGGAGACATTCAATTACTACCAGTATAGGCTACATTGTTTGCAACAGTACTCTTATATACTCTACAGCTGCCCTTACTTTATGTGTACAAGTGCCCTATAGCTTCTGTAGCACCTACATACCTCTCAGGCTATCTGCATGGGACAGTATGAGCCAAGCTGTAATACCTACAGGTACTCAACTACAGGGGACTATTATATATCAGGGGAACATATGTGACTACCAAGGTGTACTGTTGACTTTGTAGTGTAACTGTGCTACTGAGATAAATCAAGGGGATGTTAAATCTGTGTCCCAGGAACTTGGCAACAGTGATCACAGTCCATGACACTGTGACACTTGAGAGACATGTATCCTGCACAGTACAGAGAGTTCATGCTTATCATGCCGTCCTTGGCAGGCATGGGGTTAGACTATCAGCAGACATTCACAGACACACCAGGCATACAGCTGTACAAAGATTAAAAAGTTTTATTTATTTTAATAACTTGTATTAGTATTGTCCTTGTTGACTTTTTATTTACTGAAGTCTTATCACCTTGTTGACCAATGCTGTTAACACTCTGGTACATCTGGACACACAAATTAGTAACCCATTTGAACAGGTACTAGAGCCATGTATTTACCTGTAATTCCTGTGGGGAGAACATCTGTTAACAATACATAACTGTTTCTATTAATATTTAGAAGTACTTGTCCCTGGATTTGAATCCTGGTCTGCGTGTGACAAAATGCATATCATACCAAGTGTTTATCAAACTGAGCTACTCAGCCAGTGCTGAAAATTGATTGATTTATATATGCCTAGAGCTCACCTGGTAACAAACTGTGACCTGGTAGTAGAAGTAGAGTGTTATACAAGACTGCAGTGACACTTGAACACGCATGCATTAGATTCATGCATGATAGAGAAAGTCAGTGAACTATGTATTAATACTTGGACTGCAGGTGTACACAATTAACCCATAGTGGGTGGGAATATGTTTGATGTGTACAGATCATATCAGACTGCTGGGCTGCCTATCTGACCCACATATAGTTGCATATAACAGTTTCATACTTGCCTGCAGCAGCGTAACTAAGTTCTGAATGCATATAGCTGAAATGCAATGGTTAACAGACGACAATCCTGAGATAAACATACTATTATACCTTAGCCATTACTATTCTAGGTTCAGATCTTAGTGCAGAACAAATATAATGCATTATATCTTGTAGTACAGCTCCACATCTACACTTTAACAAAACAGTTTTATCAGCTAACCTTCAGTCACTTCATGGTATTATTCCCATATTTACTTCACAGCATTTGTAATATTTGATTTCTTCACCAACAGTCTAAAATACACACATTTTGCAAAACACAACTTTATTAGGGATGACATCAAGCAGCGACTGGTATACATCTAACAGTCTTTATTGATGAACCCTTCAGATAATGCAGGTATTGCAAGACAGCTGTAATTCCACAATTTATACAGTAGTAACTTTATTTCCTTAACAATTATGAATGCAGTTGAATTTATTTCCTTAACATTATGAATGTTGTTGCACTTTATTTCCTTACCATTATTAATACAGTAAAAACTTTTATTTCCTTAACATTATTAATGTAGTAGTAACTTTATTTCCTTAACATTATCAGGTTTCATACTTTCATCTATATTGAACTATACTTGACATTACTCACATATATCAGTCCAGGTCTATGACCACATTCATTGCAATAGACTCAAAACAGAATATACCTACTTGCAGTTACTACTGTATTCTTTCTTATTTATTTGACTATAGATTGCAAGACATATATGTACTCACCATACTCATGGTGCAACCTGGCCAGGCACCCTGCATGGGCCTCCAGGTTGCGAGGTCTCTCCTCTGCAGCTGTGGGGAGAGAAAAACCCCATTATGCATACCTGTCTATCACACATGCAGGTTAGTTATTGGTAAAACAATGCTAACAATAATTAGAAACTTGTGGGGCATTGTCATCCCCGGCATCTTGCATTCAAGTGGCCAAGAGATCCCACTTACTATGCTTCAGGTCATCAAAATGGTGATGCATCTGCTCACCTGTGCGGGGGAAACCAGTTGCACTGGTGAGGTTGTGTGCCAGCTAGTATCAGGCCTCTGATTTGTATTCCGACCATAGGTCCTGTTCCTGCAACAGCTGGATGTCCTGGTCTTTTACTAGGAGTCCAACCATGACCCTGGACTCCTGAATGTCCCACCACTGCACCTGGAAGCTAGCACCCACTCCAACTCCTGCCATAGTTCCTGCACAGGTCAAACTCCAACAGGTTCTGGCAGTATTCCCACCTGTTCAACTTAAATAAGGCTGTTTTCCTGCTCTTTGCCACCACTGAGCCATTTTTAAAAATGCGGTGCTTTGTTTAGCACTGGGCAAACCCGCTGAGCTCAGATGAGCATTGCTTAAACTGTCAGTGCTTAGCAATGCTTAGTAGTGCAGAAACCAGCTTAGCTGGGCTGAGCAGTGCTGAAACAGGCACCATTTCAATGCACAAACCAGCCAAGCACTGCTAAAACATTCATGATTTAAGCAGTACTTGGCTGTGCTTTGCTGTGCTTAGCAGAGCTTAGCTGAGTGCAGCTGCAGGATTTAATAATATATTTTATAAGTGTGTACTTGCAAAATGAATGTTCAGTAAAATGTCTGTGCATGCAAGCAATATTCCATCAAAGGTGTAAACATGCTCTTACATGTATTTGCAGCAAGGGAAGGCAACTCTGATCAGTACTAGCAAGAAACTATGATCCTTCATAAAATCATCTAAGGCTAGCTTTGAAAGAAAAATTGCACAAGATGCTAAAGATAATCACAAGGCTTTCTTTAGTTATGTCAGAAACCTGGGTGGAAACTCCCAGATATGCTCTGAGTTAGTGCAAAATGACAAAAAATACACTGAACCCACAGACAGGTTCAGTGCAAACTCCCCCCCCAATGAGCAAATGACTACCCCATAAGAGTGTAGCCTCCCTGACATCACAGATTCACAGGTGAGAGCTGCCCTCTCCAAAGCAAAAAACACAGCATCAATGGGACCAGACGGTGTCCCAGGCTGCGTTTTACATGAGCTCCAAGAAGAACTGAACCCTCACTTAAAATCACTGTTCAGTCTCAACCTTACAACAGGATATGTACCCAAAGAATGGCGTACTGCAACAGTGGTCCCACTCCATAAAGGTGGTGCCACAACGGACCCTGGAAACTATCGCCCTATAAGCCTAACTAGCCTGGTCTGCAAAGCTATGGAGCGTATCATCATGGAACTCATAAACAAAGACATTGGGAACCTACAAACACTGGATCCTACCCAATTTGGCTTTGTTAAGGGCAGATCTTGCCTCTTGAACCTGGTCAATTTCTTTGAAATAGTCACCAAGGCCATAGACGAAGGGAAGGTAGTCCACACAGCCTACCTTGACCTTGCAAATGCCTTCGACACAATACCCCACTCGGGCATCATAAATAAACTCACCAGCTTAAATATCAACCCCTATGTCACAAGATGGGTTGCAAACTGACTTAGGGATAGAATCCACATGGTCAGAATTGCAGGTGCCATGTCAGACTCTAAACCAGTTAAAAGTGACATCCCACAAGGCTCAGTCCTGGGACCTCTCTTGTTCGGTATATATTTCTCTGTGGTACAGGCTAACACAGGAGGACTATGGCTGACAAAGTTTGCAGATGACTGCAAACTGGGGGCCATAATTGACTCGACGGCTGACACAAGCATCCTCCAAAAAGGTCTCACAGAGATGGATAACTGGTGCCAGAGCCATGGCCTAAAGCTAAATGCCAAAAAGTGCATAGTCATCCCCTTTGGGAAAAACAAAGTGCCCACAAATTACCACATAGGTGGTAATCCATTAAGTACGGAAGAAGTAATTAGGGATTTGGGGACCCAAGTAGATTGCAATCTCTCCTTTGACAATCACATTGCCAAAGTGGTTAGAAAGACATTCTATATAGCCCACCTTATCACAAAGGGGTTCACATCTAGATCAAGAGAGGTCATTGTGCCCCTCTACTCATCACTCATCAGGCCCATAATTGAATACAGTGCCCCATTTGGGATGTACCTTACCCGACACCTGCTACCAATAGAAAGACCCCAAAAGTACCTCACCAAGAGGATCAAGGGACTCAAACAGATGCCCTAAGCAGTTAGGCTAAAGAAACTCCAGCTCTACTCAGTTGCTTATCGCCTACTCAGAGGCGATCTGTGCCTGACGTATAAAGCCATGTCCAACCCAGAATTAATGGACATGCTCCACCTCAAGAAATCCAAATCCATGAGAACTACATGCTCCAGTGACTTAAACCTCAGCACAGAAATAAATAGAATATGCTGGAGGGACAGATTCATATCCCAGAGGCTCCCCTCACTCTGGAACAAAATCCCAATCCATGTCAGACAGAGCCCCTCAATGACCCTCTTCAAGAAGAATCTTGATGTTTGGATGGAAGATCGTAAATTTACCCCTGGGATCTCTTCTTTGTCACTGCTAGACAGAGGCACGGTAAACTAACCTTAAATAGGCTATCTTCTGTGACCTACTGTACAGAGGCACAATCAACTAATCTAAGAAGGGTGATGAAAGACAAATACACTCTAGCTAGGCTTGTAAATGCCCTAGGGCAGATAGCCTAGTATCATCGTATCAACCTATGAACCTATGAATCACACAATATTTCATTGGGACTTAAAATAATTCTCAGAATGTATAACCTGTCTGTGTATTCGAACATTGCACCTATTGCACATAAGGCTGATGCTCTAACCATTCAGCTACATCTCTGCGTGAAAGGTTGTGCTACTTTTACATATATCTCTCCACACCATTTAAGCAACACTAAGCAAAGCACCATGCAAACCCACTTAGCTATGCTTAAACTTGATCTTTCCTAAATAATTAAATGTAACTGGTTTCTATTTTTAGATGTCTGGGACATGTCCACAGCTAAGCGCCATGCCGCTCAAACACATACACACACACACACACACACACACACACACACACACACACACACACACACACACACACACACACACACACACACACACACACACACACACACACACACACACACACACACACACACACACACACACAAAAAAGACATTTATTAAATGATTTAATTTCACTGCTTTAACAGTGCAGGGGTGTGTTACATATCTCTGGACACTGTAACACACCCCCTACACTGATTCTCTAACCATGTTACATGGCTCTCCCTCAGTAGCATGCCTTCATCAATATGCAAGGCGCGCTGCCGAGTGGGAGCTGCAGGCACAGCCACTGTACTTTCCGTGTAGGACTTACACTATTCCTACATGGATTTTATTAAAACCCCAGGAATGTCTTCCAGGAAAGTTTAGTGATATCTCCCAAACACTAACAGTGCCTTCCCTTTATGGTAAGATTTTAACACCATTCTGACTGATCTGGCACATCATGATCACAATTAGTTTACCTTTAAAACTAACCATTAGATGTTTTTGTGGTGGCGATAACTTTAGTCTGTTTTCTAAAGGTGAATACCGGAAGTTGATATATCATCAGATCCTCACAATACCTTTTATAGAAGTAAAATAAGCCACTAACAATGAGCTTTTGAAATTAAAATAATGAAATTCTTTACTTGAAATAAATGAAAAATAAATAATGTACATTGTATAATTAAATATCTGAGCAGTTCTACACTTGGATATACAAGTACAGGCAGTTGAACAGTACAACTTTATACTACAGATCACCTGGTTATCTGGGTCCATATTAGATGAACAAACAATCAAAATGTTGAGTACAACATGCTTGACACATTTTGATCGAATGGTCACCTACTCGAAAACTGAAAAGCCTGAATACAACTAAATTGAAACATTTTGTTTATCCCACACCTTCCCTATACTAACATACAACACACACACATACAGTGAATACATATAAACCCCTACATGCTCACATCATTCAACAACTTTAAAACCTAAATACACTCTTCTGCTTTTAAAACAAAATGGGGGCTTTGCCCCCCACACCCCCGATGTGGGGGCTGTGCCCCTAACCCCACCTAACTAAATATACCAACTCTGAGATTGCTCTACATTGGGGCAAGGGCAATTTCCCAGTAATAGCAAAACAAATACTTACACGAGTAAAGCATTTGCTTACCTAGCCATTTCAGACAGTGTAGCATCTTTACGTCACAAGCTACACTCACTACCATGGCCAACTAAAACTTTTCGAAACTCCAGTTTTCTGAATTTGCAGATTCCGATTAGATGGACGATCGATCAAAGTGTGCTGAGCATGTTGTACTCCACATTTTGATCATTCTTTCATCTAATATAGACCTGGTCATCCATCTACTAGCAGAAAAAGAATTACTGAATTCTAACTATCTCTTGTTTGTTAGTGTTAAAAAGGCAAAGCATTCCAGGCCTTAGATTATGTCCTAGAGCTGCAGTTTACTGTAAATACTTCAAAAGTAAAGTAAAATCCGGAAGTTAACAATTTGCAGTTATTCTTTACTTTTAAAAGAGGTCTTGGCTTCTGCATTTCCTGTTTTTCTTTCCTTCTGAATGCAAAGTTTTCTGTTTTAACAGTCAATAAAGTACACATATAAGGTAATGCAACTTATGTTCTGGAATATCATTTCAAAAAATACTGAGCTTTAGAAACTACACATTTTAACAGTTCTTTTGCATTTCTAATGAAAACAATGACATATTCGGTTGAGTTTACATTTGTTTACATTCTATACATTTGCATATTGCAAGTTACTGAAATAAATAACCTCAACTTTTTATGAAAAAAATTTATGCAAATCCGCATAATACAAGCCTCATCTATGTTCTACTATAAGGCATTTGGAGGCTTATTCACATTTTTTTGAAAAGCTAAAGGTTTTCAGCAGGACTCCCTAAATTTAAGGGACAAAGTTATACCTCCCTATTTATTACAAGAAATGTTACTTTTCTGTTAACAGGGCAGCAGTCGTGGCCAAACATAAATGTTGCCATGAAATGCAGCCTGAAATAGTGATACATTACAGACGCATCGATGCATACTTCATAGGTTCATTGGTAAACATATAGCTCAGTCTGTCTTACTTCAAGAAATTTGGACAGAGTCATAAATAACGGGGGACAAAGGGCCAAAAATAGGGACATTTTTTAAATATTGCTTTTGAAGAGTTAACAGGTTTTGCATTAGCATAAATGTTATGAAGAGTATGAAGTCTGAAACTGAAATGTCCATAATTTTTTTCTGATTGCACACCTCAGTGATTTCCTACTGAGTAGCCAGAAAAGCAAAATTTTTGGTCTGTCTTTCAAAAGTCACTGACTCTAAGGGAACTTTTCTGTTGAAGGGAAAGCGAAGTGTTGGATGATGTTTTGAAAATGGTACCTTTAGCTTCAAGTTGGAAGTAAGTGTAGAATAAATGTGGGAAGACAGAGCAATCCACTTTGACCCTCTAGTTGGTAGTTATGTTAATGCATTTTTGTATTAATTTTTAAGGTACTTTTGTCGGGGTGCCCCACTTTCTCAGTGGAATAATCTGCAGCACACATCACCAGCATTTCTCACAACCACAAAATGATTGTCTGTGTATTTAAGGCAAAATACTGCTAACCTTAATTTCCCAAACAGTACAGGTGCCGAAACTTTGTGTTAGAAGTAGTACTGTAATGGCTTTTAGCATGGCAGTAGTCATAGTTACTTTTGTTACTGTACTGTGTGCAAGTCCCATGCTATCATTGCTGTGCCTTCATTTTACCTGCTACCCCGTTATTGGAAAAGTACCCAAGAAATTATGAGATTAATACATCCTGTGAAAATCAAATAGTGCACTTTGTGTCTGTATGGTAAGCACCTTAACCGTTATGCCACCCCCCAACCCAGTTAAGCACTTTCAGTAAAAGTGGACCTCAATGAATCAAGACTTGTGTAATCATAAAATATATTTCAAATCAAATATTTGTTACTTGTGTCACTATGCATATGCAAGAACTAGATCCTACTATATCAATTTCATAATATCTGCACAGCAACTTAAGCATCTGTTCTAGAAGTGTGTGCACACTGGACAATTATGATGGCACTCAGTCTAGAATATCACATTATTTTCTTGAAGGTTTCCTTTTATTAAGGCTATATTTAGAATATGTTTACTTGTTTATGGTACTGTTCTGGTTTCATTAATTTGTGATGCCATTAAATTCTAGTTCCAAGGTAGTTGCTGCTCTGTCCTTGCCATTGATTCAATCATTGCTCTACTAAGACCAAGAAATATGGCATTCCACTTATTGCAGCATAGATAACCAGGGATATCTTTTAAACATCAGTATTGTTAATCTGATTTCCAGTTATTTATATCTTGTTTCAGTCAGTTCCAGTTTTGTTAGTATAACAATTCAAAGTACTCTTCCTTTGAATTTTGTTTCAGTCATCATCCATCTTGTTATTATAATTATTTCCTGTTTTTTTAGTAGGCTACAAAACCTTCTATCTATCTTCTCTAAATAATTACCCTCTTTCTTCTTTTCTTAAGTGTCACACATCTGTATGGTGTTCTTTGATCTAGAGTGAGTGACCTCTAGGTTTTTGTACTAACAATTGTTTGTCTTAATGTGTCTGCCTCCTTGTGTGTGTATATTTAGCACATCACAAAGTCTTCTCATGAAATATATTATAGTCTTTGATTAACCTAGCTCTCTTCATTTCCTCTTGAACCCTGCAGCTGTCTTGTCTAGATATCAACATTGACATTTTTTATAGACCAAACAACTAATGAAATACTAACTTGGACACTTTTTGTGTCTCTCTTGAAAACTGTTTTCAACAAGGATTTGATATGACTGTGGCCAACTTAAATGCAGTCCATGTAAACTGGACGATTTTGGCCTCCTGGCATAAGGGCATAGACTCCATAACAAGAACTAGTAAAGAGATGGAGTATATGGAAATTGTGGACAAACCAACTAGAAAGAATAATACTCTACATATAGTTTGGATCAAGGCTGGAGATGTAGTCATCAAATATGCAACTGAACCTGAGTTGATGAGATGTGGAAGTGAACAAATCCATGATGCTGGACTTCTATTTTTACTGTCTCACAAAATTTGAATTTTATCAGCAGACTATACTCAGCTATTTAGGGAGCTGGATAATTAGAATTAGATCATAGCTATGAAACATTAGTCAATCTTAACCTGTTGGGGGCTACTGTATGTATGGTTTTATTTAATGACTGATGAGTATGTACCAGGGGTAGCAGTTAAGATACATTACAAGAAGAAAAATGCATGGTGAACATGACAGTTGGAAAGGATTAGGAGGAGGAAGAAGAAATCATGGGTTACAATCAGGAAGTCACCCAGAATGCATAATAAGAGCAGGTTTTAGAAATTTAGAACAGATTTCCCCCAGTTAGTGAGGAGTGCTAAGAGTCTGAAGAAGTACAGGAAATCCAATGATAGACGTATTAGCAGGATTAAAGATGAAAACATAATAATTAGTTCAAAACAATTAACATCTATCTTTTTAGAAAAAAATTTGAATCTTTTCAATTTTTCCTCATTGAACAAAATTGGCACTTACATGTGTACTGGTATTTGTCCCACCATTTCACTGACCTTGTTTGAAGAAGTACTGAAATCAGTAAACCATGTATCAGCTTCTTAACCAGATAATTTGAATGTCTTGTTTCTTTCAAACATTTACATATCTCTACTTCTGTACATTCGCAGGCTTTTCCAAATGACTTTGGAAGCAATTTATGTCTGTCATTCACAGAGACCTGCTACTGATACTTCCATACATAAAGTTGGTACTAACAACTACAGACCAATCAGTTTGACTGACATTTTTAGAAATGCTTTAGAAAAGTATTATGTAAGTTAAAGAAATAGCAAAGAAATATAGATCTGCATATTTATCAGCAAGGATTTACAGAAGGCAGATCCTATATGACAAATTTGATCAGCTTTTTACCAAAATGCTTTGGAAGTAATCAACTTGATACTGGCATTGGATGTTATATATTTGGATTTATCATAGGATTTTGAATCTGTTCCCCATCATATAAATTAATAAATTATACAAATAGATGTAAACCAAAACAAATCTACATAGATAAACAACTGGCTGACAGCTAAATATTTCAGGGTTAGAGATAGTTCAGACAATTCAAAGAATACAGCCTTAACTGTGGGTGTCCTGCAAGGTAGCTGTCTGGGGCCTTTTCTGCTCAACTTATTTATATCCATCTTCTCTGTAAATGAGGGAGTGTGGGTCAGCAAGTTTGCAGATGATTCAAAAACTGCGGCAGTTATAAATTCAGTATATGATCATACAAGGATTCAAAAGTCACTGGATAATTTACACCTGTGATTCAGGTTTAATTTTTATGGATTTCAGTTTTAGCAATGTAAATTGCATTCACGTTGGAAAAACAACTTGTGTTATCAGTATGCTCTAAAGAATACAATCATTGCTGAAGATTATAAGATAAGAGAATTGGATTTATTGTAGACAACTGGTTCACTTATGGTGACAATTTACATACACTCGTAGGAAAGGCTACTCTACTTTAAAGGAACTTCCGTAGTATATCAAGCAAGGATGAAAGAGTGCTCCTCCCCCACTTTAAGAAGATAGTCAGAACCTTCACTGAATACTATTTCTCATCCTTCATGAATAATAGTACCCAGTTAGTGAGATTGAAAACAAAAATTACAAATCATATCACCAGGGTCAAACACCTTGCCTAGGAGGCTAGATTAATGGAGTTGTTTCTAACCTCCATTAGTTATAGGAGAGTAATGGGTGATTTAACTTAAATCCACAAATGCCTAAGAAACATTTCACTGGCAGCTGCCTTAGGGAATATGTTTGGATCAAGTCATGCTACAATAAGGAATGGTGATCTTTATGTCAATTATCCATCTTTTAGAATAGCTCTGGAAAATACTTCTTTCCATGGCATAGCAAATTCTTTACGAAATAGCCTACCATTATAAATAAGAATGATCAAATAAATAGAGACATTTAAAAGAAGATTAGATAATTATTTTGGAAGTAGGTTTTTTACATATCCACTAATAATAGGCAAACTCTAATAAAGTCTTTATCAATGTTTTTAGTTTATACTAATAACACTGAACATCAAATATGCCTGCCGGTCTCTGCCAAGGACATTGACTACATCAGAGATTACTAACAGTAACCAACCTGCCTTATCATAGCTGATCAAAACACATGTTCATATGCAATTTCAGACCACAGCAAAACTACTGTAGTTGCAACCAAAGTTTTTGTAAAGGAACAGAGCCCTCCATATATGTTAGTTGAGGAGGCTGTGTGATGTATACCTTATTATTCTTTAAATCATCTTTAGATTTCACTCAACATTTTGGTAAACTATCCCAAAACAAATTCTCATTGTTGTCTACTGAATATTTCAGAGGCTGCTAGCAGTTTTTTCTAGCTGCTTGTGAGCTAATATGACATTCTTTTCCTTTCTCTTTTTTTGACTGACCATTAATGCCAATAATGCTATTCATATTTGATTGCTTGTCTCTGTGATATCAAGATGCAAATAGCATTTGAGTCAATATTAGATAATCAAAATCTACTTACCTCGAAAATGTATTCATCAACACTGGAACAGCAAAACACACTTCAGTGAACATTGAAAACTTTACAAGGGTAGTAATAACTTGTCCACCATAACACCACAGCACACTTTGCACTAAATAAAAACCACTGAAGTGGGAGCCATTCCCCCCACCACCCATTGTGTGGTGCTGCGCCTCCACCCCCCAACTATATATACCAACTTTGAGATCGCACTATGGTGGGGAAAAGAACAAAGCTGTGGTGTTGGCCAGTTGCTTCCTTACCTTAGTAAAATTTTCGATGTTTGCTGAAGTGTGTTGTTTCGGTGTCGATGAATATGTGTTCAGGGTAACTAGATTTCAATTATCTAATATAGACCGTAGCATTTCATAGAATTTCTGTTTTTCACTACCTGTTTTTCTAATAAACGTCTGCATTTAATATTCATAGACCTGTACTTGATATATAATCTGACTATTTTTTTGAGTTCTGGGTCCTATATATAGTTATTAAAGCTACTTCTCTTATACCACTTTTCACTTATTTGGTCTTCTCTTTATTTCCTAAGCCATTCCCTCTAAACTCTAGACTAAAGATCTTAACTACATGAATGACTATTCTAGGGGGGAAAAAGACTTCTGCTTTTGTGCTTATCAACTCCACTAGTTATGGATGACTCCCTTCTGCGTGCTCTTTATCTTTGTATCCAATGAATATTTCATTTTTGCTTACTTGTTTTTTTGATAGTGCAGTGTATTTTCCTTTTCGTGTTATACCAGATGGTTTCCAAAACACTTGAGTCTTTTAAAACTATGTCTATGTCAGTATCAAATGATGCTACCACTGCTGCTTATGTTGTTCTTTCGGGTTCTGTCACATCGGCATTGAAAATGTTTGTTAAGTATACTTTATGACGTCTCTGATTAGAGATTTAAAAAGATTTAGGTGAATGAAAAAAAAAACAAGTTATTTGAAAATGTTTTAGATTATTTCTATATTATTTAAAACTATGTTGTGATTTTTCTTTGGGGGGGCACATATCTCCTCCATCCAAATATGCCAGTGTTTGTTGCTATGCTGTATGGGGGTATGTCAAAATTCCATTTCCTGTCATTAATTTAGACCAATCAATATTTTCACTTTACTGTCTAAAAACACTAGTTTGCAATGCAGATTATAAAAGAATGCAACACAGTTTCCATTTAATAGTAAACTTCATGTTATCTTGAACTCTGTTTCCATGTTATCTCTCTATATATCCGTCTTTTCCTTTAAAGGAAAATGCCACCTTAAAATTTTTTAAAAAATCTATTTTTCACTCTGTCTGCTTTCTGAGTTATTTTATCATCTCAAAATCACTCTAGCTGCATCTTATAGAATTTTAGCATGTTTTCTGCAAAATGGCTGTCAATGGGGCTTGACATATCAACGTGACCTTTTTTCTTCAAACCTTCCTCTTTCCCATAATCCATTTCGAGTCTGTTTTATATGAGTCATTCTAGATGTAAGGAAGTAGTGGTGCATTCCCATTCCACTGACATATAATGGGATTAGTGTCAGTCGCTCTCATCTTATATACTGTCTGTAACAGGACTGCTTCGTTTATTTTTTGAATGGCCTTCATTTGTGTGTGTGCTCAGTGCTAGCTTTACAGTATACTAAGGAATTATACAGCTGCAACCAAAACGGTTATTAAATTGCAGGCCTTTGTTCAAAGTACCTCTTTGTAGTGACAGCCTCTTCACTTTAGTAAATGCGCTGATACTTTACAAGATTTACAAGGAAAATATTTTCTGACTTTTCTTAAATGTCACAGACATCCTTGATACTGCATTCATGTCATCTTAAAATGTAAAGTAGCATCAACAACAAGCATTTAAAGTTTAAATTTAGCATTTCAAAACTGTGAAGCTACTTATGTAAATTTGTCAAAAGAGGGGCCGGATTCACGAAGGCTTGCACCGGGTCTTAGAGTAGAGTAAAACTCCATGCAACCATCATGTCCGATGAGCTATCCAGGAACAGCTTGTAGGGGCGTGTAAGAGAGCTCCTAAAACGGCTCTTACACGGACAGGGCTGGGATATGCAAATTACCTCAATTGCAGGCAAAAAGTATGCAAATGAGGTAGATTTGTGATTCAGGAAACCCGAACCTGTCTGAGTAAGAGCAGTGTTATCTGCAAAAATGTACTCAGTTGACAACTGAGTACCGTTCTGCAAATAGCAAAATGGAGCCGTGACAGCTCCAAATAAAGGTTGCATGCAGTGCAAGAAGCATGCCAATTGCCAAATATATGGCCATGTGAAATGTTTCCTGATGCAATATGAAAATAATATTTTATTTTTTTTCGCCGATTTCCGATGTTTAAGCGTAGCTCAGCGCCGCACAAACGGGGTGCACTCTAAAACCCAGAATACTAAAAATTAAAACCCACAAATGTGGATTTTATTGAAATTGTTAATGTACAATGCAAGCGAATGGCAGGCTGAAGACAACATGGCCACCGAGTAGAGGTTGCTAAGGGAGGAAGCTCAATCTAAGACATGTAACCAAGCATTAGTAGGCAATCCTATATAAATGTGCATTAGGATAGTGAATCACAAGTTTACATAGCAAATGAGCACAGTCAGTGGAGTGTAGGAGTAGGATATGGGGAGTAACAGAGTAGAAGATAGGTGACATCACGAGGGGGTATGTATGAAAGAAGTGAAGCTCATTGGAGCAGAGTGGTATGTGTCAGCTGTCATTCACACATCATGGAAAGAGGTGTCTCAGCAGGTAGGCTAGGGAAAGGCAAGAAATGGAAGGTGTATGCCGTGGATAACACCAAAGTTTCTTGCTGAGCGGGTCTGTGCGCGTGTGCACGAGTGTAAACCCGAGTAAAACAGAGTGCGCGCGTGTAAGCGTGAGTGCGCACGTTTAAGCCGGAGTGCCGGAGAAAGCATGTATAAGGCTGTTTAAAGAGTTGTAAGTGCGTTTGTGCTGGTGTGCACGTGTTTTAACCCGAATAAGCACGTTTTAGTCTGTGTAAGCATGTGTGCGTGCGTGTTAGCTGCTGTGCGCATGTTTGCACTTGTGTGCACGGCGCCCACCCCCCCCAAGAAAACAGAAAGGAAAAAGGAAGCACAACAAATAGTAGGAAGCTACCAGAGTATACTAGCAGAGCTAGCAGGTAAAGACAATCAGAATCAGGCAATTACACAGGCAGTACACTAGCCCAGCCCAGCCTAGCACTTAAAACTCTGCAAACAACAGTCCATTATGTTTCTCACAACAGACACTGCAGTAAGCTAATAGAAGTGAAAACTGAAAAAGCTTTACTGAGACAAAGAAATGTTAGGGGCTGCCATTGCTGTTATAAGGTGACATATGCAACATGCTGAGGGTGGTGACAATGGAAATGCTGCTGGACAACCCACAGTGAGGAGACGGAGAAGAGTGTACAGGCCCAGGGTAACCTACCAGGGGCTACATGAGCTGGAGATAGTGGAGCGCTATAGACTGGACAGAGACCTACTGCAGCAAATTGTTCAGCTGTGCAGGCCATGCCTCACACACAGAACCAACAGAGGGGAACCCATCCCAGTGGAAATCAAGGTATGTGTTGGCCTAAGAATATTAGCAACAGGTACCTTCCAGAGACCAACTGGTGATATGATGGGGATATCACAGGCATCAGCATCCAGGGTACTACACCAGTTCCTGGATGCCATGTCAGCACATGTCTGTGATCATGTATATTTCCCCAATTCCCATGAGGTATTGACCAGCAATATGCATCTCTTCCAGCAAATAGTGGAATACCCTGAGGTAGTGGGTGCAATAGACTGCACGCACATATGCATAAAAGCACCAGCCGGCGAGTGGGGTAGGGTCTACTTCAACCACAAGGGCTTCCCCTCCACCAACTGCCAGGTCATGTGTGATGCCCAGGGCATAATACTGAATGTGTGTGCAGGCTGCCCTGGAAGCTACCATGATTCCCATATCTGGCATCTGACGCAGCTGTACCAGACATTTGCCAATGGGGACATCCCACATGGTCACCTAGTGGGGGATGCTGGCTATGCACTGGAGCCGTGGCTGATGACACCCATCAGAAACGCACACACACCTGAACAGGAATGCCATAATGAGCCACACGCACAAACACGTAATGTAATAGAGCGTGTGTTTGGGCTGCTCATGTCACGGTTCCGGTGCCTGGACACATCTGGTGGAGCCTTGTAGTACTCACCAACTACATGTACCCAAATTGTCATGGCATGTGCTATGCTACATAATATGATCCTGCAAAAACAGCTGCAGCAGGACCAGCATAGGCCTGGCCCAAACAGCCCCCCACCATTGCCAAGGCCATCACAGGCACAGCGTGACTCGGAGGAGGAACAACCTGAGCCAGCCCCAGTAGGCAGAAGGAGGCATGCCCAGTATGCTTTGGCCTTGGCAAAGAGGCAATGCATAGCACATACACTGGCTCAGTAGGAACTCTGGAAATTATACCTCTCTCTGACTTGCACATGTAGTAAAAGGGATGCCTAAGTTGACACTACCTGCTTTCAAACATGTACAGGGAGTGTAGTATGTGCATCCGACATGGGCAGCCCTGCAGCACCACCTAAGGCATGATTGCCATGTCTTAAGCAATATAAAGCAGTGCTAAACAGCATTTACCACCATGTAGTATATGCAAACGAAATCACACACACCAACTAGCACAACTGTGGCCAATGTTCAGTAATATTAGGCAACGTCCAGCAATGTTGGTGAATATTGAGCAATGTCGGACAAGCCTGGTCTAAGTAGGGCATAGCTGAACAAAAGCCAACATGCTCATATTTGCTTAACTGGCCCTTAAGCAGTCTGGTCTGCTCAGTATGAAAATATAAAGCAGTGATGGGCCTCGAACCCAGGATACTGTGCACTATAGCCAAAGTACTGAACCACTAAACCATGACAGTATTGCAGTGGTTAGCCTGTATGAAGGAATTTTGATAAGTCTATGCAAAGTATTTCATGGAAACCCTACAGGCACAGCATAATCCCTGTCGAGTTATGACACAAAGCTGAGTCCTGCAGTGAGAACAGAACCTGACTTCCAACACACACACAGTATAAATGTTAATATCGGTCATGTTCGCACACATCAACAAATGTAGTGGACCTCAGATAACAACATACTGAAAGGTCACACTGGGCTTGCTCACACACGTGAATAAATGAGACAAATGACAGGCAACAAAACACGGAATGGCAGAACTGGGCATGCTCACACACTTAGGCCATGTCTGAGTACAGCAGTGGGACACGCATATCTGGCAGTTGCATGTGTTAACCCAGGAACCTGTCACTATACAGCAATCCACCCTGTGCACACAGTTATATGACAACAGACACATCTATAATATGGTGGAACCCTGTCATAATCAAATATGTTCTGCAGATACCGAAGTTGTTTATAGAAACTGGTAAAGCAAAGATGATAAAGACCTGCAAACAGTATCAGCAATAAACATTGTGCATCTTGAACATTAGCATAGGTTCAGAGGTCGATACTAGGCTATCTGCCCTAGGGCATGTACAAGCCTAGCCAGAGTGTGCTTGGCATTTGCAACCCTGTCAGACTACTACACAGTGTGCGTGAATAGTAGGTCACACAAGATAACCCATATACATTTAGGCTAGTGTGCCTCTGTCTAGCAGGAACACAGAAGATATCCCAGGGGTAAACATACGATCACCCATACAGTCATCAAGATGTCCCCTGTAGGTGGTCAGTGGCTGGCTCTGCCTATGTGAAACTGGGATTACATTCTGGAGTGAGTGGAGCCTCTGGGATAAGAATCTTCCCCTCCACAATTTCCTATTAACATCTGTGCTGAGGTATATGTCCCTGGAGTGTGTAGCTCCAAGGGAGTCAGATATCCTGAGGTGGAGCATGTCCAGTAATTCTGGGTTGGGTATATCTGTAAACAACAGGCACACATCATATCTGAGTAGGTGGTAAGTGACTGAGTAGAGCTGGAGTTACTGCATCTGAACTGTGCAGGGCATCTGTGTGAGTCCCTAGATCTGCTTGGTGAGGAACTTCTGTGGCCAGTACAGTTGCTGCAGGTGTCGGTTAAGGTACACCCCAAATGTGGCATTATAACCAAGCATGGATGTCATGAGTATAGGGGCACAATGACCTCACTTGATCTAGATGTGAAACCATATGGGATAAGGTGGCCCACATAGAAGGTGTGTCCAACCACTTTGGCAACGTGAATGTCAAAGGCGACAGTACGAACAAGTCATGTCCCCAAACCCCTAACAACTCCTACCATATGTAATGGAGTACTACCTATGTGGTAATGTGTGGGCATGTTGTTATTCCCAAAGGGGATGATTATGCAACTAATGGCATTTAGCTGTAGGCAATGGCTCAGGCAGCAGTCATCCATCTCTGTGAGACCCTGTTTGAGTATGCATGTGGCAACCTGGAGAGTTGATCATGGCACCCAGTTTGCAGTCAAGTGCAAACATGTTCAGCCATATTCCCCCTGTGGTAGCCTGTACGTCAGAAAAATATATACTGAACAAGAGAGGTCCCAGGACCAAGCAGTGTGGGATGCCATGTGTAACTGGTGTATAGTCAGACATGGCACCTGCAATTCTGACCATGTGGATGCTATCCCTGATCCAGGTATCAATCCATCGTGTGAGATATGTGTCTATATCGACGCTGGTGAGCCTATGCATAATGGCTCAGTGGGTTATTATATTGAAGGGTTTTGCAAGGTTCAGGTAGGCTGTGTGGACAGCCGTCCCTATGTCAATGGACCTGTTAGCCATTTAAAGACTACAAACAGGTTCAAGAGGCAAGATCTGCCCACAACAACGCTGAAATGTTTAGGACACAGTGTCTGTAGGTTCCCGATGTCTATGTGTATGAGTCCCATGACAATACGCTTCATAGCTTTGCAGAACAGGCTACTTAGGCTTATAGGGCAATATTGTCTGTGGTCCGTTGTGGCACCAACTCTGTGGAGTGGGACCACTGTCGCTGTACGCCATTCCTTGGGTACATATCCTGTAGTAACTCCGATATCGAACAGTGATGTAATGTGAGGGCTGCGTCTGTCATGATGCTCATGTAAGATGCAGGCTGGGACACTGTCTGGTCACATTGATACTGTGATGTATGCTTTGGGGAGGGCAGCACTCACCTGTTACTGTGTGATGTCAGGGAGGTTATACTCTGTTGGGATGGATAGTTGCTCCTTATGGGTGATGGGTGGGAGACATCTGCACTGAACCTGTTTGCCAGGATGTTGGCAATGCCAGTGGGTTCAGGGTAGGTTTAGTCAGTATGCAGTAACTCACAGCATATCAGTGAGTGTCCACCCAGGTTCCTGACATAACTGAAGAAGGTCGTGTGATAGTCCTACGTGTCTGTTGCAATTGCCTGGTAGAAGTAGCCCTTAGAAAAGTTTATGAGTGATTGTAGCTGTCTGCTAGTACAGATCACAGATGCCTTCCCAGTCTGGGATTGTGCTCTATCATGTAGTAGCTTCCTCCTGACGTTGTACAGCTTATTAATGGCTGGGGTCTACCAGACAGGTCCCCTGCCATTGGAGTAATGAGTCCTGTTGTTATTTGGGATAGCACAATCCATGCAGTCCACTAGGTGTCCATAGAATGTGTATGTAAAGGATGCAACAGTGTGAGCCATATTTGCCACTGTCTCAGCGTCTCTGAAGGATACTACCTTGCTTCGGTGAAGTGAGACGTTGGCTCATGAGAAGTTCACCAAGATTACCCAGGATGGGTGTGTGGAGAGTATATGTATGTCCAGTGAGATACATGTATGTTCTGACCTTACCAATGAGGGGTATATCGCTGGTGTGGAACATAGATTCCCCATGTTGGTGATGATCAGGTCCAATATGTATTCTGCCATGTGGCTGTGTTGACTGGTTGTGCCATAGCATATGAGTCTAGAAATTGTAGAAAATGTTGGGTGAGGGTGTCGGGGCTTGAGTAGTTTCCCCAGTCAATAGCTGTGTATATGAAGTCACACAATATAATGCTGTTTGTGGAGACCTTCATATTCTCCATAGTTCCCACGAAAGCCGAGTGTGGTTCCTGAGTTTGGGAGTGTGTTCTGTAGCAGGAAACAAACTGAAAGGCAGTATTGCACAATGGTAGTTGTATATGTATGGTCTGTGATGCTTTGTGCAGTGCTACTAACCCTGAGGTGTGTGTATCTGTGATGTATATGGATACTCCCCCTAGTTGTGTTGTCTGTTCCGAGTCTTGTTGTCAGACAGCATGGTATGAAACATAACCTGGTAGTGCTGGTGTGCATAAGCGAGCCTGAACCAGGTGTCTGTCAGTGCACAGACATCGCTATCCTCCATACTGCGGAGAATCCTGAGTGGCCGCAATATGAGGTTAACACAACTGTTGTTGAGCAGCATTACCCTTAGTTTCATTTAACCTGCAATGTCTATGGAGGTGGGTTTGTCTTCTGAGCCCTGCTTAAAAAAGGCACTATGGTGGTAGCAAAAGCCTTAGCCAGCATTCCAAAGTCCAAGGGTGACAGGTGCAAGCTGTCCATAGTGAAGCTACGTGGCATGTTGAGCATGTCACCATAGGTTGACAGACACTGTATCCCCTATGAATTAAACAAATTTGTTAGGCAACTGTTAAATGTGATATGTGTGTCCGTATACTGTGACATCATAATTGGTGGGTGTAAGATGCTAGACAAGGTCAGGATCATACTGGCCTGGGCTACATGATCAGAGTGTTCCTCCATGTAACATGTTATGTGGTCCAGGGAGTAACGTCTGAGGTTATACACCAGCATGGACAATGATGGTGCCAGTCCTGTACTTGCTTTGGAGTGACCTGACTGACTGTGTTATGCGGCAGATCCTGGCACCCAAAAGACAGCCCAAAGTGACCATTCCCTTGTTAGGGCTGGTGAGTGGTATGTCAGTGTGTCTGACAATAAGTGTCGCCTATTACAAGTGTATTAGGTGTGTTGTTTAGCCCGAAGGGCAGTGACTGTGTGGCACACTGACATTGTGAACTATGTGATATGTGGGTATTGTAGTGGGGTAGCAGGTGTGTGTGTGTCTGCTTTGGAGGTCTCTGCTGCTTAGGTAGAGTACATTTACAGCATCCGAGTATGTCTATGTGTGATGATGTGGTTTGAGTGCTGTTGTTAGAGGATATGTGAGACTGATATGTGGTGTGTGTGGTTACCTTCACCACCTGATAGACTGTGCCAGTCATGGGTCGAGAGAGTTCAGCATCCTGTATGTTTATATAGGTGCATCTCACACATATATATGAGTTTGTCAGGAGGAGGAGAGGGCTGTCTGTGTACATGAGGCAGATGTGACATTGTGTCAATATCACAATATCCATCAGCTGGACTGAAGACTACACACCAAACTGATCCCTGGACATGCCAGGATATTATCATGACATACTCTGTAGCCTGATCACAAAGGATCAGTAGGGTGTTAAGCGTGTAAAAGAGTATAACAGGGATTAGTGCTCATGTTCGTTGGTGTTTTGTAAAGAGTAGCTGAGAAGGAGTCCAGACTGAATCATGACACCTCCTTCAGCTATGTCATAAATAGCAATGTACACCCATATATGTCCTGAGTCAGGGCCAACTGTACCTGAGTGACAATGCCGACATCATGACAGACAGGCCCATATGTACATACCCATCTCCCACTGACAATTGTCCACATCATCATACCAGGAGATATCACATGTAGAATGGATGAGCAGCTACCACCACTGCCAAAAGCATGGCAGCAAGTGGAATACATTGATTCCCAATATGTGTCATGCACAAACTACAGAACAAACAGATCATGCACCTTAACAGCCAGCTGAGCCTCACCCCTTACACAGGATGTAGAACCATTGAATGTGTCACAGCTACATATGGCACTCCCCACAAGTGTTGGTGCACAACACACCATGGGAAGTCAAGTCCAGTACGCCTATGAAGTCTGATCTGCAAGGTCATGGAGTCCATCATGGTTGCAGTCATAAACAGAGCTATTGGAAGCTGACATACACACAACCCTACCAACTGTGGTATGTTCATGTGCGGATCATGGTTCCCAAACATGCTAGACTGTTTGCAAGGTAGCCACTCAGGACATACATCAATGAACACATCTACACATGTGTCACATAGACTTTGAATAGCCCTTTATCAACATACCAGACACATGTAGTATCCACAAAACCAACAAGCTGTGCATAAATATGTGTTGACATATGACGGAATGTCAATGTGTCCACAGATAGATCACACAAGGTAAGGATTCTGAGGTCTTGTTCAAGCTGTTGACACCTGCTGACCCACATGGACCATTCCTGGAATGGCATAAAACAAAGTGTACACACATCACCATGTCCAGTCTGATGATGTCAAACACACAAAACGAGCTGGTTTCAGTCTAACCAATAGCCTTCATCAGTGCAGAGAAAAATTTCTCTGCACTGATGAAGGCTATTGGTTAGGCCGAAACCGGTTTGCAATACTTCATTTTATCATGCCACAATAAAAGAAAGTTTTCTGCTTGCCTTTAACCTGGTGCTGGCTCGTTTTGTGTGTTTGACTTAATTTAGATTGAGCCTTGCACTGGATCCACCGTGCGTGATTTTGGTTTGCTCCAGACTGATGATGTCACCATCCTATAAATACAGCAGGAGAAGGGAAACCATCCAGTAAAGCAAATAGCGCGCCATGTTAATGCGTCTCTCTCTCTAGTATCATAACATAGTTAGGTAGGGGTTTGAATCCTGCAAACAGTGAGTGTGTCTGTGGGGGGGGGTATGTGTGCAGTTTCCTTTGAGAGGTGTCCCCTTTTTGGAGACTGGGAAAACTCACTAAAAGAGGTACATTCCTCTTTGGAAAGTCTGATGATGTCAACATCCTACAAATACAGCCGGAGAAGGGAAACCACCCAGTATAGCAGACAGCGCGCCGTGTTAATTCATCGCTCTCTAATATCATAACATAGCTAGATAGGGGTTTGAATCCTGCAAATGCTGACTGCGTGTGTGTCATTGTTGGTCAATACGGTGTGGGTTTTGCTTTTAATATGGTATGACATAGTATGATTACAACAGTAAGTGCATTGCACACATCAGGTATCTGCGTGGCAAATATATATGTGTACATGTCCCCTCAATCAGTACATAAGTGTGAAGCCTGCATACTACATGAATACATTTGTTTCCATTGACAGGTTGTGCTGCTGCTTCTCAGATCGTAGGTCACATATCTATGTATGTGACAAGGCCGTCCACTGTCGTGCTCTGTGGCCAAGGTCATCTGTGGCACACACACCCATGACAGTTACTTAAGAGTAGTGTGAGTGAGGGTATATGCCTGGGGTATATGTCAGACATGGTCATACACAACAAAGACTGCCAAGAATGGACAGTCTTTATAGGTGAACGACTGCCTTGTGGATATGCATTCAGGCCTCTAATGTCTTATGTGATACACCTTGGGACTGCACAATACCTATTGATATGTGGATACCAAGGGACACATGACACAACATGAGGCTGTATGCACACATTGGTACCCAACATACATGTTGGTACTGAAGGGATAGTATGTATAGTACATGAGGATGACTATGCCATAGTCGGCTTACTGCTATACAGCATGTATCAGACAACAGGTATCTGTCTGTATGATACCCTTGTGTAGGATATGCGTCCCATCCAGGGAATGCATTGTAGGCCAATCCATGCATTTCCAGATTTGGATGGACACATCCCTAGTGTGTCTGCATGTACCTAAAGGGGATATATGCCAAACAGGTGTGGTCACAGGAATGGGTGGCGGTCATTACCACTGGTTAGTGTTATAGTGTAGCACCGGAAGGATCCAATTGTTACTGGGTTCCCTACTACTGTGTGTCATTTGTCAGGACATCATCCAATGATTGCTTATAGTCATGCTGTTGAGGTTGTGTATACTACCAGAAAGCAAATCATTGACAGATATTAACGGTATCACCCACAGCATAGTGTCAACCCATGTCAAACACACGTCTACCCATGTTAGTACATAACTGTAGTACAATGCATACTGGCCATTGAAAGATACTATGAGATGTTAATAATGTGTACGACAGGGTATGCCACATGTCCCATGTGCCCACTATGCACGTACATCCAGACAGTGCACACCCACCATGTTTACATATGTACACTTGCTAATCTGTACTGCACACATCACACACATACTGTCCACTCACTAACACATGCTGGCAACACATTACACTTCAGCCAAGTGGCACATGGGTGGACAATACATACTCAGACCTAACAGTGGTGTAAACAATGCTACATTGACAATCAGAGCTTTGATGCATAATGTCTGCTCAGATATACCAACAAGGATGTTGTTACACTTCCTTGTTGACAACTTGCTATTATTGCTACACTGCTATAGTGTCACACTGTGCATCAGCACCATGTTAGCCTGTCCCTCCATCAATGATGCAGATGACAGGAGGTGACACAGGTATCATCATATGCACAGGACGTTTTATTGTTTGCCAGAGCCTGACATTGACCCATGCAATCGACATGTGTGTGTGTGTGTGTGTGTGTGTGTGTGTGTGTGTGTGTGTGTGTGTGTGTGTGTGTGTGTGTGTGTGGGACAACAGTACAGCATGGGCCAATGTTGATGTAATGTGTGTGTGTATGTGTGAGCCCTAGCTGTTTGGTTAATGTGTGTGTGTCTGCATGCACACAGCTCCACCATGTGGCTGCCATATACAGTAGTTTGTGGGACAGCCACAGACTGTACCTGCTAGGCTGTACAGATCACTGTCTCTGGCCATGGACACAGTACCTGTGCCTGGCAGGGGTGCTACGGACAGTATCGGGTACCAACCCTGACTGGGTACTGTCATCAGAGGCAGAGGTATGACGACTGGACCCATGTCCCTGCTGCAACTGGCCAGAGCCATGTGCACATGGTCTACTGGGACGGTCAATGGACAGGCCAGCCCCAGCATTGCTGGGGCTGGTACTGCCACTACAGGAGTGGCTGTGAACTGTGGGCCGTCCGCGACCACTGCCAGCTGTTGCTGTTGCTGGCATGCGTCCGCATCGACGTCGCAACTGTCCCACATGGTCCTGGCTCATGGAAGACATGTTGTGGAGGGCATCTAATGTCTCCCCCAACGTCTCTCAATGACCTTGGTGTAAGTCCGGATGACACCGGCAAGGTCACGGATGCTGTCGTTGATAGCAGTGTAATGTTCCCTCTGCGCCCTAAGTCCCTGCCTGGTGTACCATTCCATACGTGCCTGAGCCTGCATTACAGCCCGGAACATACAGGTCATCGTAAGACCTGTGAGGGCACGCCTGCCAGGGGCAATACAACCAGTGGTGCTCCCCTGAGAACCCCTGGACCTCCGCCTATGTGGTACCATTCCGGGTCTACGGCTATGGCTGCTGTGAGGGGATGCAAGTGCCATGGGTACCACACTCTCCTGGTCAATGCCAACTGTATGCTGTCCCTCGCCTATGGCCATTTGTGGTAAGGGATGTATTGACAGTATGTGTGTGCGCATAGATGGGGTTGAACGCTGTGTACTGTCGACTGGCGGACCAACGACAGACCCTGTCAAATCTTCCTGTGCCAAAATACATGTGTCATCATCACCACTATTCGTGGCAGTGGCTTCAGGTTGCCTGCTGCTTTCGCCAACCCCTAACTCAGCACCTGTGAGAGGAAGACAGGAAACACACTTTACGGTCTGCACATGCACACATGCACACATGAAACATGAACACATGCACACATGAACACATGCACATATGAACTCATGAACACATGCACACATGCACACATGCACACATGAACACATGCACACATGCACACATGGACACTAATACACACCTCACTACAGCACATACACACACATACCAGCAATCCAACACATACTCTATAGAGGGTGAAGGTGGGTATCAGTATCACAAGGTAGACAGTCACCACACATGTGTCAGCATGCAGAATACGTGTTGCACAAGACCATGCAGTGCAAGTGTAGACACCCCTATTAAATGGCAGTATACATGGCTTTGATGCAACTGTGTAGTTGTTCAGTGATTGGCTACACCCTGGAACACAATGTGTACATGGACACAGCATTGCTGTGCAGGTATTATCAGGTCTGCAATGCTCTGTGCACCATCACTCAAAAGTATACATGCCATGGCTGCATGTGTTATCTGTGTGACACATAGATATCCATGTCTGAGTGCAGTGTCTGTGTCCATAGCAGATAATAGTGGGCACGGGTGTAGCACATGCATGCTATGTACACACACGGGATGTGCGGTGCATGTTGACGTGAAGGATTCCCAATGCTCAGCATGGCCAGTGTACAGTGGTTATGGTGAGTGTGGGACATATTGCAGATATGTGGGTGATAGACATGGCATGGCATGCTACACGACTGCAACATTAAACACCACACATACCCAATGTGTGTCAAGTGACCTATACACCCACTAGTATTCCAGGACATATATGTGACACTTTATGTGGATGGTGACTGCTGTGCATATGGTGTATACTGGCATATGTAAGCACACAGAAACATGCTATGCATATTGTGTATAGGTGCATATGTGTGCACACACACAACACTGAGGTGCAAAGCAATGACTGCTATGAGTAGTACTGTGGTCACTGTAACTGGATGGGGTGTAGTACCCTGTGCCATCATCAACTTGCATCTTGTGGTCACTCACAGCTACTAATGTGTGCAAGACCACCGCCTAGCATGCTGTACCTGAACTGCAGTGCCGTGGCTACGTTCACAATTACACAGCCACCTTGTACATGGTTGTGTTAGGTGCCCAATAGGGAGCGTTGCCTAACATGACTGTGTTATGTGTTGCAGAGTGTTGCACAGCCCCATGATAGGCCTCTACCCCTGAGGTACATCATGTGTGTGTGCATGACATGTGGGATACTGAAGTGTGACCTTACAGTGGGTGTGTGGTAATGCCAAATGTAGCATGTTTTTGTGTACTGCGTATGATAAACGTGTTCTGTTGTGTACAGCTGTAGCAACTATGCATAGCCAATGTGCAGTACAGTGTTGCTACAATTGTGTCTTCTGCACTGTGCATTGCATGTGATTGAGGCAGCTACTGACTTTACTGAGATGATCGATGTCTCACAGCAAACATGCACAGCATGCATTATGCGTAGGTGTGTTACGTGTACATGGCCTACACCTCACCTATGACATGCACATTTCATTACCAATATTAAAGTGTTAACACACTCACCAGCATGTATTGTCTGCCCTGCTGTCACACCAGAGGGACCTAGAAGAATATGACGCAGTTTGTCAGTGGCTACAACTGTGGCATTGCTACTGTGAGTGTGCTAAACGACAGTGGAGCAACAGTCAACAGTCACAGGTGTATGGATACTATTCCAAATATCAGTATTGCACACATTAGGCAGCACAACTGCTAAACACACAGTACACATCTCACATATGCATATTCTAACAATACAGGTAACGGTAGTCTACAGCTAGGGCGTATTACCTGCACGCTCCATGTCATCCTGCTGGGTGGCTCTGGCCTCCATGATGACACCTGTGTGACGCTGTTGCTGCTGTAGGCCAGGAGCCAGCACGCTTAGGAGCAGCTCCTCCACTCTGGTGAGGGGGGATATATGGCCACCCCACCACCTGTGGCAAGTTGTTGCCTATGGATATCAGATGCATGCCGCCGGACATGTCTAATTAAATCACTGCAGTGATAGCGTACCTGCTCATATGTCCGGTTATGCATGCCTATGTCATTTACCCGGCGAACAAGGTCTTGCCACAGTGCAGTATGGTCATGCTGGTGCTGGCTGACCCTGGAAAAAAGCAGGTTATAGTGCTGCACCAGGCTGTTCAGAATTTCCTGCTCCTAGGCAGCTTAATACGATGGGTTACATTGATGAGCCATAACCCTGGAAGACAATTAAATGATATGTGTGAGCATGTCAAGTGGCACACTTAACATTATGAAGTACAGATATCACTTAACTGCCATATATAGCATCTATCTGTCTATCAGAGGATGCACACTTTCAATACCACATATCAGTGCTCAGCCCACAACTGGCTGACAGTGCCTGCAACACTCCATATAACACACCAGTATACACCAGTAGTCGGCACACTGTTTGGGATACAATGCACAACCTCACCCCGGGGGCATATATCAAGCTAATGCATGAAGAAATATGTCATCCAATGCAATGAATGTCATGTACATTTACAGTATTACCGGTTAACCACCCTAGTCTTTGATGCCGTACCCCTAACTAACATATGTGCATGGTTGTTAATACAGCTGGCATACTGCTGTAACAGAGTATACATGTTGCTAGGTACACACACATACCCTGTAACACACATGTCATTGCGGGCATGGTACAGGCATCATTAAACACACATCGGACATACATACAACACACAGATGTATGCCGACACAGATGAGCATTACCTGTGTACCTTATAGGACTGTGTGCCCCTACTTACAGATACCTATGCTTGTGGTATGTAATCTGTGCAGACTACAGGAAACACACAAGACAGTGTTACCAGGGACTATGAACATACACCATACTGTGGTGTTTAGGCCTACAGCTTCAGGTAGTACAACAGTCCATATGTGATCTGGATTCACCAGCAGTACCACTTACTGAGCATACATGTATTGCTTCAGCCTACATTGGGACACCACAGTTGTATACAAGGAACTATGTCACAACATATGCCATCCTACTATGTCTGCATCCCAATAACTGACATAACTTTTTCCGGCATCACACCTAGGACACAAACTACCATGACAGACACAACCTCACACTAAGCGATCACACCTTTGCAAACCTAGCACACAGTCACTATCACACTCATTCCACCTCACATAGCAGGTATTGCACTGAGTACATGTGTGTGTGCATTGTTTCACAGGTAGGTAATACGTTATTGGCCCTAGGGCCTAGAGCAGCCTAGCCATATGCTACCCTGGCCTTTGACACACATGTAATGTGATTTCACTTGCTCCTGTCAACTGGAGACACAGAGGTGACTCCCAGGACATATTACCTATCTCCAAAACAATCATCAGGGGTATGTATGACATCTGCTAATGAGGAGCCTTGTTTGTTCATGCTGGGTGGTTTAGTCCAGAGTATGGCATATTTGTGGATAGGAACCTGTACCTCCAGCATGTGCTGTTTAGTGAGGTGGCAAGGATTAGGGCCCTAGGTCATGTAGCCCAGAGGGATTGTGAGGTGTTGCCATGGTGGTTGGCCGACTGCTATGGGTGTGACATACCTCTGTATGTCCGGCAGTGGTAACCTCTGGGTGGGAGGTATGCAACGCACTCTAGCTGTGGTTTGTGAGTCAGTCTGCATAGGGCATGTGTTTGAGGGCAGTATTACTCTTTGTTAGGTATGTCTGTGGCCTTTCCACTTGCTGTAGTTGTCATGTGAGGTACATACCACATGGGGCTTTGTGATGAGTAGAGGGGAACGCCAACCTATATTTCCCTAGATGACACACCTTTTGTGATGACACGTACCATGTAGACAGATTACATTACTACTGTTGTCACTGTGATTATCAAAGGGGAGCCTACTGTCCACCTGTGTCCCATGTACCCTTCTGACACCATCAGTGTTAGGCAGGCTACCACCTATGTGGCAGTTATTGCGTAAGGTGTTTTGAAATGGGGTTTGGCACTGCGGTATCAGCACTGGTTTTCAGTCCATGCCTTGGACAACAGACACCTGTTGCAGTACATATGACCTCGTGTCTCCCTCACTCTCTCTCATATATATATATATATATATATATATATATATATATATATATATATACATGCATATATACATATCTATCCATATCTATCTGTATCTATCCATATCTATACATATCTATTCATATCTATTCATATCCATACATATCCATACATATCTACATATATCTATATATATATATATCTATATATATATATATATATATATATATATATATATATATATATATATCTATATATATATATATATATATATATCCATATATATCCATATATATCTCTATATATATATATATATATCTATATATATCTATATATATATATATCTATATATATATATATATATATATCTGTATATATCCATATATATCCATATATATCTATATTTATCCATATATATCCATATATATCTAAATACATCCATATATATATATATATATATATATATATATATATATATATATATATATACACACATATGTATGTATATATACATGTATGTATACACATACATGTAAACATCCATTGCTGCACATATAGCTGCACATATAGGCACATATACTGCCAACCTTTCATGGTGGGGATGTCAATTATGCAACAGTTGTGAGACATACGGTTATGTAATACTATTGCACAATGTTGTGCAGAATGCATTCTGCTGTCCTCAGGCCATATAGCTGTTGCAGGCCTCACTGCCTGTAGCTCAGTCCCATAGCATTTAACACCACATGACATATACCGGCACTGCTTGCCTTCTGCAATGCCACACACTACAACCTACATACATATGTGCACATAGCAGCCTTCAACAACATACTTATGTCCAGCCTTCACTAACAGTTGCAGTATGTCCCTTGCCCTATGCAAATGTGCATGTACATATAGATATGGACTGCTGCCACATATGGATGATTCACAGTATGTAGAGTACCCTTCAGACACATCTTTCGGATGTTACCAAATACATATCTGTTACATACCTTACCTTTGTAGCCCTCACCTCCGTCTGTTGTAGGTGTTGTTTTTTTATCATTTATTTATTTATTTATTTATTTATTTGTTTTGTTTTGTTTCCTCTGTGTGTTGCTGTTTGTTTTCAGTGTCTGTCTCCTTCTGCTTGTTTGTGTTTGTCTGTCTCTGTCTGTCTCTCTCGCTCATGCTCTCTTTCTCTCTCTCCCAGTTGCTGCAATGATATTATTGCATGTGTGGACAGCAGATACAGGCTGCTTTTCTAGGTATCTGCACATGTGCATGTGATGGCCTCTGCACCAATTGGTGCCCACCATTTAGTAATTACATGCAGCCTGCTGTGTGGTAATTGCAGTTCTCACTGTGATTTCAGGACACTGCTATAAAATGATAGGTTAGGTAGGCATAGCCCTTTCAGTTTTGCAAGGTGGGGACCATGCTTGTTTGCTGTGGACACTGATGTCTCAGTCAGAAGGTTGGTATATGTCTCATATCTGAGGCTGGGTTGTAGCCAGTGAAATGCATGTTGTACTGAAACCTGACTGTTGCTTCTTCCAGTACACTCTTCTCAGTGTGTAGGGTTACTCACACCTCCTAATGCTAACAATGGATACATGGGAGTATGTACTTTCTTTTCGAATTAGAGAATTAACTGACGTACAACAGTAGTTATTGCAATGTATTCCTATGGCTGTCCTATTTTCCCTTTGCATTCACTCATTGTAATGCATGTTATATTTCTTTCAGCACCAAGTTATTGTATATCTGCTGTGGTGTAGTGGTACTTCATGCAGACTGGTGAGTCCAAGGTCCCGGGTTCGAGAGTGACAAGGTTTTTTATTTTGCTGCTGAGCAGTACAAGGGCCTTGTCATACAGAGTGACTAAGGGACATTTAAGCAGTTGTAAGCAGGTTTGCGCGACGCTTAGCGATGCTACGCTAAGCTAAGCTAAGCTAAGCTTATTTTATGTTAGCAATACTAAGCCAAACTTGGCTTAGCTTATCATATCTTAGCAATGCTAAGCTAAGCGCACACATGCGCACACTGGTGCAAACCCGCTTACTACTGTTTACAAGTGCTCACTCCCGCTAACCCCTGCGCTCATTTCTTTGACAGAAAAGTAAATGGGGAGATAGGAATGTGGTGATAAAGGGTACAAAAAGAGGGAAAGTCAGTAGGGAAACCAGCTCGGGATGTACAGGATGGGTGTGGAGAGGGTCCATAGCTGCCCATATCTTTACCAGCAACAGCTGTGCATATGCAATACATTAGGAGGGATATTTGAAACCTTCCACCCCTGAGAGAGGGGTGAGGACAACTAAGTGCATTGTACTACCAATTATGAATATCAGGCACATGCACTGTTTGTGAACTGCTACACTGTCATTAGTATGTTACTCACTTCTGAACAGTTTGTGGTTTGTTTGTGTTGACATTAGCACAGTCTGCTCAGGACAACTGGACATATTTCACTACTGTGTATGCCTACCTACACCCTTGGTTGTGCCTGACTACACAGGTATATAGTACCTTTGTGTAGGGGTGCAGAAGTGCAGAGTGCATTATTTATTATTGTGTGATGTTTATCTTACTGAACATGCAGAGTTGCTGTGTACCTGTAAGTCTATAAAGGCTAGTAGTCTGTCTGAGTAGCTCCCACCTGGGAACATATCCAGATGGTAGACAGAGGTCAGCCTAGTATTCTTTGACTGTGCACCACAGCAGTCTTTTCAGCACCTGAACAATGGCATTGTCACAGGTGGTTGCTAGCAGTACATGGCTACATCCTTTGATATTTCTGTGTTGTACTTCTACATAAGGGCATGCTTGTGGGATTCATTCTACAGCTATTTGCAGAGTGTGTAACAGTAGACAAGCTGATATGCCTGTGTGTTTCTGGCTCTTCCAGGCCTCAGATACTCTCACGTATATATTTGAACAGCCTCAGGGAAAGGTACATATAACTGGGATACACCTGTGATATATTTCAGACATTTTGCAGTTCAGACCTTGGGGGATTCAGAGCATATGTATTACTACACATTTTCTGATGTGCAAGCAGTGTCTACTCTCACTTATTGACATTTGTCATTAAGTGAGATTCCCCACCTTTCTGCCTACTGCTAGTACATTTCACAGGGAGTCAGAGGGCCACAGCTAACATTTGTTTATAAATCAGGGTCATCACTATAGAGCAGTCACTGTTGGGAGGTCTGGCCTGTGAGACTTATGCAAATATGCCAGTGTTTATCCAGCTCTGATACTGTGTGGGGTTTGTAAGGTGCTACTGTAACATTATTCCCTACTAGCATGGCTGATTTTCTTTTCACAGTCATGTCATGCAATTCCACAACACCTGCTGGTTAAGGCCCACAAAACAAGATTTGTGTTATGCCATTCCTATTTTCTCTTTACATTCACTCATGGTAATGCATGATATATTGCTTTCAGCACCAAGTTATTTTATATCTGCTGTGGTGTAGTGGTACTTCATGCAGACTGGTGAGCCCGAGGTCCCGGGTTTGAGACTGACAAGGGTATTTTATTTTGTTGCTGAGCAGTAGAAGGGCCTTGTCATACAGAGTGACTAAGGAACTTTTAAGCAGTTATAAGCGGGTTTGTGTGGGTTTGCGTGATGCTTAGCGATGCTAAGCTAAGCACACGCAAGCTCACACTTGCGCACCCTCGCTAACTACTGCTTAAAAGTGCTTACTCCCGCTAACACCCGCGCTAATTTCTTTGAAAGAAAAGAAAATGGGGAAATAGGAAAGTGGTGAAAAAGGGGGCACAAAGAGGGAAAGACAGTAGGGAATCCAGCTCAGGATGTGCAAGATGGGTGTAGGGACGTCCATAGCTGCCCATTTTCTTACCAGCAACAGCTGTGCATATGTTTGAAATTTGGTGTGAAATTTGAAACCTTCCACCCCTGAGAGAGGGGTGAGGACAACAAAATATGTTGTACTGCCAATTAGAATTATCAGTTTACATGTCCAGTGGACATGTGTGCGAATTGGGCAGCTATGTATGGGGCATAATTTTTTTGTGGGAACAGATTGCCCTTTTGTTTATTCTTTTTTTCAGGTGAGAGTGGAATGTGAGGTAGAGGAAGTAGGTATATTTGGGGAGGTAGGTTGGGGAGGTAAACAGACAAGACAAACAAGACAGATACAAGGGCAGAGTTTGACACATGGGGTGGGTGAACACAATTCACGTGGAAGGATGTTTGGAAATCGCAAGCCCATGAGCCCACAGATGGTAACAGTGGAGCTGAGATCCCCACCCATGGGCAGCCACCACTGCACCTTCACAGCCCCGAGGGTGGCTGTGCTGAGGGCTGTGTAGGACAGGCAGGCTCTCCCAAGAAATGCGCCACTGTCGTCTAGAGCTGTCGTAGGGGATCAGCGACTGAATGCTGGATCTCCCTACGCACCGCAGCCCAGACCCTAGCAAGGGTGACTGGTGGCCCTCCTCCACCCATGCTTGCACAGGGGGACGAGCCCCATCCCCTGCAGCACTTCCACCCGAAGGTGGCACAGGACCAACGGAGGAGGGGAGCCCGGGCTGGGCACCAGAGCCGCTGGTGTCAGGTGCACTCGCCAACTGAGGAGGGACAGGTGGGTCTGCTGGGACCGGCCTTCCCATACGTTCTGTGATTAGGTGTGTTTAATTACAACATAAACAACAGCATTCCAGATTAGTTGTAACAGCATGCAGTAATATTCCCATTAACCCAACACACCAAGGTTCCAACAGTTGAACAGCAAGCATAACACATGCATATATTGAACGACAGTGGATATTCCAACAGCATGCAGGGATGTTTGGTAGCAACAGGCCACCATGAACGTGGTGTTTGAACAGGGCACATGAATCAACATCAATGCAAATATTTATAAAACAATAGGACATATGTCCCAACAAATATTTAAGGTTACGCATACCCATTGAGGTGTGGAATTGCATGGTTTATGCACATATGGTAGGGTGTAGAAAAAACCTCGGTTAACATCTTATAATGACCTTTTAGTCTACACTACATTCCCAGTGATTGCAAGTGTGTATCCCCTACTTGTATTATTACACTTGCCACCATATATTAGGTTGTGTCATGGGTTTGGCTAGTTCAATATATGCCTGATCTATATCTGACATACTAACTTCCCAGGATGCAGATGTTACTGCTACATATTTCTTGTTTGCATTTATATTTCTTTATCTACATATCTGGGATGTTTTCACATGACATTTTCACTTCAATTTGTACAGAACCCTGCATTTCTTGACACACACTCACATTTCTGGTGAATAATTACATGCTACATGTGTGCCAGGTTTACTTATTCATGCCAGCCAGTAACTCACTATTGTGGACTGTATATATGTTTCACAGCTACTAGCACTTCCATCACCCACTTTAAATGGGACTGCATAACTCTGGGTTGCCAGCACATTTTCAGACAGTACTGTTTGTATAGTGCAAGGGTACAACAACATTTCAGACTCTGTGACACAGACACACTCTGGGTTTTAGACCTTTATTAATGACATTGCACACTTTTCCACAGGCTCACTCCTTTATTTGTTTTAATGGTGTTTATGGCAGACATGTTCAAGACATATTATACCTTTATTAATAGGTTAGAACAATCTTTTTTCAGGCTCACTCACTTATGTTATATGACAGTGCCTGCAGAGATATTATTCCAGACATATGTTACCTTTCTTAATGGGTTACTACACTCTTTTTCTGCCTCTCTGATATTTTTATCTGACAGTACATGCAGAGGACTTTTTCAGGCAATTCTATAGCTGTTTTATTGGACGACAACACTTTCTTTCATGCTCTCTCCCATCTTTTATATAACAATACATGCAGAATAATCACTAACCTGCCTGGTGGGGCAGCCTTAGCAGCCTATCAGCATAGGCTTGCTGATTTGTAGCATGGTCACCTACAGCTGTAAAGTAAATGAAGGGATATTGAGACATACCTATCTGTTATACATACTCCATTATCGATTCTTACATACTGCATTCCATGGCTACATACTCAGTTGTGGGGCATTCTGCATCCCACGGGCCTCCTGTATCCACTGGATCAGGCGGTCCTGCTTTCGTCTCTTTAGGTCTGCATGGTGGTGATGGACCTGCTCACTAGTCTGAGGAATGGCTGTGGCACTGGTGAGGTCACGAGCTAACCGGTTCCAAGCCTCTGCCTTGTACTCAGTCCCTTGGAACTGGCCCTGCAGGAGTCTTGACTTGTGACGGTGGACAAGGAGCCAAACCATGTATTTGGACTCCTCAATGCCCCAATGTTGCACTCGGAAGCGTGAACCCTCTCCTGCACCTGCCATTCTGACTGCAAATGTGAGCTACAATTAGCTATGGCGAGTATTCCCACCTATAGGGCTTAAATATGCCGCATTTCCCCACAATTTTTTGTGATTGGCCGTTTTGTAAAATTCTCGGCTGACTGCAGACCTGCTTAGTAATGGTTAAACTACCATTCGTAAGTATATGAATGTTAATAGTGGCTGCTTCCCCTATGTTGTCATGGCTCAGTGGTTCTGTACTTTGATTATGATGCACAGGGTCCTGGGTTCAACCCTTGTCATTCTTTTATTTTAATACTGTCTAGACAGGCTAGGGGGTGTGGCTGCATTTAAGCAACTTAGCTCTACGTTGCTCCACGGTGCCCTGGTTGGCATGGCGCACACATCCGTGCAAACACATTGCGCTGGGTAAAGTGCTTTTAACCTTTGGGCAACTCTATTGCACTGGGTAAAGCGCTATTAAACTATGAGCAACTCTGTTTAGCTGGGTAAAGCACTATTAAACTATGGGCACCTGTGTTTAGCTGTGTAAAGCATTGTTTAACAGCATGCTATTATATATCTGGGTCCTTTAAAAATATTTAGTTTGTTCACTGATACATTGGCCATGTCACTGCTTTTAATATAATTTTAATCATATATGTCTGGTTTTATTTCAAATACTGATTTTAAACATAAATAAGAAGGGGAGTGGTTGGACTCGAAGCATGAATGCCTTCTCTTTGTGCATGCGCTCTTCCATTACACTATGGCAATTTGGTGTGAGTTGCATAAACATTCTTTCTTATGCTCTTCCATGTCAGAATTGCTAACCCTAGCTAAGCAATGGGCACACCCGTGCACGCATGTGCAAATACAGGCAGCTATATCGTGGATTTAAAAAAAATAAATGTAATTATATACTTCATATAAGTGTGATGGGGGTTTACAGTGTCAGGGAGCAAGTTGGGTGCAAGTACATTTGAGCGAACTTGCTCTTGTGTGTTGACATTATGCTTTTTAAAACCTTGCAGGGGCGTGCACATTTAGACTGCTCGGCAGTCGGACACGCCCCCTGTTTTCCTACTCAGTCCGTGTAATAGTTATGGTTGAGTCAGCGTGCCCTCATGAATATTCATGGCACGCTGACGTCAAACCATTCAACTGCAGGCTCCGAGTAAGACTTATTAAGTCTTACACGCAGGATTAGTGAATCTGGGGGGAGGTGACAAACTGCCTTTGAACCATTGATTGTTTTAATTGCTCTGTTTTGCTCTGAAAGGCACAGTCACATTAGAAGTAGCTGTGAATCAGTGTATAAGTTATTTTCCTCTCTGCAATAAACACAATGGAAAACAGTTTCACACCTCTTTGTCTTGTTTACAACAGCCTGAGCTCCTGACTACAGATTTAAATGTGTTTGTGGTATGTCATGCAAGTATAGACAAATTCCTCTGCAACTCGTGTGAGAAGTTAAGCTTTAAAAAAGTGAGTAGTCGGCCAAGATGCTAGAGTGAGAACAACACTTTCTTGTTGCTCTGCATGTGAAGTAGTGTTTCTGACAGGATTTTTATAATTTTATTTTAAAATAATTCTAAGATTTCACATCATAACTATTCCTTATACTATTGTGGATTATCTACTGGGAAAAAAAATCAAACTTTTATTGAATTTTCCTCACAGTTTACTGTCAGAACTTCTAAATCTGTATACAGATTGTTGAAGTGATGAGCCAATCAAAATCTTCAGTTCAAGATTCCCTCATGAAAAAAAGAACTTTAAACTAATTAGTAGCATTCAAGACCTCTCAAGAAAAATGAACAACTTGGAACACATAATGAAAAACATGAAGAAAGAAAGCAAGAAACAAATAGAAGATTTGAAAGAAATAATCACAAAACATTCAGACCAAATTACCATACCATTAGCATAGAGGAATCTGTCAATGAATTAGATGAAAGACAAATAAAGAATGATACTCAAATTAAATTTCTTTTGAAGCAAAATAATTTCTTAACAGAAAAAATAGAGGACTTGGAATCAAGATCAAGAAGAAACAACATTAGAATTCATGGGGTTCCTGGACATGATTCTGTTTTTGAACAACTGAATACCTAAGGTATTAAACCTTCTTGAGCTCCTGTCATTCAGAATCGAGAGAGCTCATAGGTCTCTATCTAATCCATCTTTCTCAAAAAATTCATCCTCAGTGAGATCTATTATTGTCAAATTTTTATCTACTCAGGATAAAGATTTAGTTCTGAGAGCTGTTTGGGCAGGGAACCCAATCCAAGAAAATGGAAGGAACATTAGATTTGACAATGATTATACATCTACCACCATAACAAAAAGGAGAGCATACAGTCCTCTAATCAAAGACCTTAAAAAAAGCTAACATAAAAACTCAGATCCTTTTTCCAGCTAGAATAAGAATTACCTTACCAGATGGGCAGAAAATCTTTAACAATCTAGAAGAAGCTACTGATTTTGTCAGAAGAAACAATCTAGTAGATAAACTAGAAGACATGGACCTCTCTTTACCAAGATTAAAAAGACAAGCTACTAATGTGAAAACAATAAGTGATGAAACTACTAAGAAAGTTAAAGGGAAGTAAGTTAACTCATCTTTCCCTTTACTGCTTGCAATGAACTTATTTCTTTTAAAACATAAGAAATCAGCAAATATATTACAAGGTAAAAGCTTTATTACACTTTAAAAAATATGATATTTTATTGTTTTCCTTTGTTCTTCTTCCTTATATTTGTGCTTTATTATTTGTTCTTCTTTCCTTTCCTCTCTCTACCCATTTCTTTCTTTTAGTTTCTATCTTAGTAATGTTTCTTATATAGAGTTAATCAAGCATCTAATACTTTCTAATGTTAAAGCTTGTTGATATTGACCTTACCTCTTGCAGAAAAACATAATATGTTCTAACAGGATTTTTTTTTATAAATATAATGCACACTTAGAGAACATTCCTTTGTATGGCTTAGTAACATGTTTTCAGTAGGAAAACATAGTATTAACATTAAGTAGACAACTATTCCATATGAAAGGGAAATAGGGGATGTATGTTATAGAGGAGAAATGCAGCTAGGAAGATTCCTTTGTTTGTATTAACAGCAGTTGATTGCAGTTAATTGTGTGCTTATTACCCTTATTGTTAGATAAAACTATGTAATTATTTATTTAGAGTATATTTAATGAGGTTACATTGATAGGGGTGATGTTTTATGCTGGGGAACACATTTACTGTAACACCTACTTAACAGTTTCTTTTTTCTTCTAAATGCACTAAATTCCAGCTTTTAACATGTGAGCACCTGTTAAAAAGGCATTTCCTTCAAATTGCATACTTTACTAACCTCAAGACTTGTATTGGCACCATAAAGTTGAAAAGCTTCACTAGATCCATTCCTCAAGCATTTTTACAGCTTCCCCGAGCCCTGAGGACTCTGTATGAGCATGGGAGCTGAAAGACTGATCCAGATGACCTTTGAACTTGCGTCACACATTGTTTAACATCTGTGACAAAGGAAAATGATGTCTCAGTGCTGTATATACATTTTAAGAAGATTTCAGCTTATTTAGACTATAAAAACTGTAAGTTACAGCTTATAACTTAAAAATAAGCTGTATTCTATTATTTTAATTATGTTCTTGCATCTGTTTAATCACAGAAATACTGGCTTGTATTAACCTCACAGCCTTTACTTTTCATGAATGTGCTACACATGTCATGAGAGGAATGAATCAGTACACTATGCATAGTAGTTTCTCTTTAATACAGTTTCTGATATGAAGTTGTTTTTATATGAAATTAATGTGACTTATTCACAATTATACTATTAATGCTACATCATTATATTTACCTGCCTATTTCTTCACAATGCATGCGTAACTTGTCACACATTATGTTAACTGCACTACTCATTTAATAAGAAAGTTTCTTGTTGTTTCTTTTGGCTTTTCCCGGTTAGGGGTCGCCACAGCAGAACTCCGGTCCACTAATGATTGGTAGTTGATTTTTACGTGCCGAGTTACCAGCCCTGGCACACAACCTTCAACAAAGGTACGCCCCATTCACGCATGTCTCCACGCAGAAGATGCTCTAGCTGAGAATTGAACTGGACAGCATCTTACTGTGAGGCGACAACGCTACCGCAGCAGCACCACCGCGGGTCTTAATAAGAAAGCTTCTATAGATGTCAAATGCATTGTACAGTAGTATGAGTTTTGAAGGTTAGTTCTGAATAGGATTTGATTTGCTAGAGTTCAGGCAGGTTTTGAGTAGTTAATACATGAGAAACTATCTCATTTTTTCTTTTTTTTGCAAGTAGTATAAGAAACATCGTTACATATCTAAGGTACCTTGCTTTAATAGAGGATATGGTTTATGCAAATATTTTACACATGAATGGTACTGTATCTCCCATATTTATGTTGATATTTTAAAGATATGTATAAAAGATTAGGTAGAAGTTTATAATTCTGTTGTAAGGGCAAGTATATTTCATTACTAACTAGTTGTATGTACAGATTTAATGACTGGAATGTATAAAACAAATCTTACTAAGTATACTACACGCTGATGAAGCATGATAAGCCAAACACCTCTCATATACTATTATGTTGCAATGTATATAAGTCAATAGATGTTCTTGGATATCCAATATCAGATTAATCTATAGTGGAAGTTATGTTTGATTGTAATTAATCATTACGTCTACTGATCTATTAAATGGTATATTTAGGTACATATAATCCTTGTCTAAACATCTAGATCAGTGTATTAAGATAATCTTGAGTGAGAAAGGGTAGGGGGAGCGAGATGTGAGATGGGACATTTAATGAGATATTCTTAAAGCTCTTTAGGATCAATAAAATGCAGGACTATATAATAACATAAATCGGATACCGTAATATTGTACAGAAGTAGGGGAAGAAGAGGAGGGAAGGATGAGAGTTTTAGATATAGTATCAGACGCTTTATTTTACACTTACTTTATGACAAATACAGATAGTTTTCGTAAATGTAAATAATAGGTTTAGTTTCATAATAAACTATTATTATCATTATTTATGTCCTTTGTTTCTTTATATTTTATTTTTTATTAGGAATTGAGATATCATAATTAGTGACTTCACTCAGATTAATCAACATAAAGTTCTATTGTTTGTTAGAATTTAGCATATTTCACTTTCATATATGCTGTATGGAGCTATGCTACATTTTTATTGCATGACATTAGTTATTGTGAATCAAATCATATTTTATATTGTTAAAAGGTTTATTCTCATATTTAATCTGTATAAGTATTTAAATGAAGACAGAAGCAGTTGATGGATATTGATGAGAGTCTTAGGGTGTGAAGATTGCGGTTTGGATGATGCATTCATCACACCAAGAATCTAATTTTCCATATTTAGGATTGTGTATAGTTATACTTGTTTCATTAGATATGTTTTGTTTTAAATTTGTGCCCATAACAAACTTTAAGAATGACAATTGCTTCTTTAAAAATGCATAAATATAAATGTTTATCCTTAAATATTAATGGTCTTAACAATCCCATAAAAAGCGGAAGTCTGTCAAATATTTGAAAATGAATAAAATAGACATAGCATTTCTACAAGAAACACACTTTATAAAAAAGGATTTAGATAAAATATCTTTCAATGGTTACACAACATGTGTGGAATCTCATTTCCAGGCTAAGAGAAGTGGCACTATGATACTGTGGAACAAATCTTTACTGATGCCCAAAATAGTAGACACTTTTTCAGAGAAGAATGATATGTCATGTTTAGTTGTGCTAGAGTTGAATAAAAGATACATCACTTTAGCTAGTACATATTGGATACATGGTATCAGTGCAGGAACTGCTAATAAATATTTAGAATGAATATCTATTAAAGCAAAAGGAGACATAGTTTATGCTGGAGCTTTTAATTGTATTCTTACTAAAAAGGATACCACCAACAATGATAACTTCAAATTGTCTGCTCCAGCTAAATAACTAAAAAATGTTATTAATTTTTTGAATCTCTGAGACATATATGATATAAAAGAAGCAGTAACATTCAACTACATGCATTACTCATGTAGATATGGAACACAGACAGCTATTGACAAAGTATTAATTTCTAATAGTTTAATTTCTAAAACTCGTGACGTTTTAATTAGTTCTTGCCCTTTGTCAGATCACAATGTTCTTTTATTCAAGATTAACATCAGTCCTAAAGATCTGATAGCTTGGCAAAGATTACCTGCTTACATTGTGAAACTCAATGGGTTTAAAGACTGGTTCTTAAATGAAACTAAGTCATTGCTTGCTATCAATGACAAGAATGAGACTTCTAAGGCTATTGCTTGGGATTCATTAAAATCATATCTTTATGGTAAAATAAAAAAAAAACTGGTATTTAAACAAAATGAAACAATGGCATGATTAGCTAATAACATTATAAACAAAAATTGATGCACTAAAACGAATTTAAATAGCAAAGATATAAATACAAACTCTGAACTAAAAAAATTAAATGCAAAGTATGTAGAAATCTTGAATCATAAAGTGGCTATAAATTTAGAGAGGCTTAAATTACAATCATACTCTGCAAATCCAAAAAATCTGCATAGATTGGCAGTTAAATCAAAAAACTCAGCTAACACAAGCTATATAAAGAACTTACTGTCAAAGCAATGAACAAATATAGGCAAGTTACAGACTTACAGAAAATCTTAGAAATGTTTAGATCTCATCATGAGGCATTAAACAATGCTAATTAAGATTCTAGCAACACTCTAAAAGAAACATATCTGATTGAAAATGTTAATAAGAAAGTAACCAATGAACAAAACATCAAATTGATAAAACAAATCTCACTAATAGAAGTTAAGGAAAATATTAAAAATATTAAAAGCAATAAGGCCCCAGGAATAGATGGTATTATTGGTGAATTTTATAAACTTCTTTCTGTTGATACTCTAAAAATTCTAGTAGCAGCTTTTGAGGAATTTAGAAAGCATGGAGATCACTTCCCCTCTTGGAAATATGCCATAATCTCTCCCATTTTAAAGCAGGACAAAGATGACACACTAGTAACATCATATCACCCAATATCTCTATTGAACGTTGATTATAAAATTTTCACCTAAATTCTCGCTAAAAGATTAAACCATTTCATGCCAAAATTAATAGCAGAAAATTAAACAAGCTTCATATCGAACAGGAAAGTTCAAGACAACATCAAAATTCTATCTTTAATAGATCTAGTGAAGAAGAAAAAGAAAGAATTATCCATCATTAGTTTAGATCTGGGCAAAGCTTTTGACTCTATTACTTGGCCTTACCTATATAAAGTACTAGAATCATTTAATTTTTCGCCTGATTTTATAAAATTAATAAACAATCTAAATAAAAATTTGGTGTCTTACATCAAAATTGGGGCTTTCTTGTCCATCAAAATCAAAATATTAAAAGGAATCAAACAAGGCTTCCCACTTTCACCCCTATTATTTGCCTTAGCAGTGGAACCATTAGCTAACTACATCAGAAATGACACTAATATTGTTAGCTTTCATATTAATTCTTATCACTCTTGTAAAATACAACTTTTTGCAGATGACATTCTGTTAACTATTGAGAATATATATTATTCAATAAACCATATTATAAAATCTCTAAAACAATTTTGAAGAAATCTCAGGCTTAAAGTTTAATACTAACAAAACAAAAACTATACTGTTAAAAAAATCAGCACCATATTAAAAAACACAGTAATTTTAACTGGAAAAATGACACCTTGAAATATCTAGGTGTGCAGATAAAAACAAATTGGAAAGATGTTTTACATTCAGATTATAATAACCTGATAACTGTGGTTAAGGAACATTTAAGCAAGTGGGGAAAATGTGTTTCTCTATGGAAGAAAAATTATCGTTAATAAAAATGTGCATTTTACCGAAAATGTTATTCCTATTTCAAACTACAATAGTTGGACCTCCAAAAAAATTAATAAAACAAATCAACTCACTTCTGTTTAAATTTGTATGGCATCCGCAGAAACCAAGAATAAGATATGATTGGCATTGTAGGAAATGGGATAAGGGAGGCACTGCATTTCTGAATCTAGAACTTTATGCTGAAGCAGCTACACTTAATATAATGAGTCAGTGGTTAAGTAATAAATATACGTCAAACTGGAAGAAATTGCATGAAACTATATTGCTTTCTAACCTTAATGTGACAATAAATAATGACTTGTTTACAGATAACAATAAGATGTTTTTGGTTGTAAAAGACAATTTTCAAAGAAAATAGAATTGAAAGATACCCTCATTGTATCAGCTACATATTAAACAACTTTAAAAAGATAATGAACAGTAACTATAAGACAAGACATCTATTATTCTTAATATTTCCAGTGGCATTGACAAGAAAATGTCTAGTTTCATTTAATAGAGGAAAATTAATGGTGATGAAGGAAAATGTTCTATTATATTGGCACCAATTCATTGGTAGCAAGGATATATATGACACAAATAGTCTTATGGCTAGGTATAATTCTAATCAAAATAACTGGTTAAATATCCCGATTTTTAGATAACATCTACTAAATGAGCTCAAATCAAATCAAGTGCTTGATGTTTCATTACATCCAAAAGTAATCTCTCTTTTCTGTGAACTGAATATGACTAACCACAACACAGGCTTTTCATTATCTAGGATTTACAAAACACTACAAACAGACTTACAAATACCAGAAGATTCTTTATGGAGTTATATTGAAAAACTAAATAAAGCTAAATTTTCAGACTCTGATAGAGCCTTGACATTGAAATCAGTTAATGACACAACCTCATCTCCTTTCTGGAAAATTTCCACTTGGAAGTTTATCCATAGAAGCTACATTACCCCTTATAAATTGGCATTGATCTCAAATACGAGTACTCATAAATGTTGGAGATGTGAAGAAACTTTATGTGCTGACTGGGCACATATGTTTCTTGAATGTAAAATGGTTACAACCTTTTGGCAGGAATTTAAGTCCTTTTCAAAGGCTTTGTGGTCTGACAAATGTGATATCTCAGATTCTTTGATATTATTTAATGCACTGATACCAATACATATTCCAAAGACACAAGTGCATCTTCTCTGGTCTCTTCTTGCAATCGCAAGGAAAATTATAACATCAAATTGGAAAAGTAGAAGCATCCTCTCTTTTTATGAGTTTATTTTACTGGCCAAAAATGTATGTAAAAGAGAACTGTTTACCCTTTACTTAAGATCAATAAAAGTAACTCATAAGAAATTATCATGGATAAATCTAAAGAATTTATTAGATAAGATGTAACATATACATTGTAAATTCTGTACATTATTGGTCTAAATAGTTGTGTTGTATATAGTTTTGTTTTATTCAATTTGTTTAAATGCACAGAATTCTTTGTTTTGTTTATAAAAATTCAATAAAATTATTAAAAAAAACACACACAATAGTTATGTAATGTATGATTTTAGTAAATCTAGAAATAAAATATATAATCGTTATAAAAAAAAGTGGGTAGTATTTCCCTTCCTTTGATACCAAAGTGAGGAAATTAAAGTTTTATAAAGTACATGTAGGTTTCATCTACCTACACAGCACTGGAATCGTACAGTAGGGAGAAAAGCAATCTAAGAGTTGAGCTAAAATGCAGTAGAAGGTGGAGTTTTCTTTTAAACCATTGTAAATCCCTCAATATACTAACGGAAAAAGGTCCGGTCGCCCGGACTTTTTCCGTTAGTATAAAACACTGTCTCACTATGTTAAAAGAGTTTAACATAGTGACACAGGTTTAAAAAAAGCAACGCAAATCTCCGTTGTTTTTTTTAAAGCTGTCTCGCTATGTTAAACTCCTTTAACATAGCGACACAGTGTGTAAAAAGCAAGGAGATCTTGCGATCTCTGTTGCTTTTTTTTTTTTTAAACCTGTCTCGCTATATTAAATGTGTTTAACATAGTGAGACAGCTTTAAAATAAGTAACGGAGATCTCCGTTGCTTATTTTAAACCTGTCTCGCTATGTTAAACCCATTTAACATAGCGAAACAGTAAAAAGCAACGGAGATCTTGCGTTCTCCGTTGCTTTTGCCCACAGCTCTGATGTACTGCGTAGGCATGCACAGTACATCAGAACTGCCGCGGAATACCAGACAGCTGCGGAAGGGCAGCAAAGAGGCATTATACAATGCCATTATTTAAGAAAAGTAATTATTTCTTTTCTTAAATAATGTCATTGTATAATAGCAATAACCCACTTCTGGGTGTGGGTAATGCGGGATTTAACCACGGTTGTCTTTGTTTGGTCCCGAGGGCGAACCACGCCAACTGTGGTTAAATCCCGCATTACCCACACCCAGGCGTGGGTTATTGCTATATTAACTTATAAGGAATACACAACTAGTGTAACACTGTTAACAGTTCTGGGTAAAAACAAGTCTGTGCTCCAGGGGGGGGGGGGGTCAACATTTTTTTTAATGAAATCCTTACAGATAAAACATCATTGCCTTGTTAGCAGGCATAAAGCATAGTCTGATAATCCAGGGGGAGGATTTTATATCTTAATTTTGGAAATACAATGCTTTATTTGATGTGTTTTCTACCTATTATCAATATAACAGCTACCCAGGTTTTAAAAGTTTCATGGATGCTACCAGCTTAGCTTAAGTCAAAACAAAAAACAGATCTAACAATGGACTCTGTTCATGCTACACTGATGGTTTACAGAATTTCCTACTTGAAGTCACTCATACACATGCACACATATACAACCACACACACACACACACACACACACACATATATATATATATATATATATATACACATACACATAAAAAAAAATATATATATATATATATATATATATATATATATATATATATATATATATATATGGATTCCATGCATTTGGTCGAATTACACTTAGCTGAAAATGATTCCAGGCATTTCACTTCACTGAAAGCTCACTTGACTGAAAGCTCACTTGGTCGAAGTTCATTTGGTCGAAAATGGAATATAGCCCCTGCCCCCAATGCAGTGCAACCCTGGAGTAAGAATATTAAACTAAGGGGGATATGGGCAGCACAGCCCCCCACATTGGGGGGTGTGGGGGCATATCCCCCCAAATTATGCCAATAGTTTTTACTAAAGATATATATATATATATATCAATGCATTTCTAATGGATATACTTTCTTATAATAGTGAATACATTAAAATTATGTGGGGGGCTATGCCCCCCACAAACCCCCTTGTTTACTATATATATATATATATATATATATATATATATATATATATATGTCTTGGATGTTGTGGTTTTAATTACGGACTTGAGAATAATAAAGAATACTATGTTTTCTACAAGTGAACACCAGGCTGGAAATGTCAGCATTTTAATTTAGTCAGGAGTAATTATGGGCAGCTTAGCAATTCTAACAGGAACTAGGTAAGAACAGTAGGAAAAAACACAAAAAGATACAATCAATTTAATGTGATTAGCAAAGGAGGCAATGTACAGTCATAGATCTGATGCAGTCACAAGAAAGCGAAAATCCTTTCACAACATAATTTGTGTGTTTCAGCAGCCATATCCATAGATGAATTCTAAGCCATTGTTTCTTTAATTGTTATCTGCAAGTACTTATGTCATAAAGTGACTAAATATTTTCTTACATTTTTCATTCAGAATATGCAAAGAACATCAATAGATGCATCCTTAGAGAAGTAAAAGTAGAAAGCATATTATGCAATAATTGTCTTCTGAGGACCCCCAAGTTTTGGTTGGAAAGAGAGAGGGATAACAGTTTTGCTCTGATCCAATCCAGTAACTGCTGCCTGAATCAGTGCCTATCCCCTAAATCCTGCTTGTCAAATACTTAATATTTGAATGCAAAGATATATTGAGAAAATAGTCTTGCACTTAGCTGGGGCCACTTTTCTACATTAATTTTCTGCATGAATTTAACTTTTAATAGCTCATTTATCTTTATTTGCTGAAAAGAAAGAATAGTGAGTGCATTTGATGTGTAGAGGTTTTCATGTAGCAACTGTACAAAATAGGACAACATGTACAAAAAAACGTAAGGAAAAAAAATAATTTTATTTCATTCTTGCTAAGAAGAACAAGACGTGAAGTGACCAGTGTAATCAGCATGACACTCTCAGACATTTGTTTTGGCAGGTCACTGCTTTCAAAATAAAATGATGAAAATGTGAGTATTAAAAGCCCCTCAAATTCTTGTTGAACTGTGAAGCCAGGGGCACTTCTCACTTTCACCATGAAACTGGGAAGCATGACAAATGTGTGATACAAAATGTTCTGCTTCTTATTAGATAAAGAGCAGTGAAGTGATTATCTGATCACATTTCAAGACCCTGCAATGAAATGTACATTGAGATGATTCACATTGATTACTAAAACTGGCTTTAGTTTTTACTGAGGATGACAATTAAATTGTTCTTTACCATGGCAGTAGCTTTCAACAGTCTAACAAGTACTGACTGGACCTGGAGAGAACCATTAAAAATGCATGTAAAAAGTCACCAGGCAATGAGTGAAATATATAGCTTAAGAACACACATCGGGTTTTGCAGATATTAAATTATAAGTGAATATAGGTATACGATTAAATAAATATTGAAAATATAAAGTCAGTGAATGTTTATTTTATTAACGAGTCTGCTGTAAACTAGCAGCCTCACAACTTTACATATTTAAAAGTCATGTTTCTTTCAGAAAAGTGACAACACATGGAATATTCTGTAATACTTGTTAGGTGGCATTGCTGTTATGCTGGGGCAGATTATACCATTTCTCTTTGTACTGGAAAGGCTGCTCTATCTTAATAACAGTTAATCCCTGACAATTTTTAATTCTAGATGGTCATATTTAATGAGTAAATGTCAAACAGGATTCCATACAAATACCAGTCCAAATTTGTTGTCATAAAAATGAAATGTCTGTGATTGGTAAGAAAAAATGGCATTCCATGCAGTTTCTTGTAAATGATTTTGCAATAGTCTACATTGCATTAAAAATGTTATGCTTAGATAATGCTATAGAAATTTCTGAGGTGACACAAGTACATACCAGCACATGAATATAATGACATTAATTTATTTCCTTTGCGATTTTCCCTGTAATCAGCTACATCCTATATAGCTGACCCTCTTCTTATTCCCGCAGGTATCTGCTACCTGCTGCACCCACTCTTGGGCCCACACCCTTCTGAACTCCATTTCTTCATGTAGCAGCGTGTTTTGTTTATTCTGTCTTCTCCATGGAAAAATATACATTGTTTTTTCACTAGGATATGAAATGCCCACTCCTCTCACAGGTCTGCTATACAGGAAATGTTCTTGATTTCTCTCTTTGGTCATGTTAGCACTCCAAAACATTCTACAGTTATGTTCATAAAGACTCCAGTGCTGTGTTTACATGGTAGAGAAAACAAGGCACAAATATAAAATGAAGTATTTGTGATCTCTGTTTTTTCATGATAAGCCAGTTGAAATTTTGCTTCAGCTGCAAATCTTTTGCCTTTTTCTTAGTACTGATCTCCTACAGTTGAAATCATAAACTTTCAACTACAGAATAAGAAAGAGGAAAGCATGCACAAAATTACAATCTATAATGTAGCATATAAGTTCTACAGCTGTGTCCAGCAGACCATACACCCTGTCAACATACTCATAAATGATACACAGTATCTTCATAACTGCAGCCTATTAAGACTTATACCAGCCATGATAGCTAGGGTCTATATTATATCATCGAACGCTTAAAAAACCGAATGCTGATTGATCAACCTAATTTAAACGAAAGCTTACAATCTCGAACTGTCAGATCAGCGATTCTTTTCCGAGGGGAAAAAAATCGCTGATCCAAAACACATACACACAACACAAGCACACCAAACAATCAGAAATCCACACACATACACCTAAAATCTGATACCTAACCCTACACTAAACTATGCACACACCAATAACTACCCACTTACCTTAACCCAAACCCTAACCCTAAGGTCCGTCACTATCGCACACTCACCTCACCTGCTCCCTAACTCTAACTCACTTAAATCCACCCTAACCCTCATGTCCACTCAATCGCACACACACCTAACCTAAGCCCTAACCCTAACTCACCTAAATCACCCTAACACTCACATCCACGCAATCGCACACTTACCTGAATCTGACCGGTAACTTTCCACCATAACACCGAAAATACCGAAGAAACAGAAACGGACAACTGAATTCTTTCCCTAGGAAAAAATTTGAGTTTCTGCTGCTTCGATATTTTGCAGTTTCACGAAAATAAGTTCAATCAATCAGCATTCACTTTTTTAAGCATTCTAGGATATAATATAGACCTAATAGCTACACGTTGTTATCAGGCTTGGCCTATGAGTTCTGCAGTAAAGGTAATGGCTTCATCTTCTGCCAATGATGTTTATCATTTTACCCAAGAAATTAAATACTTCTTAAACATCTCAAACTTACTAACCCCATCAACCTGTATGCTGCCAGAATGCTGTTTACAACATAATATTATACGTATTAACTATTGCTAAGTCTCTGGTCCAGGGTCTGTGAATTCAGTCCTGACCTTTGGATTATGCATGTGTAACTTTGCATGATCTTTTGCTTGAAGAAGCTTTTTCCAGGTACTGCAGTTTCTTTTCACCTCAGAAAACACACAATCTAGCTCCTCTGAATTTTTTTATCTGTGAAGTGCAGCACATTTCTCCCTGTTCATTATATTTTGTTTCTAATAGCCTCAAATGTCTGTACACATTGCCGCGTACCTTATTTATTTACGGTATCAGTTAATGAATACTTCTCCACCTTAAACATACTCCTCAATTCCCTCTTCGCTATAGTATAACCTCCTGGTTACACTTGTCTAGACCCTAAACTCACTAATGGTATGTCTTACTTCTTAGTATCAAATAATTTTGTATCAGTAACTACCACTATATGTAACCCTAAAACACTAACACTTTATATCATTTTAATATCTAAATTTTTTTTGCATTCTCCGTCACCATACTCCAGCCCATCTGATTATAATTACTCTTCTTCCTCACAATATAAGCTTTTCATTTAATGTCAAACAATAGAACCTGGGTGAATTCCATTATCTTGTAAATGAACTCTCATAACACCTTGCTTATCCCCAAATTTAAGGTTTCTTCATGACAGTGAGCCTTTACAGCTTATTCATGGTGTCTGCTCAGCCCCCTACAGGTAGCTGTATTCATTGACACTCTAGAAATGGATATGTTCACTTATGCTACCCCCTCCACATCCTCACACAAGGTTCCAGAAATCACATAACTCTTGGTGGTATGCAGACCTTCTGCAAATTAAATAGCACATCATCTAGTCTGTACAAATCTGATAGTTTTTTTGCCTTGACTATGAGCCCTTCAGTCATCTCCAAAGTTAAGCTGTTCATGTCTGCATGGTAAACAATACCCAGGTTCTTCTTTTCCTTCCAGGTGTACCTCACTAGGCATTGTTCCACAGTCTCCATCATCTTTTCTGACACATCACCATACAGATGGCATATACCTCTAAGCTATATCTGCCAATTTTGTTCCATTAGCGATCATCTCAAAAGCACCATCTCACCTTCTCATTTTGCTCCTTTTCCCATTTTACCTTAATTTCGAATATTTCCTACTTCCCTTGCCACAAGATTCCATTTTCCTGAGCTGTTCCTTTGCTGGAGCTTTAAGCGTGCTGCCTACCTCTTAACTGTTCACTGTGCTTCTTCATGTTGTTTATCTGACACAGTCTCATCCTTGTGCTTCACCTTGTTCCACCCGCTTTCATCTTATTTACATATATCTGAACTCTGATATGCTTGTTTTTAGTCCACTCTGTATTGCCATATGCCTCTTCTGCAGGAACTATACAAACCAACAACTTTATTTCTACCCCTTTATTAAAACATTTTTACTTGTGTTATTTCATACCACACTAACCACAGTCATTTGTATTCTATCTCTTCTCATTTACTTGCTTATTATTTTACCTTAGTCAATCTTTTCTTTTTTAACTGTTATTCTTTTGACATTAGATAAATAGGCAACATTCAACTATCTTACTTTCTCTGGCATTATTATCTCAACTTAATTAGCATAAACACTCCCCGGGATTCATGAAGCTCGGCGCAAGGCTGGTGTAAGGCCTGCGCCGGCGGTGCAGTGAATAGTCGGCGTAGTAGCGCCATATGCATAGTAATGAGTGCGCGCCGCAACCACAGACACGTGCGTAGGTTACTTGAGCGAGCCCAAGTAGGATGCGTCGGGAGGCGTGGCTAAGCCGGCAGGCGATGAGCAACCTAAAGTGCTGATTTCCACAGGCCGCCCATAATAGTAATAGCACCAGCCAGGGCCAGTGCAGAATGAAACGCACGCAGAGTATGCAACATAGTACCCGTCCCAACAAAACAGAGAAGCAAACACAACCCACAAAGCCCTAAGTGTACCCGTCCAAGGAACAAAGGATACACGTAATACCGTGTTCGTCCCGCAATGCACTGTCAGTGGGCATACCCAGAGAAGGTGTACCGCAGCATGTCAGCGCACCACACCGACATAGGAGTAGCGACATGGGCATGGTCACCAGGGTTACCAACTGTCCCACTTTGCTATGGACAGTCCCTCATTTGACAGTTGTGTCCCGCCAAAAATCGAAAAATGGCAAATGACCTGAGATTTCCGGACAAAAATATTCCCTCAATATACCTTTAATAGTAGCATAAAACATATATTTTGTATATGAAACACATACATGGCATAAGAAACAGAATAAGCAACCCAAATGCTATGAGAATAAGCGTATATTTTGGCAAAAAAGTGAAGTTCTGTCATCTCTACTTGCTGTGGGTATGTGTTGTCCTGCAAAATCCGATGTTTCCACAAAAGATGTCCCACTTTGGGCATTGGAAAAGGTGGCAACTGTAATGGTCACCAGCAGTAGTGAGAGTACACAGCCGGGTAGCCGTGTCGACATAACAACAAGAAGGAACCAAGATACCCTAAACACAGGCAAACATGTGCATAGCAACATGTACCACACCCAGCAACGTGCTTGTCGCATACACAGGACGGCGTATGTCTAAGCGTAATATCCAGAAGCAGAACCCATGCATGCAAATGTAATACACAATAGCCCCATTATAGCATGTAACCCCACCCATGTACGACCGTGCACCCAACCCAGCTAGCAGCCTTGCGCAGCTACACACCTACACACAATGGGCATACCTGAAATGTGGTAAGAAGTATTGTCTTAGGCAGTGCCACGTGGGCAAATATGTACCCCACATGTTAACAACCCACCTCAGGTACAGATATGCAAATGGCTGCATGTGAATGTGTCGGCAGAATGTGTACATCCCGCATGTGGTATGGACCCGTCCAAACCCCATTGGCTTGCACGCCACGGTGCACATAACTGTACACATGTGGACAAGTCGGGATGTTCAACCACCGTACAGATGATTAGCTATGCAGACATGTCAAACACATATAGCGGAACATCTGCCTACCAAACAGGACGTCCTAACAGGGTGCCACAGGCACAGAAGGGGAAGGTGGGACATCACATGTGGAGAGTAGCGTTGCCGGACGGCCGAACACCCACGGCCAAGGCAAAGGACGGAATAACATGCATATGGCCGGATGGATGTTGTTAGAAAAATATATATAGAAACACATATGAAGTGCCAGTTTAGAAGCAAAATAGTATATAATGCATTGTATTCTACTTTACAATATGGCAGTAGAAATGATCTTGCATGTAACTGGCTGAAGCTTAGCTGCAGTGTGATTGAACTCTGACCCTGGCAGTAACCAGTTCAGCAGGCTTATGTCTTTCAGCATTAATTATCTGCTGGGTTAGAGAAAAATAAATGTATGTACATGTATATCTTCCTCCCTTCCACTGAGGAGGATGGTCTTCTGAGCTCTATCGAAGATAGAGTATAACTCCTTACCAGAGAGACAAAGGAACGTATTAAGAAATGAACTGACTATTGTATCCGAACAGTCCAGGGTCCTTGAAAGAGCAACAATTACAGAAGGACACTGTAATTGACCAGGTGCCTTGCAAGGCTGTGTTATTCTCATGGGAAAACATTTTAAAAGCATTACCTCAGCACCCTCGTATGAATAGAATATTGCGGACCATAGTGATGGAAATGCCCTGTGACTGACCACGTCAGTAAGGTGGGCAAAAGCTGATTGTAAACACTATATAAACAAATTGCTTCCTGTATAGAGTCAGACAAAACTCTTATACTTGTACTGTATAGTTTTTTGCCTCCCGGTGTACACTACTAAAACGTTGTGAACCTGAGCTTCCTGTGTTATTGACTGTCATTTAGAAAAGCCTACTGATTTCTACAGTCTGATTTTAACAACTTATTTGACATTGTGGTCCTTCTTAGCCGGAATTCCCTTGGTAAGCTACAGGTCAGAGTGCATGGGTGGTAAGAAATCTGCGCAGGAGAAGTTGCCTAAATGGTTCTTCTTGAGTGAAAAGACCTCCAACTGAATTGTTGTGTTTAAAGAGGCTGTCCACTTTCTGATCTGTGGCTGAAAAGTGGAAAACTGGATCCCAAGAAGAAAACATGCAGTCATAAACGGGAGGCTCAGGTAAGGAGAGTTTGCCTCTTTGTCTCTGTTGTAGATCAGGGACCAGGCTACATTGTGTTTTTGTTAACATTTGTGATAGCAGGTCGAAGACCAATTCAAGTAGTTTTACATTTGGACATAGATCAGGGGAACACAGAGCAGAGTAAACAGTCATTGTAGACACTACAGTGGATACAGGGAAGGAGATACCACGTGGTATGAGAGAAGGGTTACGCAACAGTCGTTTAGAAGACATGGGAAATTTGACGGATGATGCGAAGTATATGCAATTGCAGAGAGCAGATAATGTGAGATATTTTGCAAAATGGAGTAATAAATATGACTTTGATGGTATATTAGACAAAATATCGTTAGTGAAACATTGGAATCACTTAAAATGTGACGCAGATGTTCTAGGGTTACCACCTGTCCCACTTTGCGAGGGACAGTCCCTCTTTGGGCAGTTGTGTCCTGCAAAAAAACTGAACAAATGGCAAATGTCCTGATATCTTAGGACAAAAATATTTCCTATATTTTCTTTAATAGTTGCATAAAACAGTTATTTTGTATCTGAAACACCAAAATATTATAATAAACAGAATAAGCAACTCAAATGCTACAAGAATAAGTTTCTATTCTGGCAAAAAGTGAATTTCTGTCCTTTGTACTGGCTGTGGGTATGTTTTGCCCTGCAAAATCTGACGTTCCTACCAAATATGTCCCACTTTGGGCATTTGAAAGGGTGGCAACCCTAAGATGTTCAAGCGAAAAAACAATGACATTTGGGTATCCCTCAAGCACATAGGTGGATTGAGGTAGTGAACCGAAGGGAACAGAAGACTAAAAATGCGAAAGCATCATAACTAGACAAAGAAGATAATAATACAGTAGTAGCGACGGCCCTTCCCTCTCCACCCCCTCCGATACCACATCCAGGATATGAAGCGGGAGGGCAGGCTAGTCCCCCCCACGTTATCCTGTGGCAACAGAGGTATCACAACAACCATTTGTAAGAGAAGCTATTGAAACTAGATCCCGAACACGTAAAACACCTAGGGACACTCAACTAAGAAGAGAGTCACTAGAACAGAGTGAGGAAATCTGTCAATTAATTGAAGTACCGAACCCTCAGGCAGGACAGGAAGGCCAGGACCCAACTCCCCTAGTGTATAGACCGTGGACACCGGAAGATATCCGGAAAGTTACAGAGGGAAATCCCCATCCACAAAGTAATCATGAAAAGTTTATACAACATTTACAAGGTATGCGAATGAGTTACCACTTAAATGGGGAAGAAGTAGAGAAGGTGATTAGACAAATAATAGGTCCAGACTGGCACATGTTTTGTGTCGTCCGGAATGCTCGTGACGCTAGAACTTAAACCACTCCCACATAGTGACGCAGAAGTAGACACCACGTTGAAGGGTCTTATGGACGAATTACGAAAATGGGAAACCTAGAGCAGATTGGACCTGTATTAATCAGTGCATACAACAAGATAATGAAACTGTAGATGGATACTATGGTAGATTATTGGAATGTTTCAATAACCATAGTGGCATGCCTATTCCTGCAAATCTGAAAAATGATAGTGCATATGAACAACAGTTGAAAAATGCATTTTTGAAAGGTTGCATTGCCCCTATCGGTAGCTATATTACAAAGCATATGATAGATCACCGAACGAGTAGGCTACAAGCCGTACTGGAGTATGCTAGGCTTGCTGAAAGACATCTTAACAGTAAGAAGAAAAGGAAGACGCAGGTCTTCACAGCTGAAGATGGAGCAGAAGTCTTTGTAGTACAGTCAGGTAAAAAGGGTAAGAGAAACACTCGGCAATAAATGCTCTGACAGAGACTCGGAGGTGTTTGAGGAAAGAAAGAGAAAAGGTGAGTGCTTTAACTGCAGGAAGAGGGGACATTTAGCAAGGGAGTGCAGGTTGAATAAAAAACCGTCTACGGAAGGGAAGGATCGGAGTGATGAGGATTGACTATATGACAGTCATAACGTTCAACAATCATCAGGACAGACTAATGGGCAGGGAGAAAATGTAAACGCAGTAGAAGGAATAAAGGAAGTGCAAACAGATGTAGAAAATGAGGAAAACGAAGTTCTAGAATTAGCCCTGTTGAGCTTGGAGCTCTATTTGGCGGACACAAAACCGGAAGTTACACGTCTGGTGGAGAGGAAGGATGTGAGATTCCTGTGTGATTCAGGAGCATCACGAACTCTGATACACCCTTCAAAGTTACTGGAACACTCAGAATCACCTGACTACATATTAGTGAAAGCAGCAAATGGGCAGCTATACAGGGAACCACTTTTCCATGATATAGCAATAACTGACCCTGTGTCAGGTATGACCCAGAGAAGTAAAATAGTACTTTCTGCAAAATGTCCAGTAAATATACTGGGGAGAGACATTATGCAGCTCTTTGGCATAGCAGTAGTCCCTACCAAGAAGGGTATGGAGGCACAAAGGCAAATGGATACTTTTGTGGTGCGAACGGAGGGTGAATCCCATAATTGGTACAGGCAGGACCTCGTCACGACTGGTCCAGGGGCAGTAACTGAGGAACTGATGAACGTAGCCATCAGTAAGGTACGCTCCCTTCACATTGATCAGCAGCATTTGTTACATTGTACTCTGTACTATTGTAGCACACCAGGGCCTGATAAGGAATATGAGCAAACATTGTGCAGACATCCTGCCAATAGACTAGTGTTACGAACCTTGTACTGGGATACTGAGGGTAATAGTGTGCTGAGTTGTTCATTACCACAGGAATTCATGGGACTATATAAGTCAAACAGGCCACCGCATGTCAGTGTAACCAAACATAGAAATGTCAGATGGGTGGACCAGGGTGAAAAAGTGACACGATGGGAAAGGCAAATCGACTTACAATTGTCACAACAGGGACTACAGAAGCAAAACGTAAAGTGGCTAACACAAGCACGTCCAGCTGTACACTTACAGCAGAGTGAGGACAGCTGATCGGTGTTCCTGTTAAAAGAAGGAGAAGAGAGCCTTGTGTGACATATCAAGCACCCTTTGGTCAACAGGGAAATCAGATGTAGGGCTTATTCGGACAGCACGTCCAGTAACCATTACACCGAAGTCAGCATTTAGACCGCCAAAGAAATAATACCCTTTGAGGAAGGATGCAGAGCAGGGAATCAAGCCTATCATAGCGGCATAACTCAAGAAAGGGATACTGGTAGAAACGTCAGATTCACCATGCAATACCCCTCTATCTCCTGTTAGAAAAGCAATGGGGAATGGTGGATGGTACAGGATTTACAAGCTGTAAATCATGCAATACTACCTAGGGTACCGATGGTGCCAGACCCACACACTATATTGAATGATATGAACCCACAACAGAAGTATCTTACCGTGGTAGATATAAGCTATGCTTCCTTTTCAATACCTATACATCCAGATAGTCCGTATTGGTTTGCATTTACATTCAGGGTAACAGATACACCCATACTCGGCTACCGCAGGGATACTGTGAAAGTCCAACAATATTCGCACAGGAGATGGCTAGCAACCTGCCGGGGTTTACCCCACCCGGGGGCAGTCAAGTTCTACTTTATGTGGATGACATCCTACTTGCGGCCCCTACCCAGCAGCAATGTAGGGAAGATACAATAGCATTATCGAAATATTTAGCAGAACAGGGACATAAAGTAAACAAGCATAAACTGCAACTTCGGAGAATACAGGTCAAGTACCTGGGATATGTGGTATCCAAGGAGGGTAGAACATTAGATGAAGATAGGAAGGCAGCAATTTCACAAGCACCCAAGCCAACTACCAAGAAGGGAATGATGTCCTTCCTGGGACGACTAACATTTGTCGAAGCTGGTTACCAAACTATGCTTTTGAATCGGCTCTATTGTCTGCTTTAATCTTTAATACACCTATGGCAGCACAAGATATACTACACTGGATTCCAGTAGCAGAAACAGCTTTCTGCAGACTAAAACGATTGATAGCTTCATCATCTGTTTTAGGTCTCCCGAATTATCATAACAGATGTTTTCAGACTGTAGATTGTAAGCAGGGATATATGACGTCAGTTCTGACGCAACAGCATGGAAGTAAGCAACGCCCCATAGCTTACTACTCATCGCAGTTGGACCCAGTGGCACGGTCATTGCCACATTGTGTACAGGCAGTTGTTGCAGCAGTCATGGCAGTACAGGCTTCGGCATCAATGGTATTATTCCACCCTCTCATTGTGAGAGTGCCTCATGCAGTTGCGATAATTTAGCTGCAAGAGAAAATAGCATTCCTGACCCGTGCTAGACATCTTTCTTGTTTGACCATACTCCTGAGTCAACCTCATATGGTGATTGAACGTTGTACAACATTAAACCCATCAACGTCACGTCCGACACCTGTGTATGGCACACCACACAGTTGCCTACAGGAAATGGAGCAAATAACTTTACCCAGACAGGATATTACTGATATACCCTTAGATGATGCAGAGGTGACAGTTTATGTGTACGGATCATGTAGAAAGGGTCCTACAGGAAAGAATCAAGTAGGTTATGCAGTAGTTACTGATATTGAGATTGTAGAAGCCCAACCCCTGCAGCATAACTTGTCTGCTCAAGCAGCAGAATTGATAGCTTTAACACGTGCTTGCACTCTAGCGAAAAACAGATGTGTGGACATATATACCGATAGTCAGTATGCTGTCTCTACAGTGCATGTTTATGCGCAGCAGTGGAAGAATAGGGGAATGATAACATCCACTGGTAAACTGATTAATCATGCGCAATTGATCTTGAATTTATTAGATTCCATTCAGTTACCTACTAAAGTAGCTAATTGTAAATGTGCAGCTCATACAAAGCAACAGGATAAGATTACGAAAGGTAATGCACGAGCTGCTGCAGCTGCAAAATAAGCAGCCTCACACTCAGAAACTTTCTTTTTGAAAGAGGAATGACAATCCTCAGAGATTCTAGATTTAGAAATGTTAGAAACAATGCAAACATCAACTACGAAAGCAGAAAAGCAGACGTGGGTAAGACGAGGAGCAATCCTTGAAGACGGACTGTACATCTCCAAAGTGAGAAGGCCAATATTAACGTCTAATTTATTTAGATATGCGGCTTTGTTGAGCCATGGGCAGAGCCATGTCTCAACAGGGGGGATGGTACAGTTGGTTAACAGAATATTCCAAACATACAGAATTAGGAACCACATACAAACATTTTGTGCAGCGTGTCATATTTGCAGTAATCATCATGCACAGGGAGCATTCCAACCGAAGCGAGGGAGTTTCCCTACACCACCATATCCGTTCCATACTATTTGTATGGAGTTTATAGAGCTGAATAAATGTGAAGGGAAGAAATACTGTTTAGTGATTATAGATATGTTTTCAAAATGGGTAGAAGCATTTCCAACCAGGAATCTGGATGCAGCAACAGCGGCAAAGGCCCCAGTAAAATAAAGTATCCCTAGATCTGGCATACCGGAAAGAAGCTACAGTGACAATAGAACACATTTTGTGAACCAGACAATCCAGCAACCTGGGGGATTCTTTGGGATTTCCTTGAAGAATCATTGCACGTACCATCCACAGTCAGCATGACTAGTGGAGAGGTACAATGGGATTTTGAGAAATAAGTTGAGGAGGTTGATGAGTGACACCCAGACGAATTGGATTTGCTGTCTACCTCTAGCATTGCTGAGCATGACAACAGTTCCAAATGTAAAGGGTTTGACCCCCTTTGAAGTAGTATTTGGAATGGCATATTATGTGCCACAGTGGAAAGCTCTCATGCCTGCAGAGCTGGAGGTCGATGGCTCATTAGCCAGTTACATGAGAGGATTGTTAACCAATAACACTGTTTTGCAGTTAAACTCTTTTTCAGATAAAGAACAAACGAAGCCGGACGCAGAGCTGACTCCAGGATCCTGGGTGTGGTTGAATGTTATCCAAACAAGTAACCGGACGAGTCCAATGTGGGAAGGTCCGTACCAGGTACTGTTGGCAATGCCTACTGCAGTAAAGGTTGCGAAGAGGTCATCCTGGGTTCACCTGACCCTTTGCAAACCGGTAAAGAATATCCAGTCTGATTTACATGTCGTAGCCGATATACCACAGAGACAGAATGACCAGGGGCAGAGTGTATAACAATACAAAGCAACCCCAAAGACATTGGTTTACTGTCCTACTGATCATACACCTATTAACCATGTTTGTGGTGACTTTTCTTTTGCTGGGATCTTTCCTGCATATAACTACACAGATACAAATAATGAAACGTGATGAACTGGCCACAGATTGGCATCCAAACCTCAACACATACCTAGCCATGAAGCGTGTGCATGTAGAGACTATGAACATTTCAAATTGCTGGGTTTGTACTGCCATACCTACAGCATATGGAGGACTTTTGATGTCTGCTGTCCCTTGGGGATAAATTGAGACTTGTGAATATCTACCTTTTGATACAGGTTCTGTGAGATCACAGGACAAAGTGGCACTGTACTTACCTGTTACACAAAAAGGAATTGTTTGTTTTTATAAACATGATACAGTCCAAGTTGGTGGGAGTAATTGTAACATAACTGTGTCTTACAAATGTCATATAAAAGCCAAAGATCACAGTACTAGTTGTAGCATGATTTATGATTCATATTTAAGCTTAATGAGAACAATGTGGAAAGATGTGCAGAAACATCCTGAATTGTATAAAGAGTTGTCTGTTATAGACAGGAAAATGTTACATGCAGAGTTAACCCGCATCAGTAGTAAAGTAGAATATTGTTATTTTGTTTGTGGGGAAAAAAGCATATCAATGGTTACCTGAGAATTGGTCCGGCAGTTGTTTTTTGGGTTATCTGGTTCCAGCCATAAGACATACTGCAGAATTGCCTCTGGGTACGATATGAAATGTAAGAGATATAGCTCGAAGAACTGGGAACTCAGTCGAGAAACCTACTAATCCAGTGGGTGAAATCGAAGCTGTTTGGAAAGATCATTCTTCTGTAAGAGATAAAGGAAAATTGACTCCTATGGACTTGAGTGACAGTGTTATATCCTGGGCTGGAATAATCCCAGCTTATGGAGCAGTGAAATCAATCAGGGAACTGAGGAAGTTGTCAAAACCTCTCGAAGTAATGAGCAATGCGACTTTTCCGCTCTCTAACTTGTGACTGATGAAATGAATGCAATGAGAACTGTTGTGCTACAAAATGTAATGGCTCTTGACTGCACCCTGGCGGTGAGAGGTGGTACGTGCGCGCTTATCAAAGAAGACTGCTGTGCATATATACCACATAATAAGCATGATATCAACGATCACCTAGAGGTAATACAGCAGGTATCAGCCATGGCGGAACCAGGCCCAAACCCACTGATGAACTATTTCCAGAAACCATTTGGTGGATGGGGTTCACTCATAATGAACATCTTGATTGCCATTTGTGTTGTTTTGCTCATATTGGGAGCATGTGTCTGTTGCGGGATACCTTGTATGAAAGGATTAGTTAGGGACTCTGTTGACGTATCTGTAACCAAGACTATGTATCAAGACCTGGAGTGGAATTTGTTAATACCAAATGAAATTCTTTCTGAAATGTAAAACAAATGACTTGCCTAGTTAAAAGTTCCAGAGAGGAAGAGGCTAGGGAATGAAGTAATGTTGTATATGTTTCTGGATAGAATAAAAGCATTAAAAGGAGGGAGAATGTTAGAAAAAGATATATCTAAACATATATGACATGCTAGTTTAGAAGCAAATAGTGTATAATGCATTTTATTCTATTTTACAATATGGCAGTAGAACTTATCATGCATGTAATTGCCTGAAGCGTAGCTGCAGTGTGATTGAACTCTGACCCTGGCAGTAACCAGTTCAGCAGGCGATGTCATTCAGCATTAATTATCCGCTGGGTTAGAGAATAATAAATGTATGTACATGTATATCTTTCTTCCTTCCACTGAGGAGGATGGCCTTGTGAGCTCTATCGAAGATAGAGTACAGCTGCTCACCAGAGAGACAAAGGAACCTAGTAGGAAATGAACTGACTATTGTATCCGAACAGGCTTGGAACCTTGACAGAGCAACATTTACAGAAGGACATTCTAATTGATCAGGTGCCTTGCAAGGCTGTGCTATTCTCATGGGAAAACATTTAATAAGCATTACCTTAGCACCGTTGTATGAATAGAATATTGTGGACTATAGTGATGTAAATGCCCTGTGACTGACCACGTCATTAAGGTGGGCAAAAGCTGATTGTAAACACAATACACATAAAGCTGCTTCCTGTATAGAGTCAGACAAAACTCTATACTTGTACTGCATAGTTATTTGCCTCCTGGTGTACACTATTAAAATGTTGTGAAACTGAGCTTCCTGTGTTATTGACTGTCATTTTGAAAAGCCTAATGAGTTTTACAGTCTGATTTTAACAACTTAATTGACAGATGTGTATGTCATAGCATGGGAATAGGCCAAGCCAACCACCACAATCGCCATGTGTACCACATACAAACAGCCAGTAACACGCAATAGTAATGCATGAAGGCATACACGACTGTGGGAATAGCACAGGACATATGGCACGTGCCAAGTGTAGATGCATGACACAAAACCCCAGGATGGGGCTCCCTGCAAAGAGGAACATGTGCCAACCACACCTCCCACAGATGTACCGGCAATGAAAACACATGCCAAACACACAGCAACACTACCGTCCATCCCACGACCACAACGGAGGCTGGTCAAAGACCACCATGACGTGCGCACAAACAGGGACACGTGTAACCGTTGCCTTAACACCCCCCCATAGGCCAAAGAATAATAGAATGGACATATGCATGTAATGTTGTGAAGGATGTGTGGTAGTCCTCAGTATCACAGTGGTAGGGACACAGATACACTGTAATCAATCGTGACGTATGTGCACTGTAGACAGCATACCTGCAGGTAATACAGAGGACAATCACGTGCCACAGAAATATACACATGAGAAAGAGGATAGGGGATAGACAAGTGTAAATGGGACAAACTATGAACATAGGTTCATAGGTCCATAGGTACAGGGTAGGCTATCTACCCAAGGTCAGCCATAACCCTAGTCCATAGTTAGGATTCCTTTGCCAACCTTCCGGTCCGGAGATAAAATGCCTATGATATTGCCGTACCTCTGTCAAGCAGTGATAATGATGTAATCCCTGGGGTATATCTGCAATCCCCCATCCAACGGACAAGATCCCCTCGAACAAGGCTAGCAAGGATCTCTGCCTCACATGTACTGTGATGTAGATCCACAGCATAGTGAGTGTCTGGGTGACGTATGTGTCACTCCAACACATCCTATTAATGACCGTGGCAAGGTTCACGCCACCTGCCCTTGTGGTTCCGAGGGATGTAGATACAGTAGGTGAAGCATAGACATGACATATGGGTCGACATGGCCTCGTATGTCAGGCACAGGTCAACACCGAACAAGAGGTATGTGACCGAATGGAGCAGGGTCCTAACAGTGGGGCAGCATTACACAAATCCCTGACACCCTGCATCTGTATGACAATTAACCTATGAGGCCTTCCCAGCTGCTGTAGGTGTCGGGTCAGATACCCTCCGAATGGGGCAATGTACTCAATCATAGGTGTAACACGTAATGAGTACAAGGAGACAATGACCTACCCTGATCTAGATGTGAATCCCTGCACAAACAGGTGGGCAATGTAGAAGTCCTACCGAACCACGATAGCAACGTGTGTGTTGAACGAATGGTGACCGACAACCTGTGTCCCCTGATCCCTGGTAATTACCCCTGCGCTCAGTGGACTGCCACCCATATGCCGGACAGAAGTGACCTTGTTCTCCTCGACGGGTATGATTTTGCATTACCTTGCATTTAGCTGTAGGCCATGTCCCTGACAGCAGATAAGGATATCTGTGTCAGATGTCCGTCCCACTATGGCACCCGGTTCGCAGTCATCTACAAACAATGTCGCCCATAACACCCCTGTGTGTGCCTGTACTGTGGAAATGTAGATGTAGAAGAGGAGTGGACCCAGGGCAGAGCCCCATGGGACACCACCTGCGACAGGCAGTAGGTCCGACATGCTGCCAGCAACTATGACCTCGTGGGCCATGTCACATAGCCAGTTTACAACTCATCCTGCGATGTACGTGTTCACATCCAAGCCGATGGGTTTATCAATGATACCCGAGGGGGGTATTGTGTTGAAGGCCTTTGCCAGGTCGAGGTAGGCTGTATGGACTGCAAGACCCCCATCAATGGCCTCGGTGACTTTCCCGAAAATGTCAACCATGCTTTAAACGCATGAACCGCCCCTGACCAAGCCAAACCGGGTTGGATGCAAAGTATGCAGGTCCCCTATGCCTTCATCTATGAGCCGCAGTATGATCCCTTCCCATGTCTTTGCAGATAGGTCTCCTCATGGTAATGGGACAGTAATAACCAGGGTCAGTGGAGGCATTGGCCCTGTGACGTGGGACTACAGTCGCCGTGCGACACAACCCAGGTACGTTACCCGAGGTGAGGCTAGAAATAAACAGCTGTCCTAACTGTGGGTCTAATTCCTCAATGAGATCGTGGAGTACACAGTCGGGTCACCAGCTGGTCCCATGGATGCTATGTTCACTACCCTGGAGAGCATGTTCCACCCGTGCATCACAGAACATTCGGGGACCACAAACCGCCGGTACAGACATCTCTTCATGTGGGGGGGGTGTGGAGATGTCTTCACCGAACCTGTCAGCCCGTATGTTGGCAATGTGTGTATGTTGAGTAAACTCCACATCATCGTGAACCCAGTCAGAGCATATGTGGGAGTGACCTCCCAGGTGTCCAGCATAGCAAATGAAGGCTGTATGATTGTTAGCCAGGTCCATGGAGATATATCTGTGGAACGTGCCCCGGACCATGTCATGACAGCCTGTAGCTCTACACATATAATGACCAAGGGTGTCATACCTCACAAGGTGTCTGCTCTGCCTTGTAGTAGCCACCTCCTCTCATTGTACAGCTTGTGTATGGCTGGGGTACACCACACTGGATGCTTGGCATTGGTACAATGAACCACAGTTGGGTAAGGGAATGCCTGATCCATGCAGTCCTGTAGGTACCGGCAGACGCCATATGTAAGTGATGCAGTGGCTGCAGTACTGTTGACCACTGGCTCAGGGTCCTTAAAGGAGACCATAGTAGTGTTCAGAATTGTGAATTCGGCCTTTGAGAAAGCCATGTGTATGGTAACCGGCAACACCCACAGCAACGGATGTCAATAGCAGAAGCCATTGTCCAAATAACATACATTAACTTCGGCATGACAATATGTATTATTATACATGTATTGACACGTGTCTGCTAATTACATTTGCAAATGGCCGTTAAGACCGTGCCAAAGTGCCCGTGATTTACCTAGTCTGGAGGTGTCGTTCCGACAATAAAGTGGCGATACTTCCCAACCGGGACCTCTGGGGATTAATTAAAGTGGTTGTTAACCTGCAACATTGGATGTACACCATTTGGTTCCGGTCTCGGAAAACATGGTTTCCGTAGCACTACACACTATGGGTAGTCAAGCAGACATCCGCGATTGGTGAACACACAGCAGCAGTCAAACCCACTGGCCACACGGACACAGTCCGACAAGCTCTACACTTTACATATGCACATTGGTGTCCATTGTAGGACCCCAAAATTTTCCCGTACGGAATGCATGCCCGCCTTCATCGCCACTCACATGAACCGATAGTCATGACCACATCACAGCTAGACATATGCACCGCAAGCGTGTTCAATGTTGATGATAGCTGTCCATGAAATGCAGCACATATGCACAGAAATCCCCAGAGTTCCGAGTCCATATGTTTTAGTATTTTGACAAGGATGTATGAATTGATTTATTTAACTAACCTTCTAAATGAATTTTTACTTTACCACATTGTGAATTTTTACATTTCATTGATATATTTTACATTAGTCATAATCATAAGGTTTATTTCTATATATTATAGTTCATTTATACTACTAGGTGTCTCTAGTTTTTTTAATATATTGGCACAATCCCTAGAACATATATATGTAGCTTATACACTCAGACATTTGGAAAACATTATGTTGGTTCTTCTTTCATATATATACATATATTTTTATTTTTTTATGAAGAATATACTTTTTGAAGCAATGTCTGATTTACTCACTGTGTGGAATCTGTAACCCAAGTAAAGTTTTTAGCTTGTTTGCCTTTAAGGCATTTAATTAATACTTAGCACATCTAATTTAATGACCAATTAAGGGTTTTAAATGTAGTAGGTTGGACTGCATTGTATGCATTCTGAAGAAGTCTGCTTATGAAGCAGACGAAAAGCGCTTCAATAAACTCTGGTGACTGAATTTAATTCCTGGTGGGCTCTGAGTGGTCACTGACCGTTTCTACAGTACCTTATTTTTGCTTTGGACTTTCTCAGCTGGTTCTCTGTGTTTTTTGTATGGGGAATGTCAAGTGTAGTCCCTATGTGTATTACCTGTGTTATGCCTTACTGCGGCTGTGTAATTCCACCGGGTTTGCAGTTATGGGTGCCATCTTGGTCGTTCGCTTGTCCATCCATGAGAATTGCCTACTGGACACTGGTATAGGGCTGTACACATTTCACACCTGCATTTAGCATTCTCTGGGGGATGCTTTGCATTATTAGTGGGGAGTAAGGCAGGTGCTACGCCCACATCCCTCCCACGGGGTGGGACATAGGATTACCTGCCAAACAACACCGAGCCCTGTTTCTACATACCCAGGATCCCTTGACTGCAACAGTCGACAGTACCCATTACACATCCTTCATGTGTGCGGGACTGTGATGTGGACGCACTTCTATGGACTCGGAACTCTGGGGATTTCTGTGCATATGTGCTGCATTTCATGGACAGCTATCATCAACATTGAACACGCTTGCAGTGCATATGTCTAGCTGTGACGTGGTCATGACTATCGGTTCACGTGAGTGGCGATGAAGGCGGGCATGCATTCCGTACGGGAAAATTTTGGGGTCCTACAATGGACACCAATGTGCATATGTAAAGTGTAGAGCTTGTCGGACTGTGTCCGTGTGGCCAGTGGGTTTGACTGCTGCTGTGTGTTCACCAATCGCGGATGTCTGCTTGACTACCCATAGTGTGTAGTGCTACGGAAACCATGTTTTCCGAGACCGGAACCAAATGGTGTACATCCAATGTTGCAGGTTAACAACTGCTTTAATTAATCCCCAGAGGTCCCGGTGAATTTTTACATTTCATTGATATATTTTACATTAGTCATAATCATAAGGTTTATTTCTATATATTATAGTTCATTTATACTACTAGGTGTCTCTAGTTTTTTTAATATATTGGCACAATCCCTAGAACATATATATGCAGCTTATACACTCAGACATTTGGAAAACATTATCCCCGGGATTCATGAAGCTCGGCGCAAGGCCGGCGTAAGGGCTGCGCCGGCGGTGCAGTGAATAGCTGGCGTAGTAGTGCCATATGCATAGTAATGAGAGTGCGCCGCAACCACAGACACGTGCGTAGTGTACGTGAGGGAGCCCAAGTAGGATGCGTCTGGAGGCGTGGCTAAGCCGGCAGGCAGTGAGCAACCTAATGTGCTGACTGCCACGGTCCGCCCATAATAGTAATGGCAGCAGCCAGGGCCCGTGCAGAATGAAACGCACGTAGAGTATGCAACATAGTACCGTCCCAACTAAACGGAGAAGCAAATACAACCCACGAAGCCCTAAGTGTACCCGTCCAAGGAGCAAAGGATACGCTTAAGACCGCGTTTGTCCCGCAATGCACCGTCAGTGGTCATACCCAGAGAAGGTGTACCGCAGCATGTCAGCGCGCCGCACCGACATAGGAGTAGCGACTAAGGTTACCACCTGTCCCACTTTGCGAGGGGCAGTCCCTCTATGGGCAGTTGTGTCCCGATAAAAAATATTAAAATGGCAAATGTGCTAAGATTGTAGGACATAATGATATCCCGTATTTAATGTAATGGTTGCATGAATTGGTTATTTCTGTAACTGAAATATCTCAATGTCACAAGAAACAGAATAAGCAACCAAACTGCCACAACAATAAGCTTTTATTTAGGCAAACAAGTGAAGTTCTATGCTATATAGTGACCGTGTGTATGTGTTGGCCTGTAAAATCAGATGTGAGTCGAAAATATCCCACCTTGGCAACTGGAAAAGGTGGCAACCCCAGTAGCGACATGGGCATGGTCACCAGGGTTACCAGCTGTCCCAATTTGCCATGGACAGTCCCTCATTGGACAGTTGTGTCCCGCAAAATCGAAAAACTGGCAAATGACCTGAGATTCCCTGCCAAAAATATTCCCAATATACCTGTAATAGTAGCATAAAACATATATTTTGTATATGAAACACATACATGGCATAAGAAACTGAATAAGGAACCCAAATGCTAACAGAATAAGCGTATAGTATGGCAAACAAGTGAAGTTCTGTCAACTCCACTTGCCGTGGGTATGTGTTGTCCTGCAAAATCCGATGTTTCCACAAAACATGTCCCACTATGGGCATTGGAAAAGGTGTCAACCATAATGGTCACAAGCAGTAGTGAGAGTACATAGCCGGGTAGCTGTGTCGACACAACAACAGGAAGGAACCAAGATACCTAAACACAGGCAAACATGTGCATAGCAACATATCCCACACCCAGCAACGTGTCTGTCGCATACACAGGATGGCGTATGTTTAAGTGTAATATCCAGAAGCAGAACCCATGCATGCAGATGTAATACACAATAGCCTCATTGTAGCATGTAAGTCCCACCCATGTACACCTGTGCACCCAAACCAGCTAGCATCCTTGTGCAGCTATACACCTACACACAATGTGCATACCTGAAATGTGGTAAGAAGTATGTGTTAGGCAGTGCCACGCGGCAAATCATACCCCACATGTCACCAACCCACCCCAGGTACAGATATGGAAATGGCTGCATGTGAATGTGTGTGCAGAATGTGTACATCCCGCATGTGGTATGTACCCGTCCAAACCATATAGGTTTGCATACGCCACGGTGCACATAACTGTACACATGTGGACAAGTCGGGTTGTTGAACCACCGCATCGATGATTAGCTATGCAGAGAAGTCAAACACATATAGCGGAACATGTGCCTACCAAACAGGACGTCCTAACAGGGTGCTACAGGCAAAGAAGGGAAGGTGGGACATCACATGTGGAGAGTAGCGTTGCGGATGGCCAAATACACACGGTCAAGGTAAAGGGCGGAACAACATGCATATGGCGGATGGATGTTGTTAGAAAAATATATATAGAAACACATAGGAAGTGCCAGTTTAGAATCAAAATACTATATAATGCATTGAATTGTACCGTACAATATGGCAGTAGAAATGATCATGCATGTAATTGGTGAAGCTAAGCTGTAGTGTGATCGAATTCTGACCCTGGCAGTAACCAGTACAGCAGGCTTATGTCTCTCAGCATTAATTATCTGCTGGGTTACAGAAAAATAAATGTATGTACATGCATAACATCACCCCTTCCCTGAGGAGGATGGCCTTGTGAGCACTATCGAAGATAAGAGTACAACTCCTTACCAGAGAGACAAAGGAGCGTAGTAAGAAATGAACTGACTACTGTATCGGAACAGTCCAGGGTCCTTGAAACAGCTACAATCACAGAAGGACACTGTAATTGACCAGGTGCCTTGCAAGGCTGTGTTATTCTCATGGGAAAACATTTTAAAAGCACGACCTCAGCACCCACGTATGTATAGACTATTGCGGACCATAGTGATGGAAATGCCCTGTGACCGACCACGTCAGTAAGGTGGGCAAAAGCTGATTGTAAACACTATATAAAGAAATTGCTTACTGTATAGAGTCAGACAAAACTCTCATACTTGGACTGTATATTATATTGCCTGCCTGTGTACACTACTAAAGCGTTGTGAACCCGAGCTTCCTGTGTTATTGACTGTCACTTAGAAAAGCCTACTGATCACTACAGTCTGGTTTTAACAACTTATTTGACATTGTGGTCCTTCTTAGCGAATTCCCTTGGTAAGCTACAGGTCAGAGTGCATGGGTGGTTAGACATCTGCTTGGGAGAATTTGCCTAAATGGTTCTTCTTGAATGAAAAGACCTCCGACTGAATTGTTGTGTGTAAAGAGGCTGTCCACTGTCTGATCTGTGGCTGAAAAGCGGAAAACTGGATCCCAAGAAGAAAGCGTGCAGTCATAAATACGAGGCTCAGGTAAGGAGGGTTTGTCTCTTTGTGTCTATTGTAGATCAGGGACCAGACTACATTGTATTTCTGTTAACAGTTGTGATAGCAGGTCGAAGACCAATCCAAATAGTGTTAAATCTGGACATAGATCAGGGAACACAGAGTAGAGTAAATAGTCATTGTAGACACTACAGTGGATACAGGGAAGGAGATACCACGTGAGTGCGAGAGAAGGGTGCGTAACAGTCGTGTAGAGGATATGCGAGATTAGTGCACAAACAGATCATGTGATCCGCGTTTGACGGGTGGCGTGAAGTATATGCAATCGCAGAGAGCACATAATGTGAGATATTCTGCAAAATGGGGTAATAAATATGTCATTGATGGTATATTAGACAAAATATCGTTACTGAAACATTGGAATCTCTGAAAATGTGATGCAGATGTTCTAGGGTAACCACCTGTCCCACCCTGTGAGGACAGTCCCTCTTTGGCCAGTTGTGTCCTGCAAACAAACCGAACAAATGGCAAATGTCCTGATATCTCAGGACAAAGATTTCTCAGATATCTTTTCAAATGGTAGCATAAAACAGTAATTTTGTATCTGGAACAACAAAATATCATAATAAACAGAATAAGCAACTGAAATGCTACAAGAATTGGTAGCTCTCCTGGCAAAAAGTGAATTCCTGTCCTATGTACTGGCCGTGGGTATGTTTTCCTGGCAAATTACACGTTCAAACACCAATGTCCCACATTGTGCATTTGAAAAGGTGGCAGCCCTAAGATGTGCAGGCGACAAAACAGCGACAATTGGGTATCCGTCAAGCACATAGGTGGATTGAGGTAGTGAACCGAAGGGAACAGAACACTAAAAATGCGAAAGCATCATCATTACACAGAGAAGATCATAATACAGTAGTAGCGACAGCCCCCACCCCTACCACCTCCGATACCACATCCAGGATATGAGGCGGGAGGGCAGGCTAGTCCCCACGTTATCCTGTGGCAACAGAGGTATCACAGCGACCAAATGTAACAGAAGCTATTGAAACCACATCCCGAACTCGTAACATACCTAGGGACACTTTCGAGTAAGAAGACAGTCACTAGAACAGAGTGAGGATATCTGTCAATTAATTGAAGTACCGAACCCTCATGCAGGACAGGAAGGCCAGGACCCAACTCCCTTAGTGTATAGACCGTGGACACCAGAAGATATCTGTAAAGTCACAGAGAATTCCCCATCTACAAAGTAATCGCTATTCACCATGCAATACCCTGTATCTTCTGATCGGAAAACAAAGGGGAATGGCGGATGGTACAGGATTTACAAGCTGTAAATCATGTAATAATACCTAGGGTACCGATGGTGCCAGACCCACACACAATATTGAATGCTATGAACACGCCACAGAAGTATCTTACCGTGGTACATATAAGCTATGCTTCCTTTGCAATACCTATACATCCAGATAGTCCGTATTGCTTTGCATTTACATTCAGGGTAACAGATACAGCCATACCCGGCTATCGCAGGGATACTGTGAAAGTACAGCGACATTCCCACAGGAGATGGCTAGCTACATTCGGTGTTTACTCCACCGGGGCCAGTCAAGTTCTACTTTATGTGGATGATATTCTGCTTGCGGCCCCTACCCAGCAGCAATGTATGGAAGATACAATAGCATTATTGAGATATTCAGCAGAACAGGGACATAAATTAAGCAAGCATCAATTGCAACTACAGAGAATACAGGTCAAGTACCTGTGATATGTGGTATCCAAGGAGGGTAGAACATTACATGGCGATAGGAAGGTAGCAATTTCACAAGCACCCAAGCCAACTACCAAGAAGGGAATGAAGTCCTTTCTGGGCCGACTAACATTTGTCAAAGCTGGTTACCAAACAATGCTTTGGAATCCGCTCTATTGTCTGCCTTAATCTTTAATACACCTATGGCAGCACAACATATACTACACTGGATTCCAGTAGCAGAAACAGCTTTCTGCAGACTAAAACGATTGATAGCTTCAACATCTGTATTAGGTCTCCCGAATAATCATAACACATGTTGTCAGACTGTAGATTGTAAGCGGAGATATATGGCGTCAGTCTTGATGCAACAGCATGGAAGTAAGCAACGCTCCATAGCTTACTACTCATTGCAGTTGGACACTGTGGCATGGTCAGTGCCACATTGTGTACAGAGCAGTTGTTGTAGCACCCATGGCAGTACAGGCCCGGCCTTAATGTTATTATTCCACCCTCTCACTGTGAGAATGTCTCATGCAGTTGCGATCATTCTGCTGCAAGAGAAGATAGCATTCCTGACCCGTGCTAGACATTTGTCTTGTTTGACCATACCACTGAGTCAACCTCATATGGTGATTGAACGTTGTACAACATTAAACCTATCAGCGTCACGTCCGACACCTGTGTATGGCACACCACACAGTTGCCTATATGAAATGGATGAAATAACTCCACACAGACATGATATCACTGATATACCCTTAGATGATGCAGAGGTGACAGTTTATGTGTATGCGGATCATGTAGACAGAGTCCTACAGGAGCGAATCAAGTAGGTTATGCAGTAGTTATTGATAATGAGATTGTAGGCGCCCAACCCCTGCAGCATAGCGTGTCTGCTCAAGCAGCAGAATAGATAGCTTTAACACGTGCTTGTACTCTAGCGAAAAACTGATGTGTGGACATTTATACCGATAGTCAGTATGTTGTCTGTACAGTGCATGTTTATGAGCAGCAGTGGAAGAATAGGGAATGATAACATCCACCGGTAAACCGATTAATCATGCGCAATTGATCTTGAATGCATTAGATTCCATTCAGTTACCCACTAAAGTAGCTAATTGTAAATGTGCAGGTCATAGAAAGCAACAGGATAACAGTAGGAAAGGTAAGGCACGAGCTGATGCAGCTGCAAAACAAGCAGCCTCACAGTTGGAAAGTGTCTGTTTGAATGAGGAATGACAATCCTCAGACATTCTAGATGTAGAAATGTTACAAACAATGCAAACATCAACTACGAAAGCAGAAAAGCCGTCGTGGGTATGGCGAGGAGCAATCCTTGAAGACGGACTGCACATATCCACAGTGAGAAAGCCAATATTAACGTCTAATGTATTCAGATATGTGGCTTTGTGGAGCCATGGGTAGAGCCATGTCTCAACAGGGGGGATGGTACAGTTGGTTAACAGAATAGCCCTAACATACGGAATTAGGAACCACATACAAACATCATGAGCAGCGTGTCACATTTGCAGTAGACATCATGCACAGGGAGCATTTAAACCGAAGGGAGTGAGTTTACCTACACCACCATAACCGTTCCGTACTATTTGTATGGAGTTCATACATCTGAATAAATGTGAAGGGAAGAAATACTGTTTAGTGATTACACATATATATAATCAAAATGGGTAGAAGCATTCCCAACCATGAATCCGGATGCAGCAGCAGTGGCAAAGGTGCCAGTAAAATAAAGTATCCTAGATCTGGCATACTGTAAAGAAGCTACAGTGACAATAGAACACATTTAGTGAACCAGACAATCACGCAACCTGGGGATTATTTTGTATTTCCATGAATGTAAATTGCATGTACAACCCACAGTCAGCATGACTGCTGGCGGTACAATGGGATCGAGAAATAAGTAGAGGAGGTTGGTGGGTGACACCCAGGCGAGTTACATTTGCTGTCTACCTCTAGCATTGCTGAGCATGACAACAGTTCCAAATGTAAAGTGTTGCACCCACTTGAGTAGTATGTGGAATGGCATATCATGTGCCAGAGTGGAAAGCTGTCATGCCTGCAGAGCGGAGGTCGATGGCTCATTAGCAGGTGACATGAGAGGATTGTTAACCAATAACACTGTTTTGCAGTTAAAGTCTTTTACAGATAAAGAGCAAAGCGAAGCGGACGCATAGCTGACACCAGTATCCTGTGTGTATGTCACTGTTATCCAAAGAACATAATTGCCAAGTGGAATGTGTGAAGGTCTGTACCAGCTACTGTTGGCACTGCCTACTGCAGTAAAGTTTGCAGAGAGGTCGTCCTGGGTTCACCTCACAGTTTTCAAACCGGTAAAGGATATCAAGTCTGATTTACATCTTGTAGCTGATATACCATAGAGCCTGAATCACCGGGCCAGACTGTATAACAATACAAAGCAACCCCAAAGACATTTGGTTTACTGTCCTAATGATTATACACCTATTAACCATGTTTGTGTTTACTTTACATTTGCTGGGACCTTACCTGCATATAACTACACGGATACAAATAGTGATACGTGATGAACTGGCCACAGAGTGGCTTCCACACTTCAACACATACCTAGGCATGGCGTGTGCATGTACAGACTATGAACATTTTAAATTGCTGTGTTTGTACTGCCATACCTACATCATATGGAGGACTTCCGATGTATGTTGTCCCCTTGGGGATAGATTGAGACTTGTGAATATTTACACTTTGATACAGGTTCTGTGAGATCACAGGACAAAGTGGCACTGTACTTACCTGTTACACAAAAAGTAATTGTATGTTGTCATAAACATGATACAGTTCAAGTTGGTGGGAGTATTTGTAACATAACTGTGTCTTACAAATGTCATATAACAGCCAAAGATCACAGTACTACTTGTAGCACCATTCATTATCTGTATTGAAGCTTCATGAGAATAACGTGGAAGGATGTGCAGAAACATCCTGAATTGTTTAAACAGTCCTCTGTTATAGACAGGAAAATGTTACATGCAGAGGTAACCCGCATCAGTAGTAAAGTAGAATATTGTTATGTTGTTTGTGGGAAAAAAGCATATCAATGGTTACCTGAGAATTGGTCCGGCAGTTGTTATTTGGGTTATCTGGCTCCAGTCACATGACATACTGCACAATTGCCTCTGGAGTGCAAGCGAACTATAACACATATAGCTCGAAGAACTGGGAACACAGTCGAGAAACCTACTAATCCAGTGGGTGAAATGGAAGCTGTTCTGAAACTCCAGTCTTCTGCAAGAGATAAAGGAATATCGATTCATATGGACATGGTGACAGCGTCATAACCTGGGCTGGAACACTCCCAGCTTGTGGAGTAGTGAAATCAATCAGGGAACAGAGGAAGTTGTCAAAACCTGTCGGAGGACTGATCAATGTGACTTTCCGCTCTTGAACTTGTGACTGATGAACTGGATGCAATGAGAACTGTTGTGTCACAAAATGTAATAGCATACGACTGCACCCTGGCGAGAATTGATGCGTCTTGGCGCTTATTAAAGAAGACCGCTGTGTCCAAGTACCACATAAAAGACCAAAATCAACGCCCACCTAGAGGTAATACAGCAGGTGTCATCCATGGCGGAACCAGGCCCAAACCCACTGGCGAACCATTTCCACAAACCATTTGGTGGATGGGGTTCAGTCATACTGAATATCATGATTGCCATTTGTGTTGTTCTGCTCATATTGGGAGCATGTGTCTGTTGCGGGATACTTTGCATGTAAGTATTAGTCAGGGACTCTGTCGGCGTATCTGTACCGAGACTATGTATCAAGACCTGTAGTGGTATTTGTCAATACAAAATGCAATCCTTCCTGAAATGTACAACAAATTACTTGCCTAGTTAAGCGTTCCAGAGAGGAAGAGGCTAGGGAATGAAATAATGTTGTATATGTTTCTGGATAGAATAGAAGCAATCAAAGGAGGAGAATGTTATCAAAATACATATTTAAACATATATATGACGTGCTACTTTAGAAGCAAATAGTGTATAATGCATATTATTCTATCTTACAATATGGCAGTAGAGCTTATCATGCATGTAATTGCCTGTAGTGTAGCTGCAGTGTGATTGAACCCTGACCCTGGCAGTAACCAGTGCAGCAGGTGTATGTCATTCAGCATTAGTCATCTGCTTGGTTAGAGAATAATAAATGTATGTACAGGTATATCTGTCATCCTTCCACTGAGGAGGATGGGCTTGTGAGCTCTATCTAACACAGAGTACAGCTGCTCACCAGAGAGACAAAGGAACCTAGTAGGAAATGAAGTGACGACGGATCTGAACAGTGTTGGAACCGTGACAGAGCAGAATTTACGAAGTACATTCTAATTGACTATGTGGCTGCAAGGCTGTGCTATCCTCATGGGAAAACATTTAATAAGCATTACCTTAGCACTGTTGTAGGAATACAATATTGTGGACTATAGTGATGTAAATGCCCTGTGACTGACCACATCATTAATGTGTGCAAAAGATGATTGTAAACACAATACTCATACAGCTGTAACATGTATAGAGTAAAACAAAACTCTAAACTTGTACTGCATAGTTATTTGCCTCCTGCTGCACAGTAGTAAAACGTTGTTAATCTCAGCTTCCTGTGTTATTGACTGTCATTTTGAAAAGGCGAATGAGTGTTACAGTTTGATTTAAACAACGTAATTGACAGATGTGTATGTTCTAGCATGGGAATAGGTCAAGCCAACCATCACAATGTCCATGTGTACCACATACAAACAGCCAGTAACACGCAGTAGTAGTGCATGAAGGCATACACGACTGTGGGAATAGTACAGGACATATGGCACATGCCAAGTGCAGATGCATGACACAAACCCCAGGATGGGTGTCCCTGCAAAGAGGAACATGTGCCAACCACACCTCCCACAGATGTACCGGCAGTAAAAACACATGCCAAACACACAGAAACACTACCGTCCAACACACGACTGCAGCGGAGCCTGGTCAGACACCAACATGAAGCATGCACAAACAGGGACTTGTGTAATGTTCGCCTTAACACAACCCCATAGGCCAAAGAAGAATAGAATGGACATATGCATGTAATGTTGTGAAGGATGTGTGGTAGTCCTCAGTATCACAGTGTTAGGGACACAGATACACTGTCATCAACTGTGACGTATGTGCACTGTAGACAGCATACCTGCAAGTAATACAGAGGACAATCATGTGCCACAGAAATATACACTGGAGAAAGAGGATAGGGGATAGACAAGTGTAAATGTGACAAACTATGAATATAGGTTCATCGTCCATAGGTACAGGGTAGGCCATCGTCCCAGGTTCAGCCATAACCCTACACCATAGTTAGGATGACTTTGCCAACCTTCTGTGCTTCAGATAAAATACTCATGATATTGCTGTACCTCCGTCAAGCAGTGATAATGATGTAATCCCTGGCCTATACCTGCAATTCTCCATCCAATGGACAACATACCCTTGAACAAGGCTAGGAAGGATCTCTGTCTCACATGTACTGTGATGTAGATCCACAGCATTGTGAGTGTCTGGGTGATATATGTGTCACTCAAACACATTCCATTAATGACCGTGACAAGGTTCATGTCACCTGCCCTTGTGGTTCTGAGGGATGCAGATACAGTAGGTGAAGCATACACATGACATATGGGTTGACATGGCCTCGTATGTCAGGCACAGGTCAACACTAAACAACAGGTATGTGACTTAATGGGGCAGGGGTCCTACAAGTGGGGCAGCATTACACAAATCGATGTCATCCTGCATCTGTGCGACAATTAACCTATGAGGCCTTCCCAGCTGCTGTAGGTGTATGGTCAGATACAGTCTGAATGGGGCAATGTAGTAAATCATAGGTGTAACACGTAATGGGTACAAGGAGACAATGACCTAGCCTGATGTAGATGTGAATCCCTGCACAAACAGGTGGGCAATGTAGAAGTCCCACAGAACCACGATAGCAGCGTGTGTGTTGAGCGAATGGTGACCGACAAACTCTGTCCCTGATCCCTGGTAATCACCCCTGTGCTCAGTGGACAGCCACCTATATGCTGGACAGGGGTGACCTAGTACTTCTCGACAGGTATGATGTTGCATTACTTAGCATTTAGCTGTGGGACATGTCCCTGACAGCAGATATGCATATCTGGGAGGCCCCTTGAAGGATATCTGTGTCAGATGTCCGTCCCACTATGGCACCTGTTTTGCAGTCATCTACAAACAATGTTGCCCATAACACCCCTGTGTGTGCCTGTACCGTGGAAATGTAGATGTATGACAGGAGTGGACCCAGGGAAGGGCCCCATGGGACACCACTTGCGACAGGCAGTAGGTCTGACATGCTGCCAGCAACTATGACCGTGTGGGTTGTGTCACATAGACAGTTTACAACACATTCTGTGATATACGTGTTCACATCCCAGCCAATGGGTTTATCAACGATACCTGAGGGCCGTCTTGTGCTGGAGGCCTTTGCCAGGTCGAGGTAGGCTGTATGGACTGCAACACCCCATCAATGGCCTCGGTGACTGGTGCGAAAATGTCAACCATGCTTTAAAGGCATGAACCGCCCCTGAACAAGACAAACCGTGTTGGATGCAAAGTATGTATGTCCCCTATGCGTTCATGTATGAGCCGCAGTATGATCCCTCCCCATGTCTTTGCAGATAGGTCTCCTCATGGTAATGGGACAGTAATAACCAGGCTCAGTGGAGGCATTGGCCCTGTGTCGTGGGACTACAGTTGCCATGCGACACAACCTGGAGTGCGTTACCTGAGGTGAGGCTACAAAGAAATAGCTGTCCTAACTGTGGGTCTAATTCCTCAATGAGATAGTGGAGTACACAGTCGGGTCACCAGCTGGTCTCATGGATGCTATGTCCACTACCCTGGAGAGAGCATGTCCCACCTGTGTGTCACAGAACATTTGGTGACCACAAACCGCTGGTACAGACATCTCCTCATGTGTGGGGAGGGTGTGGAGATGTCCTCACTGGACTTGTCAGCCCGTATGTTGGCAATGTGTGTATGTTGAGTAAACTCCACCTCTTTGTGAACCCAGTCAGAGCATATGTGGGAGTGACCTCCCAGGTGTCGAGCATAGCAACTGAAGGTGGTATGATTGTCAGCCAGGTCCATGTAGGTATATCTGTGGAATGTGCCCTGGACCATGGCATGACAGTGTGTAACTCTACACATATGATGACCAAGGGTGTCATACCTCACAAGGTGTCTGCTCCACCTTGTAGTAGCCACCTCCTCGTGTTGTACAGCCTGTGTATGGCTGGGGTACACCACACTGGATGCTTGGCATTGGTACAATGAACCACAGTTGGGTAAGTGAATGCCTGGTTCATGCAGTCCTGTAGGTACTGGTAGATGGCAAATGTGATTGATGCAGTGGCTGCAGTACTGTCGACCACTGGCTCAGGGTCCTTAAAGGAGACCACAGTAGTGTGCAGAATTGTGAAGTCTGCCTCTGAGCAAGCAATGTGTATGGTAACTGGCAACACTCACAGCAGCGGATGCCAATAGCAGAAGCCAATGTCCAAATAACATAGATTAACTTCTGCATGACAATATGTCTTATCATACATGTATTGACACGTGTCTGCTAATTACAATTGCAAATGGCGCATAAGACTGGTCTAAAGTTCCTGTGATGTACACAGTCTGGAGGTGTTGTTCCGACAATAAAGTGGCGATACCTCCCAACCGTGACCTCCGGGTATTAATTAAAGTGGTTGTTAACCTGCAACATTGGATGTACACCATTGGGTTCTGGTGTTGGAAAACATGGTTCCTGTAGCACTACACAGTATGGGTAGTCAAGCAGACATCCGATTGGTGAACACACAGCATCAGTGAAACCCACTGGCCACAAGGACACAGTCCGACAAGCTCTACACTTTACATATGCACAGTGGTGTCCATTGTAGGACCCAAAAATTTCTTATGGGACAGCATGCCGCTTATGTCATCACCTCGTCAACCCATTGTCGTCACCACGTCACAGGTACACATATGCACATAGCGTGTTTAATGTTGATGATAGCTGTCCATGAAAAGCAGCACATATGCACAGAAATACCCAGGGTACGGGTCCATAGAACTGCGTCCACATCACAGTCCGCACACATGAAGGATGTGTAATGGGTACTGACGATTGTTGCAGTCAAGGGTTTGTGGGTATGTAGACTCTGGGCACGGTGTTGTATCGCAGGCAATCCTTTGTCCGCCCGTGGGAGGATGTGTGCGTAGTACCTGCCTTACTCCCTACGAATAATGCAAAGCATCCACGGAGAATGCTAAATGCAGGCGTGAAAAGTGTACAGCCCTATACCACTGTCCAGTAGGCAATTCACATGGATGGACAAGCGTATGAACAAGAATCGCCCGTAACTGCAAACCGGTGGAATTACACAGCAGCGGTAAGGCATTACACAGGTAATACACATAGGGACTACACTTGGAATTCCCCATACAAATAACACAGAGACCCAGATGAGAAGGTCCAAAGCAAAACTGAGGTACTGTAGAAGCGGCGGTGACCACTCAGAGCCCACCAGGAATTAAATGCAGTCACCATAGTTTATTGCAGCGCTTTTCGTCTGCTTCATAAGCAGACCTCTTCAGAATACATACAATGCAGTTAAATGTACTACATTTAAAACCGTAATTGGCCAGTAAATAAGATGTGCTAAGTATTCATTAAATGCCTTAAAAGGCGAACAAGCTAAAAAGTCTACTCGGGTCACAGATTGCACACAGTGAGTAAATCAGACATTGCTTCAACATGTACAGTTTTCATGAAAATAATACTATATGTATTAATATGACAGAAGACCCAACATAATGTTTACCAAGTGTCTGAGTGTATCGTTACATATATATGTTCTAGGGATTGTGCCAATACATTAATAGAAGTAGAGACACCTAGTAATCTAAATGAACCCTAATATATAGAGATAAACACTATGAGTATGACTAATGTAAAATATATCAATGGAATGTAAAGATTACAAGCGTGGTAATGTAAATATTCATTTACAAGTTTAGTTGAATAAAGCAATTCAGACATCCTTGTCAAAATACTAAAACAAGGCCAGCCAGGTGCTCTGTCTCACATGTACTGGGATGTTGTTCCACAGCATAGTGAGTGTCTGGGTGATGAATGTGTCCCACCAGCACATTCTATTATTGACAGTGCCAAGGTGTGCGTCACCTGCCCTTGTGATTCTGAGGGATCTAGATTCTTTAGGTGAAGCATAGTCATCAAATCCGGGTTCGAAATGGCCGTGGATGCCAGGCACAGATCACCTCTGGGCAAGTGGTATGCGACGGAATAGGGATGGAACCCTTTCAGTTGGTCAGCATAACACATATTCCTGAGACCCTGCATCCGTTTGTGGATGAACTGTCGGGGCCTTTCCAGCTGCTGCAGGTGTTGGGTCACAGACATTCTGAACGGGGCATTGTACTCAATCATAGGTGTAACACGTAATGAGTACAAGGAGACAATGACCTACCCTGATCTACATGTGAATCCCTGCACAAACAGGTGGGCAATGTAGAAGTCCCAGCAAACCACGATAGCAGCGTGTGTGTTGAGCGAATGGTGACCGACAACTCCTGTCCCTGATCCTGGTAATCACCCCTGCGCTCAGTGGACTGCCACCCATATGCTGGACAGGGGTGTCCTAGTACTCCTCGACAGGTATGATGTTGCATTACCTTGCATTTAGCTGTAGGCCATGCTCCTGACAGCAGATATGCATATCTGGGATGCCCTTTGAAGGATATCCGTGTCAGATGTCCGTCCCACTATGGCACCGTTTAGCAGTCATCTACAAACAATGTCGCCCATAACACCCCTGTGTGTGCCTGTACTGTGGAAATGTAGATGTATAAGAGGAGTGGACCCAGGGAAGAGCCCTGTGGGACACCGCCTGCGACAGGCAGTGGGTCCGACATGCTGCCAGCAACTATGACGGCGTGGGCGTGTCACATAGCCAGTTTACAACCCATCCTGCGATATGCGTGTTCACATCAAGGCGATGGGTTTATCAATGATACCTGAGGGGTGATGTGTTGAAGGCCTTTGCTAGGTCGAGGTAGGCTGTATGGACTGCAAGACCCCATCAATGGCCTTGGTGACTGTCGCAAAAGCGTCAACCATGCTTTAAGCATGAACCGCCCTGACCAAGCCAAACCGTGTTGGATGCAAAGTATGCAGGTCCCCTATGCCTTCATCTACGAGCGCAGTATGATCCCTTCCCATGTCTTTGCAGATAGGTCTCCTCATGGTAATGGAACAGTAATAACCAGGGTCAGTGGAGGTATTGGCCCTGTGGCGTGGAACCACAGTCGCCGTGCGACACAACCCGGGTACATTACCGAGGTGAGGCTACAAAGAAACAGCTGTCCTAACTGTGGGTGTAATCCGTCAATGAGATCGTGGAGTACACAGTCGGGTCACCAGCTGGTCCCATGGATGCTATGTTCACTACCCTGGAGAGAGCATGTCCCACCGTCGTCACAGAACATTTGGGGACCACAAACCGCCAGTACAGACATCTCGTCATGTGGGGGGGAGGGTGAGTAGATGTCCTCACCAAACCTGTCAGCCCGTATTCTGGAAATGTGTGTATGTTGAGTAAACTCCACATCATCGTGAACCCAGTCAGAGCATATGTGGGAGTGACCTGGCAGGTGTCCAGCATAGCAAATGAAGGCTGTATGATTGTCAGCCAGGTTCATGTAGATATATCTGTGGAACATGCCCTGGACCATGTCATGACAGCCTGTAGCTCTACACATATAATGACCAAGGGTGTCATACCTCACAAGGTGTCTGCTCCGCCTTGTAGTAGCCACCTCCTCTCGCTGTACAGCTTGTGTATGGCTGGGGTACACCACACTGGATGCTTGGCATTGGTACAATGAACCACAGTTGGGTAAGGGAATGCCTGATCCATGCAGTCCTGTAGGTACGGTGAGCGGCATATGTAAGTGATGCAGTGGCTGCAGTACTGTTGACCACTGGCTCAGGGTCCTTAAAGGAGACCACAGTAGTGTTCAGAATTGTGAATTCTGCCTTTGAGAAAGCCATGTGTATGGTAACCGGCAACACCCACAGCAATGGATGTCAATAGCAGAAGCCATTGTCCAAATAACATAGATTAACCCGGCATGACAATATGTATTATCATACATGTATTGACACGTGTCTGCTAATCACACTTGCAAATGGCGGTAAGACCGGGCTAAAGTGCCGTGATTTACCTAGTCTGGAGGTGTCGTTCCGACAATAAAGTGGCGATACTTCCCAACGGGACCTCTGGGGATTAATTAAAGCGGTTGTTAACCTGCAACATTGGATGTACAACATTTGGTTCGGTCTGGGAAAACATGGCTTCCGTAGCACTACACACTATGGGTAGTCAAGCAGACATCAGCGATTGGTGAACACACAGCAGCAGTCAAACCCACTGGCCACAAGGACACAGTCCGACAAGCTCTACACTTTACATATGCACAGTGGTGTCCATTGTAGGACCCAAAATTCCATTCATTGAATGCCTGCTAGCCTCCGGCATCACCTACGTGAACTCATTGTCGTCACCACGTCACAGGTACACATATGCACATAGCGTGTTTAATGTTGATGATAGCTGTCCATGAAATGCAGCACATATGCACAGAAATACCCAGGGTACCGAGTCCATAGCAGTGCGTCCACATCATAGTCCGCACATGAAGGATGTGTGATGTGTAGTGTCGACTGTTGCACTCAAGGGATCCTGGGTATGTAGAAATAGGGCCGGTGTCGTTTGGCAGGTAATCCTTTGTCCGCCCGTGGTAGGGGTGTGGGCGTAACACCTGCCTTACTCCCCACTAATAATGCAAAGCATCCACTGGAGAATGGTAAATGCTGGTGTGAAATGTGTACAGCCCTATACCAGTGTCCAGTAGGCAATTCTCATGGATGGACAAGCGTATGACCAAGATGGCACCCATAACTGCAAACCTGGTGGAATTACACTGCCGCCGTAAGGCGTTACACAGGTAATACACATAGGGACTACACTTGACATTCCCCATACAAGAAACACAGACAACCAGCTGAGAAAGTCCAAAGCAAACATGAGGTACTGTAGACACAGTCAGTGACCACTCAGAGCCCACCTGGAATTAAATGCAGTCACCATAGTTTATTGAAGCGCTTTTTGTCTGCTTCATAAGCAGACTTATTCAGAATACATACGATGCAGTCCAACCTACTACATTTAAATCCCTTAAGTGGTCAGTAAATTAGATGTGCTACGTATTAATTAAATGCCTTAAAGGCAAACAAGCAAAAACACTTTACTTGGGTTACAGATTCCACACAGTGAGTAAATCAGACATTGCATCAAAAGGTACATTCTTCATAGAAAAATAAAAATATATGTATATATATGAAAGAAGAACCAACATAATGTTTTCCAAATGTCTGAGTGTTTAAGCTACATATATATGTTCTAGGGATTGTGCCAATATATTAAAGAACTACAGACACCTAGTAATATAAATGAACCATAATATATAGAGATAAACCTTATGATTATGACTAATGTCAAATATATCAATGAAATGTATTGATTCACAATGTGGTAAAGTAAATATTCATTTAGAAGGTGAGTTAAATAAATCAATTCAGACATCCTTGTCAAAATACTAACACAAGGCCAGCGAGGTGCTTGGCCTCACATGTACTGGGATGTTGTTCCACAGCATAGTGAGCGTCTGGGTGATGACTCTGTCCCACCAGCACGTTCTATTAATGACAGTGTCAAGGTGTATGTCACCTGCCCTTGTGGATCTGAGGGATCTAGATTCTTTAGGTGAAGCATAGTCATCAAATCTGGGTTCGACATGGCCTTGTATGCCAGGCACAGGTCACCTCTGGGCAAGTGGTATGCGACTGAATAGAGCTGGAATCCTTCCAGTCAGTCAGCATAACACATATTCTTGAGACCCTGCATCTGTTTGTCGATGAACTGTTGGGGCCTTTCCAGCTGCTGCAGGTGTTGGGTCAGATACATTCTGAGCGGGCATTGTACCCAATCATAGGTCTAATGAGTGATGAGTACAAGGGGACAATGACCTCCCTGATCTAGATGTGAATCCCTTCATGATGATCTGGGCAATGTTGAAGGTCTACCTAACTACGTTAGCAGCGTGTGTGTCGAGCGAACGGTTACCAACAACTCGGGTCCCCAGATCCCTGGTAACTCCCTCTGTGCTCAGTGGATTGCCACCTATATGGTAGCTAGGGGTAACCCTGTTCTTCCCAAAGGGTATGACTATGCATTTCCCGGCATTTAGCTGTAGGCCATGTCTCTGGCACCAGTTATCCACATCTGTGAGGCCCTTCTGAAGGATGTCTGTGGCAGATGTGTGTCCGACTATGGCACCCAGTTTGCAGTCATCTGCAAACATTGTCAACCATAACCCCCCAGTGTTTGCTTGTACTTTGGAAATGTAGATGCTGAAAAACAGTGCACCCAGGACTGAGCCACGTGGGACACCACCTGTGACCGGCTGTGAGTATGACATGGCGCCAGCAACTATGACCGTGTGGGTTCTGTGACTTAGCCTGTTTGCAACCCATCTGGCGATGTATGTATTCACATTCAAGCTGGCGGGTTTATCAATGATACCTGAGGGGTATTGTGTTGAAGGCCTTTGCCAGGTTGAGGTAGGCTGTATGGACTGCTTTACCCTCATCAATGGCCTTGGTGACTGATCCTAAAAAGTCGAACACGTTTAAAGGCATGATCTGCCTTTGACCAAGCCAAACTGGGTTGGATCCAAAGTATGCAGGTCCCGTATGTCTTTATCTATGAGTTCCATTATGATCCTTCTCCACGGCTTTGCAGATAAGGCTTGTCAAGCTAATGGGATGGTAATTACCAGGGTCAGTGGAGGCACCATCCTTGTGAAGTGTGACTACAGTGCCTTGTGCCACTACTTGGAGTGCGTATCCTGAGGTGAGGCTAGAATTAAACAGCTGTCCTAACTGTGGGTTTAATTCCCCATTGGGTTCATGGAGTACACAGCTGGGACAACATCTGGTCCCATGGATGCTGTGTTTACTGCCTTGGAGAGAGCATTTCCCACCTGTGCGTTACAGATGTTCCAGGATCTACAATCCTCTGGTATAGATATCTCTCCATGTGGGGGAGGGAGAAGTTAGCACCGAACCTGTCAGCCAGTATGTTGGCAATGTGTGTAGGTTCAGTCATCTTCACATCATTCTGAACCCAGTCTGAGCATATCTGGGAGTGCCCTCCCAGGTGTCCAACATAGCTAAAGAAGGCCTTATGATTGTCTGTTGAGTCCTTGTTAATTTCTCTGTTGAATTTCCCCTGGATGATGTCATGACAGCTTGTAGTTCTTCACATATAATGAGCAAGGGTGTCTTACCTTACAAGTATTCCGCTCTATCTTGTAGTAGCTACCTCCTGTCGTTGTAGAGCTTGTTCATGGCTGGGGTCCACCACACTGGCTGCTTGGCTTTGGTACAAAGAGTCTCAGTTTTGCATGGGATTGCCTGATCCATGCAGTCCTGTAGGTGCTGGTGGAAGGCATATGTACGTGATTCAGCGGTTTGAGTAATGTTTACCACTGGCTCAGGGGCCTTAAAGGAGACCACAGTAGTGTTCAGAAGTGTGAATTTGGCTTTTGAGAAAGGCATATGTATGGTAACCGGCACCACTGTACACATGGAACATCATAGCAATAAACCACGGCGTGATGTGGGTAATGCTGGACATACCCATGGCAGACGTGGTGCGTTCAGAGTCCGATGCCGAGGACCACACACATAGCCGGCCTTAGGCATAGGCCAACTAGGCAGGCGTCTAGGCGTTGCTCTACTCGGGGCACCTTTCCAGCCTTTCTTTGGTGTAGGTAGACCAGGAGGGTGGCGGTTGATGTGGCGGTGGCACCAGGAGTCCTTCTGCCTGGGGCACTACTTAACCTAAGGCCACTCTTGCCGTGGGTAAATACAGCAGTACCCACACCCAGGCAGCGGGTCATTGCAAGTATGCCATATCATCTATGGAAAGAAACCATATATTCCCAGACATAATGGCACAGCATAATGCCTGTCCGCCCAAAGCGCAGACATACGGCACCCGCCGCGGTGTGGGCGTACTACGCGAGATGTCCGTTACCAATGTTGACACTGTCTTGCTCTGTGAAACAAAGTCAACATAGCGATTTAATACTAAACAGCGACGGAGAGCCCGATGTCGCCGTTGCTGAGCTGTTGAACCTGTCCCGCCATGTTAAATGTGTGTAGCAGGGCGGAACCGGGCCAAACTACGGAACGGACATGTCTGTGGCTCAGTGAAAGCCGTCACGCAATGTTAAACCCATGTAATATAGCGACACAGGTCATACATACCGAGGGTTAGTAATGGAAATAGGTCCGTTTGACGGACCGTGTGCAATTAGTATAACAAGATCTACAGCGGGTACACCGGCCAATCAGCGCACACGGTTATGAATAATGGGGGGGACATGGTATCATAGACACGGACAAACCGTGCCCATGTGACTCATCTAACATTCGTACACGGTCAGGGCAGTTCCGTACACTGGGCGGACATGACCAAACCCAAAGCACCACAGGAACACCCTGACACTCGAAGGCCTGTATGCGTGGGGGATATAAGCACCTGTGATCTGAACATCCCTGCGGTCACGACATATGCATCCTGGGCCATGAGCGAGAGGGAATAAGGAATGTTTAACATGTAGTACCGCACCTTTCCCAGCAGGGGAATGGATGCCTGTGACGTGCGTGAGTGCGGGGGGGTGGGGGTGGGGGGATATGTTAATGTAGCTAAGTACCATGGGTATGCATATTAATGAGACCGAACAGCTAACGTGTAGTGGTCACAGTAACCGGCAAGCGTGAATGCAGTCCGTTTGAATTACGACTATAGAACATATACATGTGAGCGTGATGCGTAATCGTCCATGCTGCAAAGACTGTTACATGTATAAAGGTGTAAGTGCATTCTGCACACGTCCGTCAACCGGATCAGAGATATGTTACCGGAATAGTCACAACTAACACACACCACGTAACCACACAGTCCCAGTAAACATATGTAAACAGAATACGGATATGCATGTGCGCCTGCGCGTAACCCACAATTAGGAAATGCGTGTGTGCGTGTGTCATCCACTCGAAGCAGGGAAGGTTAAGGATGTGTCCTCCACGTCAACCAGACATGTCTCAACAATGTTAGCCTCTGAATGTATGGCATCGGGCAATGCCATGTAAAGTACCGTTAGAAATAGTGAGAAACACACGCTATGTGATGAGACAAACATAGACTGTGGATAGAATAACGTATGTGTTAGTAGTATGGATTGATGTCGGTTATGCATCAGTAACCCGACCCACTTGTCAGAAGGTGCCCCGTGCAATTGCGTTCAGTTGGCTCACACTTGTTGACCGGGCTAGGCTAGCTGGATATATGTCCAGTGTCAGCAGAGGCCCGTGGAGAAATTCTCCACACACAATAATAGCACAACATACCAAAGTACTCATATATGTAACCAAGAAGAACAACAATAGAAAGTGTCCTGAAAGGACTGGTTACACACAGATCCCAGGCGACAGACAGATATATGGCCAGTGGAAGCACGTCACAATTATGGGATCAGGTCCTAAAGTAGCAAGAAGGTCACACATGACCGCCAGCGGGTGCCAGATAGACACTGGTCAATGTAACACACAGCAAGAGTAAGGGCCAACCGCCGTACACCATGCCAGAACCTGTACAGTGGAAAGGTATGGCATGGTTATTGATCAGTGTAGACAGGTAATCCACAGTCGGTAACAAAGAAAGGTATGAAACGAGGGGTTCACATGTACACATCTACACACAGCAGTCCGACGGGCGGTATATATGGGGCATGGACATAGATTTGTCACTTGAAAACAAGATGTAAACAACTACAGTTTATTCCATTTCATATTGATATAGTTATAATACAGTCATATTCATATGTACCATTGTGACACATTTACATTCATAATTATAAAATATATGCTTAGATTGTACATATTGATTCCATGCTTTGGAATCGTAATGCTACAATTATACACATTGATATACAATATCATGATCAACACACTACATTCTAAGGTTTACTCACAACAATTATCAAGTATGTTTCAATATACTGATTGTATTGACCAATATTGTATTTATATTAACACATTGTTGTCGTATTATTGTTCCCATTAAGTAATGTATGCAGCACTGATTTGTATATGTCACGTTATCATCAAGACTTGGAGCACTGTCCACTTAACTATGAGCAGGTTTATTGATTAATTGACTTTAAACTGACTCTGAAGGAAGTGTATAAGGGACGAATATGTAATGTATTTCGTACTCCGGCGATGCCCCATGTTAGTGGGTGAAAGAGCTCAGTATCTTTTGACTGTGGAGTGTATCGTTTTTGTCAGTGTCTGTTTTGGCCGATATATGTTCAATAATGTCTTTCATGAACATGAGCAGGACTCAAGGTTTGCTGTATTTCCGCCTACTGGCACGTGGATATAGATAGGCCAAGTAATACATAATATGGGTAGTCAAACAGACATCTGCGATTGGGGAACATACAGCGGCAGTCAAAACCACTGGCCAGATGGTGACAGTCCAACACGTTCTACACTTTACATATGCACATCGGTGTCCATTGTAGGACTCCAAAAATTGTTCCGTTCGCAATATCGACCAGCTGCGATCGACTCAGACAGAGTGACAGCCGTGACTACGGCACAGCTAGACATATGCACCACCAGCGTGTTTAAGGTTGATGATAACTGTCCATGAAATGCAGGACATATGAACAGAAATCCCCAGATTGTCGTGTCCATAGAAGTGCGTACACATCCCAGTCCGCACACATGGCGGGTGTGTAATGGGTACCGTGGAGGTTGCAGCCATGGGATCCTGGGTATGCAAAGATGGGGCTCGGTGTTGTTTGGCAGATAATCCGTTGTCCGCCCGTGGGAGGGCTGTGGGTATAACGTGCCTTACTCCCCACTAATGATGCAAAGCATCCACTGGATAATGCTAAAAGCAGGTGTGAAATGTGTTCAGCCCTATATCAGTGTCCAGTAGGCAATTCCCATGGATGGACAAGTGTACGACCAAGATGGCACCTATAACTGGAAACCTGGTGGAATTACACAGCTGCGGTAAGGCATAACACAGGAAATACAGATAGGGACTACAGTAGACACTCCCCATACAAAGTCAGACCGCCGTGTGAATACCGGCGTACACAGCACTCGATCTGCCAGCAACAACATGAGGATCACTCGCTTCCATACTGCGGAACAAATGGGCGACCTGTGGAACACATACTAATGGCACACTAACAACCTCAACTAGGAAGGTCATACGATGTTTCAACACTAGCGTTCCCGCATATAACGAACATCCTTCAATGAATAAATAGGGTATACATGTTCTGGCTGTTTTATATTGACAATACAGTGGCGTATATGTCCTACTGGGCCTTCTGAGGATTACTTAAAGCAGTTGCCAACCTGCAGCATTACATCAATACCATTTGGGTTAATCGTAGTAGAACATGGGTTTCGTAGCACAACATTATATGTGTATTCAAACACACATCAGCGATTGGGAACATACAGCAGCGGTCACAACCACTGGCCAGATGGACACAGTCCAACATGTTCTACATTTTACATATGCACATTTGTGTCCATTGTAGGACCCATAAATTTGTCCTTTTGCGCCAACCGGGTGCGGCGGAAGACCAAGATGAACTACAGCCGTGACTACGGCACAGCTATATATGCACCGCCAGCGTGTTCAAGGTTGATGACAACTGTCCATGAAATGCGGGACATATGCACAGAAATCCACAGATTGTCGAGTCCACAGATGTCGTCCACATCCCATTCCAGCACACATGGAGGATTTGCAATGGGTACTGTCGAGGGTTGCAGCCATGGGATCGTGGGTATGCAGAAATGGGTGTTGGAGATGATTGGCAGATGATCCATTGTCCGCCCGTGGGAGGATGTGGGTACAGAACATGCCTTACCACCCACCAATAATGACAATCATCCACGGAGAATGCTTCATGCAGCTGTGAAATGGGTACAGCCCTACACCAGTGTCAGTAGGCATTTCCCAAGGATGGACAAGCGTCACGGACAAGATGGCACCCATAATAGCAAACCTGGTGGAATCACACAGCTGTAGTAAGGCATAACACAGGAAATACAGATGGAAACAACAGTAGACACACCCCATAGAAATCTATACTGCCGTGCGAATCGGCGTACACAGCAAACAAGCTGCTAGCAAGTATATGGGGATCACCGCTTCCACTCCAGCGGAACATCACAGGCGACCTGTGGAACACATATTAATGGCACACCAACAACGACAACTAGGAAGGTCATAGTATGGTTAAACTATGGCGTTCCCACCCATAAATAACATCCTTTCATGAATAAATAGGTTCTACTTGTACCGGCTGTGTTATAATGACAATACAGTGGCGGATAGTTCACAATGGGACCTCTGAGGATTACTTAAAGCAGTTGCCAACCTGCAGTACTACAGTAACACCATATGGGTTAATTGTGGAAGGACACGGGTTCCGTAGCACTACATAATATGGGTAGGCAAACAGACATCCGCGACCGGGGAACATACAGCGGCGGTCAAACCCACTGGCGAATGGACACAGTCCAACATGTTCTACACTTTACATATGCACATCGGTGTCCATTGTAGGACCAAAAATTTCTCCTTACGTGTTGGCAACAGGCTGCGATCGTGCGACCCAGAAGAGGTGACAGCCGTGACTACGTCACAGGTAGATATATGCACCACAAGCGTGTTCAAGGGTGATGACAAGTGTCCATGAAATGCAGGACATATGAATAGGACTCCCCAGGTTGCTGCGTCCATAGGCGTGCGTTCACATCCATTCCTGCACACATGAAGGATGTGCAATGGGTACTGTCGAGGGTTGCAGACATGGGATCGTGGGTATGCAAAAATGGGTCTCGGTGTGGATTGGCAGATGATTCGTTGTGCCGCCCGTGTGAGGGGCGTGGGCATGGCATATCGTTACTCCGCACTAATAATGCCAATCATCCACGGAAAATGCAGAATGCAGCTGTGAAATGTGTACAGCCCTATACTAGTGTCAGTAGGCAGTTCCCATGGATGGACAAGCGTCGGCCAAGATGGCACCCATAGCTGCAAACCTGGGGGAATCCCACAGCTGTTGCAAGGCATAACCCAGGAAATACAGATAGGGACTACAGTAGACACTCCCCATACAAAGCCAGACCGCTGGGCAGATACGGCGTACACAGCACTCAATCTGCCAGCACATAAATGGGGATCCTGCGCTTCCATACAGCGGAACAGATGGGTGACCTGTGGAACCATACCAATGGCACAATATCAGCGTCAGCTGGGAAAGACATCACGATGGTCAAACTATGGCGTTCCCACCAATGAAAGACATCCTTCAGTGAATTAATAGGATTGATGTCCTTGACCATGGAAAACACCCAATCAACAATAAAGACTTCGCTGGCACCCTATGGCCACAAACCATGTCACACATAGGTAGATGGAACAGTCAACTGAAACATTTCGTCCACGACAGGTCACATATGGTATCCAAAGGTTCTTCATAGACATGTATGCGCTATCACCCGTAGGCCCCGTGAGACTTACACATAACATGGAAGCATCCAGGCTTTAAATATCCACCCTTACACTTCCATTTGTCACTTTCTATGCGAACAATGAACATGTAGCCACAGCATGAAAAGCACAGATGCACTGCTAACGACACACACACATGTCAACATCTCAGAAAGCATCCTATGAACACACGTATTACATAATATTGTACTATGACAAACAAACAAACCAGAAACCTGCGGCAAGAATAGTCCCCGTAGTTCGACACAACACAAGTCTTCTTAACGTTTAAACAGTTTATTAAAACATGCAGCGTTTTCGTTGCTTCCACAACTTCTTCAGAAAACAGCAGATTCTACAAATGTTCACAATCAACAATGTGAGTTTTAGCGGGTTCTTAAATCTCACATTGTTGATTGTGGCTATGTTAAATTTGCTTTTCTGAAGAAGTTAATAAGCGTTGCATGTTTTAATAAACTGTTTAAAGCTTTAATGTCGGCTCTGAAGACTTACCGCGGAAACCAATTGTTTGTTTTGCAGTTTTCCGTAGTATGATATTGTACTATGTCGAATCCTCAACAATCGAAGACCTAACAATGTATATGGAAGATATGCATAGCATATCACTGTAATACAACGGTACAGAACTGACAGAGTGGACAAATGTATGTTAACCCTACATCTGTATCTACACTACATTCCCGTTACGGTGTTTGCTCCACCTGCCTCTCAAAGATGCCTCGGCAGTTATCCATCGGTCAGCCCTGGTGTGTGGCCAACCCTCCACCTACTAATCTATCTACATCCGCATTCTTCAGCATAGCTGAGGAGGTCCCTCCTGTGGTGTTATAATGTAGGCGTCGTAAAACACCGAATGTAGGCGTATGCCTTGTGATGTGCCCATAGCGGCCGTAGGCATCGCCAATCCTGCGGCTGCCCAGGCGCCCGCTCTAGTAGGGCAACCTGTCTAGTAGGCGTGTCACGTAGGTATACCAAGATGGGTGCACCATGTGTTGTGGTGGCGTCGCCATGTAGCCCCACAGCCTAGGGCAGCGGCGATGTAAGGCCGCTGCCGTCGCAGGGGTAGTACAGTCTGCAGGTATGTTCAGACGTGCCCATGTAACAGCGGTCCACAAGGATACCCATAGTGGCGACAGCTGCACACATGGCTATAGCGGGACACACAGCGACCATGCATACAGCACAGTTAGACATACACACACCATAAATAGGCAAGTACACACAAGGTGTATGTGTATGGGTACAGTGTCAGGACAGCGAGGATACCTGTCTACCACGTAATCCAGCAGATGTCTATGAGGTGTTCTGGAATACGGAGGGTGCATGGACAATGTGTGGATATGCAGCGTACCACAGTTATATGTTGCAGCCGTGCAAATATGCGATACATGGGGAAGACAGCTGTCCATGGTAGAGCAGCGGTATGTCCACAACATAGGTACATAGATATACAAAGAAAGAGATACAGGCGGACACATCCGGCAGGCCCGTCAGTGTAATGTACACAGCAGCACCCACCACACCATAGTAGGGTGCACGTGGAGAACTGCGCTTCGGAGGTCGCGACCAGGAAAAGCACACAAGCAGTACACGAGCTGCATCCCGCCATCCACAAACACAAGGATGGCGCCAGGTTATGGGTGTTCTGCGTAAACCTCAAAGCCATACTGTATGAACCCATGCAGCTGGGAGCCTGGACACACACACACATGTGTACGCATGATGATTGACCACACCCCACATACCCAACCGCACAAGCGTACAACACAGGTATGGTATGCGCTCGTGGACCACCGAGTACAGCACCAGCAGAGGCACATGTACAGGTGGGTGGCAACAACCGTACAGGAATGGCTGCTGGTAGGCACGGTATGTGTTTTGAAGCGTCTAAAAGCATGTTCATCCGCAGAGGCAGCTGGAAACGCCCAAAACCACACGGAAGGTCGGGGCGAACCTCGCCTATCTACATGAACTCACTACAGTATGAAGCCTTTACAGAGCAGCTACCGAGTTTACTGAGCACAGCGCTGTCAGAGGCATACTTCTAGGCTGGTGACATCACCCGCCAAGACAATAGCTGGCAATAGCCAAGGTATGTGTTGCGAAGTCTAAAAGCATGTTCATTCGCAGAGGCAGCTGGTAACACACACACACACACACACACACACACACACACACACACACACACGGAATGGCCGGGGGACGAACCTACGCCTATCTACATGAACTCACTACAGTATGAAGCATTTACAGAGCAGCTACCGAGTTTACTGAGCACAGCTGTCAGAGGCATACTTCTAGGCTGGTGACATCACCCGCAAGACAATAGCTGGCAATAGCCAAGGTATGTGTTGCGAAGCGTCTAAAAGCATGTTCATTCGCAGAGGCAGCTGGAAACACACACACACACACACACACACACACACACACACACACACACACACACGCACGGAAGGGCGGAGGCGAACCTCGCCTATCTACATGAACACACTACAGTATGAAGCATTTACAGAGCGCTACCGAGTTTACTGAGCAGAGCGCTGTCGAGAGGCATACCCCTATGTGGGTGGTATCATTTGCAGAGGCAATGCGCCCGATCGGGAATTATGTCAGAGTGCGCAGTCACGCAGCCTGTTACCATCCCAAGGTCGCCGTACAGTAACACGTTAGTGCTGCAGTCGGGAATACCAAGTAACCACTGATCAGTACATCACTGCCTACTGGGCATGCTCAGACACAGACTCGGCACAGAGCAGACATGCATACACATGGTGCGACAGCATGGGTGGCGGAATGTGGACCGTCGTGTGTGTCCAGCCACACAACAGCAACCTGGCCATGCCACAGGCGTGGCCGTTGCGAAGGGATACAGGCATGCACCGGGGTATAACTGCAGTCGGCGCGGTGTGCACTGTGCTGTGTCTATCTACACAGCTGCCTACTGGGCATGCTCAGACATAGACTCGGCACAGAGCAGACATGCATACACATGGTGCGGCGGCATGGGTGGCGGAATGTGGACCGTCGTGTGTCCAGCCACACAACAACTCGGCCATGCCACAGACATGGCCGTTGCAGCGGGGAATATCTAGGTGCAATTAACCATGGGTAGGACTGGCCTACAGTTTCTTGCATGCTACAGACAACCCTCCCAAACACAGGATACCTGCACAGACGTCCTGAGGACACTGGTGAGTGTGCATGCTCTCACAACAGCACCGTGTTGGGTGACATGAACCACCCATACATAGACTGGGAACATTACCCATGGCACAACACACTACGCCACCGGTCCCAGGTGTTCTCACACCTGGCCACTGTTAAACAGCCATGCACCATACACACTAGGGGGGGATGTCTAACAGTTCTGCCCATCACACATGGTGAGGATATGCCCCACAGGATGTACAGCCCTCAATGGTGATGCCAGACCATATAGTGGATCCACTGGTCATCCACATCCTGCACCCAACACCGGCATGGGGGACCTAAGTGATGACCTCTCCACAACAAACCACACACATCATACGACCCTACAAGTCCTCCATGCCAGTGTTGAACATAGGCCACACTGCCAACTGCCTTACGAATGCCTTCTCTGAGCACCCCCATGCATGTCTGCACCAGGCGAACATGATAACATCAGGACCTTGTCCACCACAGGTAGGCACATGGTGTGGTGGACCCCAGCCACTGACAAGCTGTACATCAACAGTTGGAGCTAATACATGACAGAGCAATGTCAGTACCAGGGAAACCATCTCCCATTCATACCGGCGTCACCATACGGCCACACATACAATCATCCACGGCCGCTTGTGGGAGTGGTACTGCAGAGGCACATGAGACAACCATAGGGCCTTCCCTAACTGTGGTAAGGACATGGTTGGGGGCGCACAGACTTGGCCAGAAATGGTCCAGAATGGTACAATGGTCACTGCACCCACAGACATTGTCTACAAACCAGCGGACATGTTCCATGCATACATCCACCCCCACCACCCCAAGAGGGACATATCCATCCACCAGAGTGTAGCCTCCAAAACATCTCATATGGCCTGGAGTGATCTCATAACTCTATGGCGGTTGACACAGCACCAATGGGCACCGATGGTGTCCCTGGCTGTGTGCTACCCATCCTCATTGAGGCCCTCGACCCACACATGAGGCCACTGTGTCATGTTAGCCTTACTATGGGCTATGTCCCGATGGATGGCATATGGCATCTGTGGTCCCACTATGCCAGGGTAGTGCTCTTCTGGACTGTAGACAGCCACACCCTATCAGCTTGACAAGCCTTGTCTGCAAAGCTGTGTGGAGGTCCATACAGGTGCCCATGGATACAGACAGCGGTGTACAGCCAATGCGAACATACCCACAACAACATAGTCACGGTTGGATCCTGCCTCCCGCACCTGGTCGTCCTGTCTGGAGTGGTCACCAAGGCCATTGATGGGGATCGCGGTTTGCACACAGTACCATGACCTGGTGGGGCGTTCAGTACACTCCACATGGGACTCATGGAAAGGCTTGCCAGCGTACATGTGGGGACATATGTCACCCGATGGTTCTCAGAAAGGTTGGAGGTCACACCACACAGGGTTGGTGTTCCTGGTGCCGTGTCACACTCATATCTGGTCTCCAGTGGAGGCCCACAGGGCTCAGTCCTGGGCCCCTGCCATCTGACATTCGACCTTCAAATGTGCATGCAATCATAGGGGGATTGTGGCAGACAAGGTATGCAGATGGCTACACACCAGCCACCATACCCAACACCCCATGTGACACGGACATCCACCTAGGGGCGTAATAGACATGGATAACTGGTGCCAGAGCCATGGCCTGCTGCTACATGCCAGAGAAGGTGCAGACCTACCCAGTGTGAAGGACATGTTCGGCCCAATGTAACATGTAGGTGGTAAGCCATTCAAAATGGTGGACATGTTCATGGAAATGGGTACCACACCTGTCGGTAACCTCTGTCAACACACACAATGGCAATGTGTGTGTGAAGGCATTCCACTGTGGCCACCTGGTCTGGAAGGAATCGCATCCACATCAGGGGTGTTCATTGTATCCTGTACACATCACACACCACAGCAATGACTGCGTGCGATGGCACATCTGGCCTGTATCTAAGCTGACACCTGCAGCACTCGGAAGGACCACAAGCGTTCCACAGCGGGGATGGCGGTGCTAGGACATGTGTCACAAGCTGCGCGACCAAGGGACTCCAGCTGTATACCTTCCCAGCACATCTGCTCTGTGGTGATCTGTGCCTGGCATACGGCCATGTCCGACCTGGGTGACATGGGCATATTCCACCTCCTAGGCTCCAGGCAAACACGGGCACAGAAGCGACTGTCAGACACCTCACCACAAAGATGAGTGGGGCGTGCTGGGGAACAGGGTCATGGCCAGAGACCCCTACGACACGGAGAGGAGTGCCAGCCCATGTTAAGGAAAGGCCCTGACTGCCTTCGTCCAGGAGTAATCATGATGTGTGGATGTGTGAACATAGTTATCGCCAGGCATCATCCGTGTGTCAGTGCTGGACGAGGGACTGGGGACTGATGCATGTGGCATCCCATCCTAAGGGGTGTTAGCAGCCACACACAGTCATGCTAGGTCTACACATGTCGTAGGGCACATAGCCTGGTATGTACATGTGCGCCTATGTACCTATGTAGGGTCCATGCCAGTTGCGGGTACCTGTACTATGCTGATGTTGCCAGACATGCCTGTGGGTAACACATGGTGGGGAACTAATAACAGTGCTCCCAGTAGGCACATGCAAGTACACCATCATTGTCATACGGGTTAACTGAACCAACATGGTGCTACACATGTAACCACCACGCATACTGTGTACACAGATCAATGAATGCTGCACCTGCCCTACATGGTATGTCTGCTGCATGATGTCAGTGCACAACCCACATCACATACACACCTGTCACCAGCCATACACACACACCACAACATACCGTCACGTACTATGCGGACACAGGTATCACATACACCTCTCACTATCTTGTCCACCCTGTGCATCAGAATATGTTTGCATAACCGTGCACCAATGGTGTAGCTCACAGTTCTGCGGCAGAGACTTCATCATATGCACAGGGTGATATGTGTGCCACAGGCATGGGCTGTACCAATGGATGACATCATGTGTGTGTGTAAGGGCCTGTGCATTGACTGGGCATGACTGTGTAGATTGCATGTGGATGTGGTGGAGCCCTACAGTTGTGTTTGCTGTGTGTGGGTTTGTGTGTACATGGTTCAGTCATCTGTGATGCCTACACGGGGTATGCTTGACAGCCCCAGACTGTACAGTGCAGGTGTTACGGCTCACTGTGTCCGCCTGCGGCGATGTGACCTGCGCCTGCCTGGGGTCGCACGGGCACTACCGGGTGGAGATACAGACTGTCCACTCTCCGATGTCACATGTCCGCTGGAAACGTGCCCATGCTGGGGCCGTCCAGGGCCACGTCCACGTGGCCTGCTGTGTCCTGGTGTGGTTGGTGTAGTAGCAGCTGCACTGCTGCTGCTACCAGCACTGTGTGGGTGGGCATGGGAGGTGGCATGCACGCTGACCTGCACCTGTTGGTGTTACTGGCCCACACCCACGTGCCCTATGCCTCACCCCTACCATGTGTTCCAGCACAGACAGCTCACGCTCACGGATGGCCATGCCTCGGTCGAGGATCCCAGCCATCTCACCCAATCTCCTATCGGCAAGATGCTGTTGGGCATTCGCCAATGACTGGATGTTGTCATTCAAGGAACGGATTGCAGACCTCTGCAGCCTCTGCCCTTCCAGGTTCTGCCGTTGTGCCTGTGCCGCCATTACAGTCTGGAACATGCGTCTGGTTATACCAGCTGCTGCACCCTGTACGGCAGGTGTATGTCTAGCGGTGCTCCCCCTACGAGCAGCACCTGCCACATGCCTGTGTGGCACTGCACCAGTCATTGCACTGGCAACATCGTGTGTAGCCACACCTTCTGCAGCCACCACACATTCCTGCTCGGTGCCAACAGACGCTGACTGACCGTCATCCATGGGCAATGGTGTTGGGGTATGTGTCGGCATCTGAACCGTGTGCAGGGATGAATGGGACGTAAGTGTGATGTTCTCCAATGGCACAGTGTCTGCCTGTGACGACCCTGCCTGTGCCTCATGCACATGGTCATCACCACTAGTATCTGTGTGGACACTAGCCTCAGATGGCCCGGGAACTCACCTACAGCACCTGTCAATACAAAGACATACCATCCGTTACAATACAGACATGCACACACACACACACACACACACACACACACACACACACACACACACACACACACAGACACATCATGCATGTGATATTGCAGGTGGCATGCAGCATTCCCACAGCACAGACCAGTGAATGCAGACCAGACATTCATAGTGGCAGTATGCACACTGCCCTGGTGGGTACACTACAACAGGCAGGTGTCTTTTAGTAGGCATGCAGTACACACATTCATGGTAGTTTGCATGCATCACCGTGATACACCGTGTGGCCACAGGCGAGTTGACACTACACATGTCTGCCGACACTATGTCATGTACACTGCAAACATGTGCGGTATCATGTGGACATGTGACAATGGTGTCCCACCACATGCACCACATCACAACAGCTGTCACAGTGCAGTGTTATGTGTACAGTCTACAAATACAATGTATGGGTAACAGGGATGTCTGTGCAGGTGCGGTTGGTGTGAGCTGTATACATAGCTGTACAGTGTGGAGTGCAGGCACTGTGCCACTGCACAGTAGCAGGACACAGGTATGTTTCTGTGCGATGCGTGACCTGGGCGCATTACATTGCCATGTCTGACAATCAGTTCAGCTGCTCAGCAGCACATATATGGTGGACAATGGTGGCACCTGTAGTAGCTGTGGACAGGCATTCCATGTCACTGGTGTATCACATCGGATGTCAAGGGAGTCCACTACAGTGATGAGGCCACTATGTGTGTACAGGGTGCAACAGTGAATACCCACTGTGGATGTACTGTGTGACAACATGCCTGTAGGTATCGGCCATGGCCTTGTCTGTCTGGGTCATTGACAATTGTGTGTGGTGGACATCGTGCACACGGCCCTGTGGTGGCCCATGTCACATACAACCATACTAGTCTAAGGTGTCACATTCCCTACGGATATGCAGACAGTGTGGATGTCTGCCATGTCGTGCATAGGTCATGTCATGGTGTGAAAATGTTGCAGACAGACATCCACGTGCATGGGACATGGTATGTGCCATGTCTAGCGTGTGCACCGATGCAGGGGCATAGGTCACATTGGTAACACCTGTGCTCTGGCCAGATCACAGCTCACTATGTGGTACTGTGTGCATACTGCAGAGGCATACCAATGCATACTACACATGCAGCCATTGTGGAACACCGACACCATTGTATGCATAGCTGACTGCGTAACACACCAATAGGTTGTGTGGTGTCATGCCACTCTCGCTAGCGGTTGTATCTACTGTACATGGGTGGTGTGTGTGTGGTGCAACCTGTATACCGTGACTGGGGCACACACAGGTGTGCATGTCATACCTGGACACATGGGGAATATCAATACACCGTATCATGCCTTTGACTAGCAACAGACTTACCTGCGACAGACCCTTGTCTTTGCGACCGCCAGGCGTATCTGTAAAGGAATGACACAAAGGTATACACATTATCCATTACTATCGCCACAGTCAGCACTGTGCATGTCACATCATGCATCTGTGAGTTCGCATCTGCTATGCACATGTCTGGTAACACAACATAGCATACTGTAGTATGCATCTTGTGTAGCCATATAGCTGGCATGTGTTGCTATATTATGTGTTGTACTATGACACCCACTCCCGTCGCTTATCATACAGACATGCAACACTGACTTACCAGGCAGCTCCGACCTCATAGTTTGCAGACACCCACCTCCACGATGGGCGCAGAGTTTCTGCATGTTGTTCCGTGGGTGTACCCAGACTGGCCAGGAGCTCCTCCGTGGCTGTGAGTGGGGGCTGGGTTGGTGGCCACCACCTGTCCCACGTTGTTGTCTGGCGATTGCAGTGGCACGCTGTCTTGCATGCGGATCAGGTCTGTGCAGTGCCTGCGGATCTGCTGGTAACTGCGGTTGTGTCCGCCCAGGCTGTTCACCCTCCTGCACATCTCCTGCCACATCTCCTCTCGTTCCTGTGCCTGCTGTGGCGCATGACTGAATAGGATGTCATGATTTGTATGCAGGTATGGTATAATCACCTCATCCTCCTGGCGGATGAATCACGGGAAGCCGGGACCGTGGCATTATCTGTAAGACATAATGATGGTGGCAGGTCAAAGTTACACTGCTGTGCTGGCATACTGTTGGAAATACATTGCTATGACATGTACAACATCTGCACAGTAATCTGTGAAAGGCATCGTGGCGGTGACACAGCCGATGTGTTGGCTTCACACCATTGAGCAGTGGGTGTCACATCATATCTGTGTGCCACCCCATCACACTGTACCGCACCATGTAGATGTTAGCCTGCTGTGGACATGTGCACCTGGCTGCACCTGTGTCCATATCAGTTGGCATAGGTCCCCATGTGTCGTCGGTGCTACTGTTCACCTGGACGCTGTGTATATGTCAGTAAACATCATGTCTGTAGCCATTGTGAACGTCAGCAGTGGCACTGTACACATACACATGGACACCTGCACATGCATGTGTTGTGCCATGTACATCCACACAGCACTGTACGGGTGTTGGACAACTTGCCACAGCTCACCTGTGTTGCACATGTGATAGACATAGGGCATTGTGTAACCATGACACATTAGCAGGAAAGGCCATGCATAGCATGTACACACACACATTGTCCAGAGCAACACACAGCACCTGTAACACCACAGGGTGCATCACCGCCACATTACTGCTGTGTATGGTTGATAGTGAGTGCCTTTTGTCCATTGCACCATGTAGGACTGTGATAGCTCATGCAGCCTTGCTGGGCAGGGCTGCATGGTATGGCAGGGTATGCCACATACATGGCACTGGGTTGTGATCCACCTAGGGTTGACGTTATTGGCAGGGTGGCTGTCCATTCCATTTGTCATTGCTATGTGTATATGGACATTCAACATGTCTATCACCATGGTGTGGACACTGGCCTCAAGCAAGGTATGCTGCACACTGCTTGCTGAGGGTGTGTCAGGTGCATGCAGGTATCACACATCCATGCATACACTGTAACCCTGGCAGGTGCTATGTGCTGTGATATTGATCAACACAGTACTGTATGTGGACATTTCCGCTATCCCGTGCACATGGATGGTTGCCTGCACTGATGTGGGTACCACATATGTGTACATCCAGTGCCTGCTGCCACCCCCCATGTCTGCTGCTGCACTACACCGCCATCCCTCCCTCTGTGAATGTGGTGTTGGGCACAGCATAGGTATCCATGTATGGGGACAGGGATGTTCACATAGCAGGGTCAGTGATGGTATCGTCGATCTGACCATACACGTATGACGCACCCCTCACACATACAACCCATTCATATTGTTGTTCTAGCGGTGACACAGCTATACTGCTATGCGGAGACATTCACAGCCATACATACACAGATGCATGCCGTCCATCTGTGGCATGGCCTGGACTATTGGTGTGGTTCGGCACATAGCGTGTTTGACTGCAGCTGGCGCAGACCTACTGTGCACATGTCTACGGTAAGCCTGTTGTACAGTAGGCATCTGTGATGTGCTGTGCAAATATCATATCTGCACATTTGGTTGGTGTCCATCGGTCCACGGGCCAGTGGTGGGACACACAGGGATGTTGCTGAACATATATGCATGCAACCCTGTACAGCTGTAACGCTAGCCTCTCAGATGCTCATGTGTCGTGGACGTGAACACCGTACACGCACATGTGGTTGTGGTCTGCCGTCCGTACCCATCTCCTCCTGTGGGTTGCTATCATCCCACACCCTCCTTGTATTGTATGTTCAGGCTATGCACCTATGTGGGGCTTGTGGGCATGCAATACGATACTATATGCCTTTGCACCCATCACAGACGATGTCACACAGGTACACCGGCAGCCGTACACGTCACAGCTTGTTGTCGGCACATCACATGTGGTACACACATAACACATCTCCTGTGGGACATGGTCAATTATGCGGGCATGTCCAGCGGTCACATGCCACAGCTACTACATGGCGGCTATGCAGGACATGTGGCTGTACAGCTACTGTCACATGTACCGTGCAATGCCCCCCTACCTACATCACGTGGTACTACCTGTGGGGTATGTGCGTCTGCATCCATGCTATGGCCATAGATGACAATTGTACATCAATATGTGCAACATACCTCATTGGGGGTTGTCATGTGCACATGTTCCACGTGTCAGCGCATTGTTTGTGCCTGTTGGGCGGTCATTGTTGTGCATGGTTTACATGGCTGCCATAGCGTACTGTGTGTGATTCAGGTACTTCATTGGGCTACCAGCATTGTACATTTCACAGCACATTCCGGACATCATGTAGCCATCTTAGATGACAGTGGGAGGTGTTCCGCCATGTGCACATATGTCACACAGTGCGAGGGTGACTGACACACATTGTCAGGACTGGGTTCTGACTGCTGTGGATGTGTGTAATGGTGTTGATGACCATGACTGCGCCAGATGGTGTCATCTGGATGTGTAACATTCACAACACACACCTACCTTCACATAGCAGCACATCGTCCACGACAATGGACATTCCTGCATGAACACTGTGTGCAGTATGGCTGTATGACCACTGCATGTACCACTGGTAGCCACCAGCATGGCTGCCTACACCAGCAGTGTGTATCCTGTGCAAACATGGGTTACACCTGTCACAACACACCTGTGTCAGATGGCCCTGTAGTGGGTGACAGTGCAGTTCCACACATCATGTAACAGTATACATCGTGCACCAGTATGTTGCGGACATGTGAGCGGCTGTGCTACTCAACATATGCACGCATGACACATCACCTGGTACACCGTGTCTGCCTTGCCACCTGCTATTGTGAACACCCTGTGATGACATTGTACAGGCCACATGGACTGGGACATGTGATGGCTCAATGGTGAATTAACCCTCCGGGTGTGTGTCTAGCCAGGTGTCCAGTAGCCAGTGGTCTGCACACAGGGATACTGTACATTGGCCTACTCTGTCACTGGGACTGTTGACTATGGTCATACTGTACTTATGCAGGCATGTGGTGTTTGTCCAGTCTGACAGTCGTGTTCAACCACACTACCGTGGCACACATGACCTGCAGACATCTGCCTAAGGTGTGCAGCCCACATGTACATCTTCACATGCTATGCTGCCTGTGCAGCAGTGTCACATGTCTGTCTCCGGCAGGGCTGTCACAGGCAGGCACAGCATGCAGTGATGTGTGACAATGCTTACACCCTCCACTGTGCTGTACACAAGCACTGCACACACAATACGGCACACATGTCATTTATCTGCAGTGCCTGGGACCTGCCTCCATGCCCTACACAGCACACCTGCGAGTCCAGATTGTACACAGATCATACCTCCCAGGCACATACCTGGACTGCAACACACACGGGTGGGTGGTTCACACACCACACAGTGATTTACACACATACTGTATATTCGGGAGACACATTGCATCATAGGTAATCCATGTTCAGATACCGATGTTCGTGACCGCTACACAGATTGTGACAGCGACGGTGAATACACTGTACACCACAGGTTACATGCTGGCGTGTTGTCATACTGTACATTGCACCTGGGACAGTTGCTACTGCCATGTACTGACAGCAACACGCACTTCCTAGTATGGACTCCCATGTACCCACATGCTTGGCCATGCAGTGCATAGCTGGGTGACACATTACACGACACATACCATACCTACACTACCCTCGGCATGCACCATACCTCCATGTGTCTGTGTGCTATACCTACAGACATCCCCCCTCTGTTTGCTGAACATCCATGCTTCTCGGCCCTGCTAGCCACGCCCTAGACACACGACCATCGCAGCATGCATAGTACATACGCTCTACAGCTGGTAATACCAACATCCACTGACAGAGGTAGTTGATGGCATGGCACCCGTCGATGGACGGTATCGTGACTATGCCAACACATATCACAGTGCACTTCCACTACATTTACGCACTGGTAGGGACCATGCTATTCCACACAGAGACATGGTGGTACTGGCCTTTTCACAGGCGCCACAGTGGTATTCCTGTTCCATGCACATGTGCTGTATGGGCACATGTGCAGGCTGTTGCACGGTAGTTATGTTCACATGTGTGTGGTGCATCACTTGACAGTCATGGTGGGTCCTCATGGTGCATCACATACTCCACAGCTAGCTACCTACACATGACTGCCATACATTGCAGTGTGGGCCCTCACACAGTGTGGTGGTATGTCTCTGCTGTTTGGCTACATCCACATTCAATGCAGCATACAACACTCATGCAGGCATTGCCAACACAGATGTTGCTGGCATCGTGCCTGCCAATGGGGTACCTACCGACAATACACACTCTCACTCACTACAGGGTTCCAATCCATGGCTGGACATTGTATTAACCCTGTGGACACATACATGGTACTGCCATGCACCGTTATGTCCTAGGACACGGTCCCAATGTCACCTCAATCTCCGTGGTTGTTGTATCCTGCAACCTGGCTGTTATATGTCTCTGCAGCAGCACTGCATTGACTGCTAGCCCGTTCATGGGCGTTGTGTACCCTGACCACCACACTACCACATCTATCACAGTACACATGGGTGGTACTGCATTGCACGTATGGGGCTGCATTTGTACACCCATGACTGGGCCATTCAGTATGGCACTGGGCCACATCCTCACATACATGCTCCACACACTCATTGACGACCTCCATGCCTTTACTGGCACCCTTGTTGGGCTTCTGTGCACCACAGCACACCACATCCACATGCTGGCCACCTGTCATACCATTGCATGGGTGGTTGGTGTGGTACAGAGGGTGACAATTCAGACATTATCCGCTCTTTGCCCTTCAGCACCGTTCCACATTATGGTATTGCCAGTGTCGGCATCCAGCATCACATCGTACCCTATGTCTCAGGATGTTACGCCATGTGACTCCTGTGCAGGTCACACAGTGGTGCAGGCATATCATGCTAACTACAACATGTCAGGTACATGTGACATTGCACAGTCCTCAGTCATGTGGCCCCTCATGCTCACTATTTGCTTACATACACTACATGCTGTCACAGAGTACTGTCCATGCCTACATATACCACATCTACATACCTGGCAGCATTGTAGCTCAACCTACTCATACTGCTAACAACCATACAGGTGTCAGTGTGGCAGATATATCATGTAGATGTCATTGCATCAGTTACATCACACATAGTGCATACACATCACCTTTGCATAGTGACAGTCATGCACTGTGTATCACATGGATACTGTCCCCATACATGCATATCACATTGTACATGGTTGCTGTACACACATGCCCCACATGGTGCTGTGGTTGCCATATTCCACTATGGCGTGGGTACACATGTGCAGGGCCACACATTTCTGGACTGTATGTCTAGCTGATACATTGGGTGCACTTGTACCTGTGCCATACACACATGTACATGCGGGCAGTGTTACAATGACACATGTGTGGTGTACCTTACACAATGGATACAACTTTACATGTCACAGTATAGTCATGCCGTGATGTGTACCTGGCTCAGACAGTTTACATATGCAAATGACAGTCGTGAAACACATCTGTACTCACCTGCATACCACTAACACAGGGGTGTCATCTACTCTGGCATGGGCCATGTTCTCCACATTACTGATGCATGTAGTACTCCTACATGGCGTTTGCAGTGGGCAGGGTGAATGGAGCACTCCTGCATGTGTGCACACATGCCACATTGCTCAGCCTGGGCGTCTGTGTGACCTCCGCAGACTGGACACACACCGTGCTGTGGGACATAGGTCCTGTGCACATCCCACAGGGACACACTGTGTCACTGGTCATGTGATAGCTCCCTTGCTGGTAGGGTGACACAGACCCATGGTACCACCACAGCGGAAGTACTGTATAGACATACAGTTGACATCCACCTCTGCTGTTCAGTGGACACTACTGTGGGGGGGGTGACACTACTGTGTACATTGCACATGTGTTTACACGGCCCTGCTGGACATCATTGTTGCACACATTGCACCTGCTACAGAACGTTTGGACACGGTTACTTGCTGTTCCCTCCATTTCGGGTACCTATTCTGCTACTACTCTGTCCCATATGTGCAGGCCATACATATCCTGTTTATGTACATAACATTAGGCCATCCCTCCATCATGCATGCTATGCCTGTGATACTGTATATGATTTCTGAACATATCCATCATGACAGCTTTGCATTACACATAATTGACATGGTCACCCCTACTGCGAGGCATACGTGCACGTCGTGCGCACATTCCGTATGACATCGGCGGTATATGCCCATACACATGTGTGCTGTGACACTATACATACATGTCCTATCCTGCTGTGGCACTTCATTGTTGGATATCCACTGCCAGCATCAGCGTGGGTGGTGGCATTGTTCTGTGTTTGAAATCCCTATGGCGGACCTTGGGTTATCCTGGCTGTGTACATGTTGTCCCACTGCTGTGCACGTTGTCCACAGTCGTTTGTATGCTCCGCGGCTTAGCATTACATAACCACCTTTCACCACTCTCTGCCTGATGGACAGGTATCTTCACTTACACACACCATTCACATACAGTGCAGATTAGTCATACGTATCATGCGTTACACACCAGTACATCTCGTGGGTTCGACATACCTTTCTGGCCTTTGGTTCTGTATTCGTCACTACTTGCTTGATACTCCTTGTTTTGTCTTCACTATTTGTTCGGTATGAACATACGGTTTGAATATCCAGGAGTCTTCCTTATATTAAATGTTACCTGAGGCATGTGGGTTCATCACGCCAATAGCTGTTCCTCGGTGTGTACTTATGCATATCACGGTGATCCTCCTCCATTAAATGCGTTCTGGCGTCGGAACTAGGCCATGGTTCATTCCTCGTGTGGGCGTTGGTTATTTGCAATACCTTAGTGGGGATGGTATGTATTGTATCATGTTTGTGTGACTGCATCCGCTATGTGTGGTGTCAGGTACATTTCGCTGTGGTGTTAGCCGTGGATTGTGTGTGTTGGGTATGGTATTTTGTTCGACATGTGGGTGTCCGTGTCCAGGTGGCGTCTGTCGATGGCGTTGTGCATTCAGATGTGTAACATAGCTGTTATATTCCTGTACACAGCGGATGCAGGGATGCATCAGCTGCTGCTAGTGTTTCCCAGCGGCTTGTTGCGGGTATGCGCTGTCATTGACTGCCTGTATGTTTTGCTACGGTTTCGGCTGGTATCCCTTTGATATGTGCGATGGGGTATATCTGCGGATGTGGGTGGCGCTACGGTGTGGGTCTTGCATTTATACATAGGCGATATGCTTGTGTGTGTGCTCCATCCCTGCTTGGGGAGCTGCAGGTTACCTGTCTGTTGTTCTGGGACTGTTTGTTTTGTTGATGTCGTGTGGTGTCGGTATCGCCTGCATGTGTGCTTCCTGCACGTATTCCTCCTTCACATCGGTTATATATCTGCGGTTGTTAAATGCGTGCCTACTATCCATTGGCATTTTGTCACTGATAGTTACGGTGATTGTGGTCCTGTACTTGGGGCGGCCTGTATGCTACCGGTTGCCTCCTATTCGTGGCGCTTGCTTACTTAACAGTCGTGGAACACACAGCGGTATTCTGGGACTAGGTGGCCACGATCGTTGCGGGATAGCACATGCGTATTTTCGCCGTACATGCCTGATGCTGTGTAACGTTGCCGGCGTATCATGTTGAGTCTACCATATGGCGCCATACATATGGTCATGGTTTGTACATCGTCCTTTGAATCTCCTGTTGGCTATGGTCCTGTGGTACATTCTGGGACATTTCTGCTTTGCATCGTTTTCGTCGCAGCGCCTAGCCACTGAGGAGCTGTCACTACTACTTTGTGGGTACTGCTGTACATACGCCTATGTTTCCTGTACTGTATGCCTCGCATGTTATTCCTCTCCGCCTGTGACATGTCACCTACATACACATTTTACAGTGGCACACACATTACACACACACAGCGGAACACCGACAACCTCACCTCACACATACACATATTGCCGCCATAGCTCTCAACCTTCCATTTCCAAAATGAGGAACACACACCTTCATAATATGGGACAAATGGGCAAAATGTGGAACACATACTAATGGCTTACTAACAACTTCAGCTAAGAAGGTCATAGGATGGTTAAAATATGCTGATTTACTTATAAAGAAGAACCTTTAATGAATTAATATGATTAATTTCTATTTACCAGGATTTCATTTCAATAAATTCCTAACAATGAATGTGTGACAGACTATTTCAATGTGGAACTTTGAGGAACTTCGAGGAACATGAACTGTTTTAGACCCCAAATGAGTCGTTCCTCATAATGACATACACTTGAGAGGTATGATTGCCGCTTTCGCAGCGGTTTCACACAGTACCTCGTTGACGCATCGCCCGGCGGTGTGTACCTACGCATCCATATCCTACGAATATGACACGCACATATCCCGTTAGTGTACCCGGGCCTGGCGATCATCCCGACCAGCGGATATGCATTGATGCAGGTTGACATTTCCATGGCTGGCGTTCCCTGCTCTGCCCACCCTCCCGGATGATCGGGTTGTCGTTCACTATGTTTACTATGTGGAGATTTCGCCTCTTACTTCTCTGTAAACTTGCATCCCTGGGATTCCATATTTACCTGTTGTACCTTATATCTGTGTATGTGTACATATATTTCTCGTGTGTGATGATATCTATCTCCGTATCTGTGTATGCACATAAGTACATATGTGGTCAACCTCCGGGGTAAGTGGCAGCATACGGCTACGCCGTCTGCTGTAGGACCGGCGTGCGGTTGAGGTGTTGGCGTTCCATGCTCCGCTGGCTATTGGGTGTGCAGTGTTTGGGTGGTGCCTATGTTGGAGTCACATCGTCCACCCATACGGTACACATTACGGGCGGACATGTTTGTGTGGCGTCCATTTCACTGTGTGTGCAGGTAGGGAGGTGTCAGTCCATGGGGCCTCGCTGTCAGAGTATGTGCTATCGTTCCCTCTTTGCCAAGGCATAGGCATATTGGGTGCGCCTCCGTCTACCTACTGGGGCTGGCACAGTGTGTTCATGGCGCTGAGCGCCCTGTGCCTGTGCTTGCCTTGGCAGTTGTGGCGGGCTTGGTGGCCCTACACCATTATGTCCCTGCAGCAGCTGTTTCCGCAGAATCATATTGTGTAGCATACAACATACTATGAATATGTGGGCACATGTGCCTGGAGAGTACTGCAAGGCTCCGGAACCGTGATTTCAACATCCCAAACACACGCTCTATGATTATTCTGGTTTGTGCGTGTGCCTCATTATGGCGTTCTTGCATGTGTGTGTGTGCATTTCTGATGGGTGTCATCATCCACGGCTCCAGTGCATAGCCAGCATCCCCACAAGGTGACCTTGTGTGATGTCCCCTGGCAAATACCTGATACAGCTGTGAGGCATGCCAGATATGGGAGTCGTGGTAGCTTCCAGGGCTGCCAGCACACATCCATGATAATGCCCTGCGCATTGCACGACCTGGCAATTGATGGAGGGTATCCCTTGCGGTTTATGTAGCGTCTACCCTGCTCCCGGGCGGTGACTTGATTTCTATGTGCGTACAGTCTATCGCAGTACCTCCAGTATTGTGCCACACGGTGGAAGTGGCGCATATTGCTAGCCGACTCCTCCTGAGATCTGGGGAAGTTTATATACTCATGGGCATGTCGTAACATGGCATCCAGGAACTGGTGTAGTACCCTGGATGCTGATGCCTGTGAGATGCCCATTATATCCCGGTTGGCCTTTGAAAGGTACCTGTAGCCAGTATTCGCAAGCTCACACATACCTTTGTGTCCACTGGGATGGGCTCCCCTCTGTTGTCTCTTGTTCTCAGGCGTGGCGGCACAGCTCCACTATTTGCTGTAGCGTGTCCCTGTCCACCCTGTAGCTCTACTATCTCCAGGTCTTGCAGCCCTGGTAGGTCACCCTTGGTCTGAACACTCTCCTTCTCCTATGAGGCCTCGGTGGTTGTCGGCACCCTCCTCCACAACTCCGTCTGTCTCTGACACATACCTATGCATCACGACGGCGGCACCCAACATATACATATTAAAGTTCCCGTGTGTTTACACCCTCACGGTGCGGCGTTTGGGAAATCGCTGTGTGTTGTGTGCATTCACACTTTATACTGTTGTGCTGTATACCGGTGATGTCATTGGGTGTGTCTGTGCAGCCGTATCTGTGGATTATCTTCAGTGTTTTACCGTTGCAACTGCAGCGGTATTGCCTTTAGTGTTACATTACAGTTGCCTGCATTGGCAGCTTTGCATCTTACATTACTGTTTCTGCGTTGCACCTACTATTGCCTGCAGTGCATCCTGCAGGCACATGGCATATGATGCATTTTGTCTGCCGCCGTTATGCTACCTCTGTACTTGGCTGTGCTATTTCGGTTCTTTGCTCTTTGCATTTCTACTACATCCCCTACTATCTTTGCATTCCTATGCCTCCCTTTCCCGTTTTGGGAGTCTGCATGCAGAGTTGTCAGCTGCCGCCGTTTGCCCTTCCTGGATTGATTGGTGTTGATTGCTCATTACGGCTCCAATTACACTGCTTCCGCATTTCCTCATATTCTCCGCATTACCTTCCTATATCCGTGGTTGTTGGCGGGAGGCCGTCACATGACTGGGTTGGGGAGCGTAGTCATCCTCGTGCACATGCATCTGTGCGCATTATGTACTCTCAGCGCATCTATTTCCTCACACGCCAGTCCTGCTGCTGTGATGTGCATTGTACAACCCATGTTTGCTGGCCATCAATGTGCTTCCTCCTACAGTGGCACACCCCTCCGTGATTGACATGTATTCCGTGTAGGCCACTCCTCGGTGTATTACCGCTCGCCGTTTGCTCCATCCTTACACGGCGCGGTTTGGCGATTCACTATTATCTGCCTCATTTGCATGGCATTGACTGCTAATACATGGTTACGGTGCCGAACACTGCCGCCACTCCTTGACAACCCTTGCGCTGGGGTTGTGGCTTTACATACATACTATGGTGTGTGGTGGCTGTGCAGCTGATGTGTATTATACTGCTCTTTTAGGACATTGTCATATTATTTCATTGTTTTGCACCTTCTGTGCACATATCTGGAGGTTCTGCTGTGGTTTCTGCGTACATACCATTTATGTCATTATTTACATTTTTTGCATGTTTTCTTTGGACATTCTCGGTGCCTTCGCCATTGGCATATTGCACCTGTATGATACCTGGCGTTGACAGCCTTCCATTACTCCTTGGTCATGTTTGGGTAAATGTAAACCGTTTTCTTGGTTTACATTGCCGTGCTTATACCTTCGCCTGCGCCACTTCGTGGATCGATATTTGCCTTCATTTGCATGGTGCAATACCGCACACAGTGTGTTTAGCATACCCTCGCGGCGGCGCAGGTCGGCGCCCGGTAGTGCCGTGGGATTGGTTCATACCTGAATCGCTCGGTGGCCATATTTGGCTTTATAACGCCCGGCTATGCGGGCGCCTGGCGCAAGGTTCATGAATCTCGTGGTATGTTGGTTCTTCTTTCATATATATACATATATTTTTATTTTTTTATGAAGAATATACTTTTTGAATCAATGTGTGATTTACTCACTGTGTGGAATCTGTAACCCAAGTAAAGTTTTTTAGCTTGTTTGTCTTTAAGGCATTTAATTAATACTTAGCACATCTAATTTAATGACCAATTAAGGGTTTTAAATGTAGTAGGTTGAACTGCATTGTATGTATTCTGAAGAAGTCTGCTTATGAAGCAGACGAAAAGCGCTTCAATAAACTCTGGTGACTGAATTTAATTCCTGGTGGGCTCTGAGTGGTCACTGACCGTTTCTACAGTACCTTATTTTTGCTTTGGACTTTCTCAGCTGGTTCTCTGTGTTTTTTGAAAGTATTCTGTGATATTTGTTTTATTCCCCATACAAAGTCGGACCGCCGTGCGAACACCGGCTTACACAGCACTGAATCTTCCAGCAACAAAATGGGGAGCACTCGCTACCATACAGCGGAACAGATGGGCGACCTGTGGAACACATACTAATGGCACACCAACAACGTCAACTAGGATATGCAAACTATGGCGTTCCCACCTATAAAGAAAACACGCTTCAATGAATACATAGGGGATCAACATGTTCCGGTGGTGTTATGTTGACAGTACAGTGACGGATATGTCCTATTGGGACGTTTGAGGTTTATTTAAGGCAGTTGCTAACCTGCATCTTTGGATATACACCATTTATTCACAGTTCTAAAACACCTGGTTTATGTAGCACCACGTAGAATGGGTAGTCAAACAGACATCCGCGATTGGGGAACATACAGCAGCGGTTGAAACCACTGGCCAGTTGGACACAGTCCAGCAACATCTAACTTTACATATGCACATTTGTGTCCATTGTAGGACCCAAAAATACCTTCTAACAGAACTCCATCCAGCCGTTTCCGACCACCAGATGATGCGATAGCCATGACTACGGCACAGTTAGACATATGCACCACCAGCGTGTTTAAGGTTGATGACAGGTGTCCATGAAATGCAGGACATATGAACAGAAAACCCCAGATCGGCGATGTCCACTTTCTTTTTGTTGGATATCTACTGCCAGCATCAGCGTGGGTGGTGGCATTGTTCTGTGTTTGAAATCCCTATGGCGGACCTTGGGTTATCCCGGCTGTGTACATGTTGTCCCACTGCTGTGCACACGTTGTCCACAGTCGTTTGTATGCTCCGCGGCTTAGCATTACATAACCACCTTTCACCACTCTCTGCCTGATGGACAGGTATCTTCACTTACACACACCATTCACATACAGTGCAGATTCGTCATACGTATCATGCGTTACACACCAGTACATCTCGTGGGTTCGACATACCTTTCTGGCCTTTGGTTCTGTATTCGTCACTACTTGCTTGATACTCCTTGTTTTGTCTTCACTATTTGTTCGGTATGAACATACGGTTTGAATATCCAGGGAGTCTTCCTTATATTCGTTGTTACCTGAGGCATGTGGGTTCATCACGCCAATAGCTGTTCCTCAGTGTGTACTTATGCGCATATCACCGGTGATCCTCCTCCATTCGTACGTTACGCGTCGGAACTAGGCCATGGTTCATTCCTCGTGTGGGCGTTGGTTATTTGCAATACCTTAGTGGGGATGGTATGTATTGTATCATGTTTGTGTGACTGCATCCGCTATGTGTGGTGTCAGGTACATTTCGCTGTGGTGTTAGCCGTGGATTGTGTGTGTTGGGTATGGTATTTTGTTCGACATGTGGGTGTCCGTGTCCAGGTGGCGTCTGTCGATGGCGTTGTGCATTCAGATGTGTAACATAGCTGTTATATTCCTGTACACAACGGATGCAGGGATACATCAGCTGCTGCTAGTCTTTCCCACGCGGCTTGTTGCGGGTATGCCGCTGTCATTGACTGCCTGTATGTTTTTGCTACGGTTTCGGCTGGTATCCCTTTGATATGTGCGATGGGGTATATCTGCGGATGTGGGTGACGGCTACGGGGTGTGGGTCTTGCATTTATACATACACGATATGCTAGTGTGTGTGCTCCATCCCTGCTTGGGGAGCTGCAGGTTACCTGTCTGTTGTTCTGGGACTGTTTGTTTTGTTGATGTGTGGTGTCGGTATCGCCTGCATGTGTGCTTCCTGCACGTATTCCTCCTTCACATCGGTTATATATCTGCGGTTGTTAAATGCGTGCCTACTATCCATTGGCATTTTGTCACTGATAGTTACGGTGATTGTGGTCCTGTACTTGGGACGGCCTGTATGCTACCGGTTGCCTCCTATTCGTGTGGCGCTTGCTTACTTAACAGTCGTGGAACACACAGCGGTATTTACGGGACGGTAGGTGGCCACGATCGTTGCAGGGATAGCACATGCGTATTTTCGCCGTACATGCCTGATGCTGTGTAACGTTGCCGACGTATCATGTTGAGTCTACCATATGGCCGCCATACATATGGTCATGGTTTGTACATGCGTCCTTTGAATCTCCTGTTGGCTATGGTCCTGTGGTACATTCTGGGACATTTCTGCTTTGCATCGTTTTACGTCGCCACGCGCCTAGCCACTGAGGAGCTGTCACTACTACTTTGTGGGTACTGCTGTACATACGCCTATGTTTCCTGTACTGTATGCCTACGCATGTTATTCCTCTCCGCCTGTGACATGTCACCTACATACACATTTTACAGTGGCACACACATTACACACACACAGCGGAACACACGACAACCTCACCTCACACATACACATATTGCCATAGCTCTCAACCTTCCATTTCCAAAATGAGGAACACACACCTTCATAATATGGGACAAATGGGCAAAATGTGGAACACATACTAATGGCTTACTAACAACTTCAGCTAAGAAGATCATAGGATGGTTAAAATATGCTGATTTACTTATAAAGAAGAACCTTTAATGAATTAATATGATTAATTTCTATTTACCAGGATTTCATTTCAATAAATTCCTAACAATGAATGTGTGACAGACTATTTCAATGTGGAACTTTGAGGAACTTCGAGGAACATGAACTGCTTTAGACCCCAAATGAGGTACGTTCCTCATAATGACATACACTTGAGAGGTATGATTGCCGCTTTCGCACCGACGGTTTCACACAGTACCTACGTTGACCGCATCGCCGGCGTGTGTACCTCCGCATCCATATCCTATGAATATGACGCACATATCCGTTACTGTACCGTGGCCTGGCGATCATCCCGACCAGCGGATATGCATTGATGCAGGTTGACATTTCCATGGCTGGCGTTCCCTGCTCTGCCCACCCTCCCGGATGATCGGGTTGTCGTTCACTATGTTTACTATGTGGAGATTTCGCCTCTTACTTCTCTGTAAACTTGCATCCCTGGGATTCCATATTTACCTGTTGTACCTTATATCTGTGTATGTGTACATATATTTCTACGTGTGTGATGATATCTATCTCCGTATCTGTGTATGCACATAAGTACATATGTGGTCAACTTGCGCCGAAAGTGGCAGCATACGGCTACGCCGTCTGCTGTAGGACTGGCGTGCGGTTGAGGTGTTGGCGTTCCATGCTCCGCTGGCTATTGGGTGTGCAGTGTTTGGGTGGTGCCTATGTTGGAGTCACACATACGTCCACCCATACGGTACACATTACGGGCAGACATGTTTGTGTGGCGTCCATTTCACTGTGTGTGCAGGTAGGGAGGTGTCAGTCCATGGGGCCTACGCTGTCAGAGTATGTGCTATACGTTCCCTCTTTGCCAAGGCATAGGCATATTGGGTACACCTCCGTCTACCTACTGGGGCTGGCACAGTGTGTTCATGGCATTGAACGCCCTGTGCCTGTGCTTGCCTTGGCAGTTGTGGCAGGCTTGGTGGCCCTACACCATTATGTCCCTGCAGCAGCTGTTTCCGCAGAATCATATTGTGTAGCATACAACATACTATGAATATGTGGGCACATGTGCCTGGAGAGTACTGCAAGGCTCCACGGATGTATCCAAGCACGGAACCGTGATTTCAACATCCCAAATACACGCTCTATGATTATTCTGGTTTGTGCGTGTGCCTCATTATGGCGTTCTTGCATGTGTGTGTGTGCATTTCTGATGGGTGTCATCATCCACGGCTCCAGTCGTAGCCAGCATCCCCACAAGGTGACCTTGTGTGATGTCCCCCCTGGCAAATACCTGATACAGCTGTGAGGCATGCCAGATATGGGAGTCGTGGTAGCTTCCAGGGCTGCCAGCACACACATCCATGATAATGCCCTGCGCATTGCACCGCGACCTGGCAATTGATGGAGGGTATCCCTTGCGGTTTATGTAGCGTCTACCCTGCTCGGCGGTGACTTGATTTCTATGTGCGTACAGTCTATCGCACCCAGTACCTCCGAGTATTGTGCCACACGGTGGAAGTGGCGCATATTGCTAGCCGACTCCTCCTGAGATCTGGGGAAGTTTATATACTCATGGGCATGTCGTAACATGGCATCCAGGAACTGGTGTAGTACCCTGGATGCTGATGCCTGTGAGATGCCCATTATATCCCCGGTTGGCCTTTGAAAGGTACCTGTAGCCAGTATTCGCAAGCTCACACATACCTTTGTGTCCACTGGAATGGGCTCCCCTCTGTTGTCTCTTGTTCTCAGGCGTGGCCGGCACAGCTCCACTATTTGCTGTAATGTGTCCCTGTCCACCCTGTAGCTCTACTATCTCCAGGTCTTGCAGCCCCTGGTAGGTCACCCTTGGTCTGAACACTCTCCTTCTCCTATGAGGCCTACGGTAGTTGTCGGCACCCTCCTCCACAACTCCGTCCGTCTCTGACACATACCTATGCATCACGGCCACGGCACCCAACATATACATATTAAAAGTTCCCGTGTGTTTACACCCTACGGTGCGGCGTTTGGGAAATCGCTGTGTGTTGTGTGCATTCACACTTTATACTGTTGTGCTGTATACCCGGTGATGTCATTGGGTGTGTCTGTGCAGCCGTATCTGTGGATTATCTTCAGTGTTTTACGTTGCAACTGCAACGGTATTGCCTTTAGTGTTACATTACAGTTGCCTGCATTGGCTTAGCTTTGCATCTTACATTACTGTTTCTGCCGCGTTGCACCTACTATTGCCTGCAGTGCATCCTGCAGGCACATGGCATATGATGCATTTTGTCTGCCGCCGTTATGCTACCTCTGTACTTGGCTGTGCTATTTCGGTTCTTTGCTCTTTGCATTTCTACTACATCCCCTACTATCTTTGCATTCCTATGCCTCCCCTTTCCCGTTTTGCGGGAGTCTGCATGCAGAGTTGTCAGCTGCCGCCGTTTGCCCTTCCTGGATTGATTGGTGTTGATTGCTCATTACGGCTCCAATTACACTGCTTCCGCATTTCCTCATATTCTCCGCATTACCTTCCTATATCCGTGGTTGTTGACAGGGAGGCCGTCACATGACTGGGTTGGGGAACGTAGTCATCCTCGTGCACATGCATCTGTGTGCGCATTATGTACTCTCAGCGCATCTATTTACTCACACGCTGGTCCTGCTGCTGTGATGTGCATTGTACAGCCCATGTTTGCTGGCCTCCAATGTGCTTCCTCCAACAGTGGCACACCCCTCTGCGATTGACATGTATTCCGTGTAGGCCACTCCTCGGTATACTACCGCTGCGCCGTTTGCTCCATCCTTACACCGGCGCCGGTTTGGCGATTCACTATTATCTGCCTCATTTGCATGGCATTGATTGCTAATACATGGTTATGGCGCCGAACACTGCCGCCACTCCTTGACAACCCTTGCACTGGGGTTGAGGCTTTCCATACATACTATGGTGTGTGGTGGCTGTGCAGATGATGTGTATTATACTGCTCTTTTAGGACATTGTCATATTATTTCATTGTTTTGCACCTTCTGTGCACATATCCGGGGGTTCTGCTGTGGTTTCTGCGTACATAACATTTATGTCATTATTTACATTTTGTGCATGTTTTCTTTAAACATTCTCAGTGCCTTTCGCCATTGGCATATTGCACCTGTATGATACCTGACGTTGACAGCCTTCCATTACTCCTTGGTCATGTTTGGGTAAATGTAAACCGTTTTTCCTGGTTTACATTGCCGTGCTTACGCCTGCGCCGCCGTGGATCGATATTTGCCTTCATTTGCATGGTGCAATACCGCACACAGTGTGTTTAGCATACCTACGCCGGGGGCGGTAGTGCACGTGGGATTGGTTCATACCTGAATCGCTCGGTGGCCATATTTGGCTTTATAACGCCAACGCTATGCGGGCGCCTGGCGCAAGGTTCATGAATCTCGTGGTATGTTGGTTCTTCTTTCATATATATACATATATTTTTATTTTTTTATGAAGAATATACTTTTTGAATCAATGTGTGATTTACTCACTGTGTGGAATCTGTAACCCAAGTAAAGTTTTTTAGCTTGTTTGTCTTTAAGGCATTTAATTAATACTTAGCACATCTAATTTAATGACCAATTAAGGGTTTTAAATGTAGTAGGTTGAACTGCATTGTATGTATTCTGAAGAAGTCTGCTTATGAAGCAGACGAAAAGCGCTTCAATAAACTCTGGTGACTGAATTTAATTCCTGGTGGGCTCTGAGTGGTCACTGACCGTTTCTACAGTACCTTATTTTTGCTTTGGACTTTCTCAGCTGGTTCTCTGTGTTTTTTGAAAGTATTCTGTGATATTTGTTTTATTCCCCATACAAAGTCGGACCGCCGTGCGAACACCGGCTTACACAGCACTGAATCTTCCAGCAACAAAATGGGGAGCACTCGCTACCATACAGCGGAACAGATGGGCGACCTGTGGAACACATACTAATGGCACACCAACAACGTCAACTAGGATATGCAAACTATGGCGTTCCCACCTATAAAGAAAACACTTCAATGAATACATAGGGGATCAACATGTTCGGTGGTGTTATGTTGACAGTACAGTGACGGATATGTCCTATTGGGACGTTTGAGGTTTATTTAAGGCAGTTGCTAACCTGCATCTTTGGATATACACCATTTATTCACAGTTCTAAAACACCTGGTTTATGTAGCACCACGTAGAATGGGTAGTCAAACAGACATCCACGACTGGGGAACATACAGCAGCGGTTGAAACCACTGGCCAGTTGGACACAGTCCAGCAACATCTAACTTTACATATGCACATTTGTGTCCATTGTAGGACCCAAAAATACCTTCTAACAGAACTCCATCCAGCCGTTTCCGACCACCAGATGATGCGATAGCCATGACTACGGCACAGTTAGACATATGCACCACCAGCGTGTTTAAGGTTGATGACAGGTGTCCATGAAATGCAGGACATATGAACAGAAAACCCCAGATCGACGTGTCCATACATGTGCGTCCACATCCCAGTCCCGCACACATGATGGATGTGTAATGGGTACTATTGATGGTTGCAGCAATGGGATCTTGGGTATGCAGAAATGGGGCTTGGTGTTGTTTGGCAGATAATCCGTTGTCCCGCCCCGTGGGAGGGATGTGGGTGTAGCACATGACCTACTCCCCACTAATAATGCAAAGCATCCACCAGATAATGCTAAATGCAGGTGTGGAATGTGTACAGGCCATAACAGTGTCCAGTAGGCAATCCCCATGGATGGACAGGCCTACGACCAGGATGGCACCCATACCTGCAAGCCCAGTGGAATCACACAGCTGCAGTAAGGCATAACACAGGAAATGCAGATGGAAACTACAGTAGACACTCCCCATAGAAATCCAGACCGCTGTGCGAATACCGGCGTACACAGCACTCGATCTGCCAGCAACAACATGGGGATTACTCGCTGCCATACTGCGGAACAAATGGGCAACCAGTGGAACACATACCAATGGCACACCAACAACGTCAACTAGGAAGGTTATAGGATGGTTAAGCTATGGCGTACCCACATATAAAGAACATCCTTCAATGAATTAATAGGATCTACATGTTTCGTTCGTGTAAATTTGACAATACAGAGGCGGGAATGTCCCAATGGAATATCTGTGGATTAGTTAAAGCAATTGTTAGCCTGCATCATTGGAATTACACCATTTGGGTTCAGTGGCGGAAAACCCGGTTTACGTAGCACTACATAATATGGGTACTCAAACAGACATCCGTGATTGCTGAACATACAGCAGCAGTCAGACCCACTGGCCAGATGGACACAGTCCAATACGTTCTACACTTGACATATGCACATTGGTGTCCATTGTAGGACCAAAAAATTTATCCGTATGCAATGTGAACAGGCAGCGATCTAGAGACCCAGAAGAACTGATAGCCGTGACTACGGCACAGCTAGATATGTGCACCACCAGCGTGTTCAAGGTTGATGACAAGTGTCCATGAAATGCAGGACATATGAATCGGACTCCCCAGGTTGCCGAGTCCATAGACGTGCGTCCACATCCCATTCCCGCACACATGAAGGATGTGCAATGGGTACCGTCGAGGGTTGCAGACATGGGATCGTGGGTATGCAGAAATGGGTCTCGGTGTTGATTGGCAGATAATCCGTCGTAACCGCCCCGTGGGAGGTATGTGGGTATAGCACATGCGTTACTCCCCACTAATAATGCAAATCATCCACCGGAGAATGATAAATGCAGCTGTGAAATGTGTACAGCCCTATACCAGTGTCCAGTAGGCAGTTCCCATGGACGGACAAACGTACGACTGAGATGGTCACCCATAACTGCAAACCTGGTGTAATTCCACAGCTGCAGTAAGGCATAACACAGAAAATACAGATAGGGACCACAGTACACACCCCCGATACAAAGCCAGACCGGCGTGCGAATACCGGCGTAGACAGCACTCAATCTGCCAGCAAGAAAATGGGGTTCACTCGCTTACATACCGCGGAACAAATGGGCGATCTGAGGAACACATAGTAATGGCACACCACCAACGTCAACTAGGAAGGTTATACGATGGTCAAGCTATGGCGTACCCACATATAAAGAACATCCTTCAATGAATTAATAGGATCCACATGTCATGGTGGTGTTATTCTGGCAATACAGTGACGGATATGTCGTATTGTGACTTCAGAGGATGATGTAGAGCAGTTGCTAACCTGCATCTTTGGATGTACACCATCCAGTGTCAGGTTTGAAAGACCAGGATGTCGTAGCACTACATAATATGTGTAGTCAAACACACACCTGCGATTGGGGAACATACAGCGGCAGTCAAACCCACTGGCCAGATGGACACAGTCCAACAGGTTCTACACTTTACATATGCACATTGGTGTCCATTGTAGGTCCCAAAAATTTAGCCCTAAGCAAGATAAACGTGATGGAGGAAGCGACGCGGAAGGAGTAACAGCCATGACTACGGCACTGTTAGACATATGCACCACCAGCGTGTTTAAGGTTGATGACAGGTGTCCATGAAATGCAGAACATATGGGCAGAAATACCCATATGGCCATGTCCATAGATGTGCATCCACATCCCAGTCCCGCACACATGATGAATGTATAATGGGTACCATCGAGGGCTGCAGCCATGGGATCGTGGGTATGCAGAAATGGGGCTCGGTGTTGTTTGGCAGATAATCCGTTGTCCCGCCCCGTGGGAGGGATGTGGGTATAGAACATGCCTTACCCCCCACCAATAATGACAATCATCCACTGGAGAATGCTACATGCAGCTGTGAAATGGGTACAGCCCTACACCAGTGTCCAGTAGGCATTTCCCAAGGATGGACAAACGTACGGCCAAGATGGCACCCATAACAGCAAACCTGGTGGAATCACACAGCTGTAGTAAGGCAAAACACAGGGAATACAGATAGGGACTACAGTAGAGACTCCACATACAAAGTCAGACCGCCGTGCGAATACCGGCGTACACAGCACTCAATCTGCCAGCAAGAGAATGGTGATCACTCGCTTCCATACCGCGGAACAAATGGGCGACCTGCGGAACACATACTAATGGCACACCAACGTCAACTAGAAAGGTTATAGGATGTTTAAGCTATGGCGTACACACATATAAAGAACATCCTTCAATGAATCAATAGGATCTACATGGTTTCTTCGTGTTAATGTGACAATACAGAGGCGGGAATGTCCCAATGGGATATCTGCGGATTAGTTAAAGCAATTGTTAGCCTGCATCATTGGAATTACACCATTTGGGTTCAGTGGCGGAAAACCCAGTTTACGTAGCACTACATAATATGGGTACTCAAACAGACATCCGTGATTGCTGGACATACAGTGGCAGTCAAACACACTGGCCAGATGGACACAGTCCAATAAGTTCTACACTTTACATATGCACACTGGTGTCCATTGTAGGACCCAAAAATTTATCCGTACGCAATGTCAACCTGCTGCGAGCGGGAGACCCAGATGAAGTGACAGCCGTGACTACGGCACAGCTACATATATGCACCACCAGTGTGTTCAGGGTTGATGACAACTGTCCATGAAATGCAGGTGATATGCACAGGAATCCCCAGATTGTCCAGTCCATAGAAGTGCGTCCACATCCCATTCCCGCACACATGGAGGATGTGCAACGGGTACTGTCGAGGGTTGCAGCCATGGGATCGTGGGTATGCAGAAATGGGTCTCGGTGTTGATTGGCAGATGATCTGTTGTCCCGCCCCGTGTGAGGGATGTGGGTATGGCACATGCGTTACTCCGCACTAATAATGCAAATTATCCACCGGAGAATGCTAAATGCAGCTGTGAAATGTGTACAGCCCTATACCAGTGTCCATTAGACAGTTCCCATGGATGGACAAACGTACGGCCAAGATGGCACCCATAACTGCAAACCTGGTGGAATCACACAGCTGTGGTAAGGCACAACACAGGGAATACAGATAGGGACTACAGTAGAGACTCCACATACAAAGTCAGACCGCCGTGCGAATACCGGCGTACACAGCACTCAATCTGCCAGAAAGTGAATGGGGATCACTCGCTTCCATACCGCGGAACAAATGGGCGACCTGCGGAACACATACTAATGGCACACCAACAACGTCAAGTAGGAAAGACATAGGATCCTAAAACTATGGCGTTCACGCTTATAAAGAACATCCGTCAATGAATTAATGGGATCTACATGTTTTGGTTGTGTCAGTTTGACAATACAGTGGCGGACATATCCTAATGGGACATTTGAGGATTACTTAAAGCATCTCCTAGCCTGCATCATTGGATCTACACCATCCGGTTTCAGTTTAGAATACCCTGGTTAACATAGCACTACATAATATGGGTAGCAACCACACATCCGCGATTGGGGAACATACAGCAGCGGTCAAACCCACTAGCCAGATGGACACAGTCCAACAAGGTCTACACTGTACATATGCACAATGGTGTTCATAGTAGGACCCCAGAGATTCATCCGTACGCAATGTCAACCAGCTATGATTGAGAGACCCGAAAGAACTGACAGCCGTGTCTATGGTACAGCCAGACATATGCACCCCCAGCGTGTTCAGGGTTGACGACAACTGTCCACGGAATGCAGGACATATGTACAGATATTCCCATATTGTAGAGTCCATAGAGGTGCGTCCACATCCCATTCCCGCACACATGCCGGATGTGTAATGGGTACCATCGAGGGCTGCAGCCATGGGATCCTGGGTATGCAGAAACGGGGCTCAGTGTTGTTTGGCAGATAATACATTGTCCCGCACCGTGGGAAGGATGTGGGAGTAGTACGTGCCTTACTCCCCACTGATAGTGCAAAGCATCCACCGGCTAATGCGAAATGCAGGTGTGAAATGTGTACTGCTCCATACCAGTGTCCAGTAGACAATCGCTAGGGATGGACAAGGGTAGGACCAAGATGGCACCCATAACCGCGAACCTGGTGTAACCACACAGCTGCAGTGAGGCATAACACAGGAAATACAGATAGGGAAACCAGTAGACACTCCCCATACAAAGCCAGACTGCTGTGCGAATACCGGCGTACACAGCACTCAATCTGCCAGCACCGAAATGGGGATCACACGCTCCCATATCGCGGAAAAAATGGGTGACCTGTGGAACACATACCAATGGCACAATATCAACATCAGCTAGGAAAGCCATACGATAGTCAAACTATGGCGTCTCCACCAATGAAGAACATCCTTCAGTGAATTAATAGGGTTAATGTCAATTGACCATGGAATACACCTAATCAACATCAAAGACCCGCTGGCACCTTATGGCACACAAACCAAGACACACATAGGTAGATGAAACAGTCAACGTAGACATTTCGTCCATGACAGGTCACATGTGGTATCCAAAGGTTACTCCATAGACATGTAAGCGCTATCACCCGTAGGCTCCGTGAGACTTACACATAACATAGAGGTGTCCAGGCTTTATATATCCCCTTACACTTCCATGTGTTACTTTCTGTGCAAACAATGAACATGTAACCACAGCATAGAAAGCACAGACGCAATGTTAACCACACACACATATGTTAACATCTCAGAAGGCATCCTATTAACACATGTATCATATGATATTGTACTATGCCGAATACTCATCAATCAAAGATTTAACAATGTATATGGAAGATATGCATAGCATATCACTGTAATACAGCGGTACAAAACTGAAAGAGTGGACAAATGTGTGCTAACCCTACATCTGTACCTAAACTACAAACTGTTACGGGGGCTTGCTCCACCTGCCTCTCAAAAGAGGCCTTATCAGTGTTCCATCGGTCAGCCCTGGTGTGTGGCCAACCCTCCACCTACTAATCCAACTAGATCCGCATTCTATAGCATAGCTGATGAGGTCCCCCCTCTGGTATTATAACCTGGATGTCGTAAAACACCGAATGTAGACGTATGCCTTGTGATGTGCCCATATCCGGCCGTAGGCATACAGCAATCCTGCGGCTGCCCAGAGCGCCGCACTAGTAGGGCCACCTGTCTAATAGCTGTGTCATGTAGGTATACCAAGATGGGGGCACCATGTGCTGTGGTGGTGGGCGCCATGGAGCCCTACAGCCTAGGGCAGCAGTCGATCTAAGTCTGCTGCCGTAGGAGGGGTAGTACGGTCTGCAGGTATGTGCAGGCATGCACAGGAAACAGCGGTCCACAAGGATTACCCATAGTGGCGACACCTGCACAGATGGCTGTAGCGGGACACACACACGGCCATGCATACAGCACAGGTAGACATACACACACCATAACTAGGCAAGTACACACAAGGTGTATGGCGTGTACGGGTACACTGTCAGGACAGCAAGGATAGCTGTCTGCCACGATATCCAGCAGATGTCATTACGGTGTTCTGGAATACAGACAGTGCATGGACAATGAGTGGATATGCAACGTACCACAGTTATATGTGTCAGCCGTGCAAATATGCGATACATGGGAAAGACAGCCGTCCATGCTAGAGCAGCAATGCGGGCACAACATAGATGCGTAGATATACAATGACAGAGATACAGACGGACACATGTGGCAGGCCCGGGAGTGTAAGGTACACAGCATCACCCCACCACACCATAGTATGGTGCACCACAACAGGCACACAAGCAGTACACGAGCTGCGTACCACCATCCACAAACACAGGGATGGCGGCAGGATATGAGTGTTCTCGTAAACCACAAGGCAATACCGTATGAACCCATGCAGCTGGGAGCATGGAGACACACACACATGTAGCAGGCATGGTGATTGACCACACCCCACATACCCAAGCGCACAAGCGTCGACACAGGTATGGAATGCGCTACGTGGACCACCGAGCACACCACCATCAGAGGCACATGTACAGGTGGGTGACAACATCCGTAAAGGAATGGCCGCTGATAGCCAAGGTTTGTGTTGCGAAGCGTCTAAAAGCCTGATCATCTGCAGAGGCAGCTGGATACAAACACACACACACACACACACACACAGGGAAGGGCCGAGAGTCGAACCTACGCCTATCTACATGAACTCACTACAGCATGATGCATTTACAGAACGCGCTACCGAGATTACTGAGCACAGCGCTGTCTGAGGCATACTTCTAGGTGGGTGACATCACCCGTAAGAGAATAGCTGGCAATAGCCAAGGTATGTGTTGCGAAGTGTCTAAAAGCATGTTCATCTGCAGAGGCAGCTGGAAACACACACACAGGGAAGGGCCGGGAGTTGAACCTATGCCTATCTACATGAACTCACTACAGCATGACGCATTTACAGAACGCGCTACCGAGATTACTGAGCACAGCGCTGTCAGAGGCATACTTCTAGGTGGGTGACATCACCCGTAAGAGAATAGCTGGCAATAGCCAAGGTATGTGTTGCGAAGCGTCTAAAAGCTTATTCATCTGCAGAGGCAGCTGGAAACACACACACACACACACGGGCCGAGAGTCGAACCTACGCCTACCTACATGAACTCACTACAGCATGAAGCATTTACAGAACGCGCTACCGAGTTTACTGAGCACAGCGCTGTCAGAGGCATACTTCTAGCCGGGTGACATCACCCATAAGAGAATAGCTGGCAATAGCCAAGGTATGTGTTGCGAAGCGTCTAAAAGCTTGTTCATCTGCAGAGGCAGCTGGAAACACACACACACACACACACAGAAGGGCCGAGAGTCGAACCTACGCCTACCTACACGAACTCACTACAGCATGAAGCATTTACAGAACGCTACCGAGTTTACTGAGCACAGCGCTGTCAGAGGCATACTTCTAGGCGGGTGACATCACCCGTAAGAGAATAGCTGGCAATAGCCAAGGTATGTGTTGCGAAGCGTCTAAAAGCTTGTTCATCTGCAGAGGCAGCTGGAAACACACACACACACACACACACACACACACACACACACACAAGGGCCGAGAGTCGAACCTACGCCTACCTACATGAACTCACTACAGCATGAAGCATTTACAGAACGCGCTACCGAGTTTACTGAGCACAGCGCTGTCAAAGGCATACTTCTAGGTGGGTGACATCACCCGTAAGAGAATAGCTGGCAATAGCCAAGGTATGTGTTGCGAAGCGTCTAAAAGCTTGTTCATCTGCAGAGGCAGCTGGAAACACACACACACACACACACACACACACACACACACAGAAGGGCCGAGAGTCGAACCTACGCCTACCTACATGAACTCACTACAGCATGAAACATTTACAGAACGCGCTACCGAGTTTACTGAGCACAGCGCTGTCAGAGGCATACTTCTAGGTGGGTGACATCACCCGTAAGAGAATAGCTGGTAGTAGCCAAGGTATGTGTTGCGAAGCATCTAAAAGCTTGTTCATCTGCAGAGGCAGCTGGAAACACACACACACACACACACACACACACACACACACACAGGGGCCGAGAGTCGAACCTACGCCTACCTACATGAACTCACTACAGCATGAAGCATTTACAGAACACGCTACCGAGTTTACTGAGCACAGCGCTGTCAGAGGCATACTTCTAGGCGGGTGACATCACCCGTAAGAGAATAGCTGGCAATAGCCAAGGTATGTGTTGCGAAGCGTCTAAAAGCTTGTTCATCTGCAGAGGCAGCTGGAAACACACACACACACACACACACACACAGAAGGGCCGAGAGTCGAACCTACGCCTACCTACATGAACTCACTACAGCATGAAGCATTTACAGAACGCTACCGAGTTTACTGAGCACAGCGCTGTCAGAGGCATACTTCTAGGCGGGTGACATCACCCGTAAGAGAATAGCTGGCAATAGCCAAGGTATGTGTTGCGAAGCATCTAAAAGCTTGTTCATCTGCAGAGGCAGCTGGAAACACACACACACACACACACACACACACACACACACACACACACACACACACACACACAGAAGGGCCGAGAGTCGAACCTACGCCTACCTACATGAACTCACTACAGCATGAAGCATTTACAGAACGCACTACCGGGATTACTGAGCACAGCACTGTCAGGAGGCATACTCCTAGGTGGGTGGTATCATCTGCAGAGGCAATGCGTCCGATAGGGAATGAAGACAGAGTGCGCAGTCATGCAGCCTGTTACCATCCCAAGGTGGCCGTACAGTAACACGTTAGTGCTGCAGTCGGGAATACCAAATAACTACTGATCAGTACATCACGACAGGAATACGGGATGCACTACATGACAGTATACCCTATAAGAGGGCATCCGGCGTGCAGGATGTAGGCAGCCAATGTGGCATGACAGCCACATATGTGTCACCTGGATGGTCACAATGGCTATGCAGGATGCCATTGGCCATGGCTACACGCCTAGTAGCAGACATCGGTGATGACTGTCGTGTGTACCCCCGGCGGGTGTACTGGCCATGCCTCTCACACCTAGCGGTTGCAAAGGGGAGACAGACATGCTCACGGGGTATCAACACAGTCGGGCGTGGTGTGCACTGTACTGTGTGTCTATCTACACAGCTGCTTACTGGGCATGCTCAGACACTTAGACTCGGCACAGAGCAGACATGCATACACATGGTGCGACGGCATGGGTGGCAGAATGTGGACCGTCGTGTGTGTCCAGCCACACAACAGCAACCCGGCCATGCCACAGACGTGGCCGTTGTAAAGGGGAAACAGGCATGCACCCGGGGTATTAATGCAGTCGGGCGCGGTGTGCACTGTACTGTGTGTCCATCTACACAGCTGCTTACTGGGCATGCTCAGACACTTTAGACTCGGCACAGAGCAGACATGCATACACATGGTGCGACGGCATGGGTGGCAGAATGTGGACCGTCGTGTGTGTCCAGCCACACAACAGCAACCCGGCCATGCCAAAGGCGTGGCGTTGCGGGGAAACAGGCATGCACCCGGGGTATTAATGCAGTCGGGCGCGGTGTGCACTGTACTGTGTGTCCATCTACACAGCTGCTTACTGGGCATGCTCAGACACTTAGACTCGGCACAGAGCAGACATGCATACACATGGTGCGATGGCATGGGTGGCAGACTGTGGACAGTCGTGTGTGTCCAGCCACACAACAGCAACCCGGCCATGACACAGACGTGGCCGTTGCAGCGGGGAATATCCAGGTGCAATTAACCATGGGTAGGACTGCCCTACAATTTGTTGCATGCTACAGACCACCCTCCCAAACCCAGGATACCTGCACAGCCGTCCTGAGGACACTGGTGAGTGTGCATGCTCTCACAACACCGCCGTATTGGGTGACATCAACCACCCATACATAGACTGAGAACATTACCCATGACACAACACCCTACGCCACAGGTCCCGGGTGTTCATACACCTGACTGCTGTGAAACAGCCATGAACCATACCCACTAGGGGGGGACGTATACCAGTTCTGCTCATCACACATGGGGAGGATATGCTCCACACAGGATATACATCCCTCAATGGTGATGTCAGACCATATAGTGGATCCACTGGTAATCCACATCCTGCACCCAACACCGGCATGGGAGACCTAAGTGACGACCTCTCCACAGCAAACCACACACATCTTACCACCGGTGTGGTACCCTACAAGTACTCCATGCCAGTGGTGAACACAGGCCGCACTGCCAAAACCCTTACGAATGCCTTCTCTGAGCACCCCCAGGGATGTCTGCACCAAGCGATCATGATAACATCAGGACCTTGTCCACCGAAGGCAGGCACATGGTCTGGTGGACCCCAGCCACTGACAAACTGTACATCAACAGTTGGAGCTAATACATGACAGAGCAATATCAGTACCAGGGAAGCCATCACCCATTCATACCGGCGTTAACATACGGCCACACATACAATCATCCAAGGCCGCTTGTGGGAGTGGTACTGCAGAGGGCACATGAGACAACCATAGGGCCTTCCTTAGCTGTGGAAGGGACATGGGTGGGAGTGCACAGTCATGGCCGGAATTAATCCAGAATGGTACAACGGTCACTGCACCCACAGACATTGTCAACAAACCAGCGGACATGTTCCATGCATATATCCACCCCCCCCAAGAGGGGACGTATCCATCCCACCAGAGTCTAGCCTCCAAAACATCTCATATGCCCTGGAGTGATTGGATATCTGTTAGGCGGTGAACACAGCACCAATGGGCCCCGATGGTGTCCCTGGCTGTGTGCTACCCAACCTCATTGAGGCCCTCGCCCCACACATAAGGCCGCTGTGTCATGTTAGCCTTACTACGGGCTAGGTCCCCGCTGGATGGCATACGGCAGCTGTGGTCCCACTACGCCAGGGTAGTGCTCTTATGGACTGTAGACATTCCTGCCCTATCAGCTTGACAAGCCTCGTCTGCAAAGCTGCGGGGAGGTCCATACTGGTGCCCATGAATACAGACAGTGGTGTACAGCCAATACCGGAACATACCCACAACGACTTAGTCAAGGGCAGATCCTGCCTCCCAAACCTGCTCGGCCTGTCTGGAGCGGTCACTAAGGCCATTGATGGGGGTACGTCGGTTTGCACACACTACCATGACCTGCCGGGAGCGTTCAAAACACACTCCACGTGGGACTCATGGAAAGGCTCGCCAGCGTATATGTGGGGACATATGTCACACGCTGGTTCTCAGAATGGATGGAGGTCACACCACACAGGGTTTGTGTTCCTGGTGCCATGTCAGACTCAAAGCTGGTCTCGAGTGGAGGCCCACAGGGCTCAGTCCTGGGCCCCCTGCCGTTCGGCATTCAACCTTCCAATGTGCATGCAAACATAGGGGGATTGTGGCAGACAAGGTATGCAGATGACTGCACACCGGCCACCATACCCAACACCCCATCTGACACGGACATCCACCTGGGGCCTCATAGACATGGATAACTGGTGCCAGAGCCATGGCCTGCTGCTACATGCCAGAGAAGGTGCAGACCTACCCAGTGGGAAGGACATGTTCGCCCTGACGTAACATGTAGGTGGTAATCCATTCAACATGGTGGACGTGTTCAGGGAAATGGGTACCACACCTGTCGGTAACCTCTGTCAACACACACAATGCCAATGTGGGTGGGAAGACATTCCACTGTGGCCACCTGGTCTGGAAGGAATCACATCCACATCAGGGGTGTTCATTGTACCCCTGTACACATCACACACCAGACCAATGATTGCGTACAATGGCACATCTGGGCTGTACCTAACCTGACACCTGCAGCACTCGGAAGGACCACAAACATTCCACGACGCGGGGATAAAGGTGCTGGGACATGTGTCACACACTGCCCGACCAAGGGGACTCCGGCTGTATACCTTCCCAGCACATCTGCTCTGTGGTGATCTGTGCCTGACATACACGGCCATGTCCGACCTGGGTGACATGGACATGTTCCACCTCCTAGGCTCCAGGCAAACACGGGCACAGAAGCGACTGTCAGACACCTCACCACGAAGATGACTAGGACGTGCTGGGGGAACAGGGTCAACGCCCAGAGACCCCCTACAACACGGAGAGGATTGCCAGCCCATGTGAAGCAGAGGCCCTGACTGACTTTGTCCAGGAGTAATCATGATGTGTGGATGTGTGATCATAGGTATGCGCCAGGCATCATCTCTGTGTCAGTGCTGGACGGGGGACAGGAGACCGATGGATGTGGTATCCTCATCCTAAGGGGTGTTAGCAGCCACACACACTCTGGCTAGGATTACACATGCCATAGGGCACATAGCCTGGTATGTACATGTGCGCCTATGTACCTATGTAGGGGTCCATGCCGGTTGCGGGTACCTGTGCTATGCTGATATTGCCAGATGTGCCTGTGGGTACCCCACAACTACACGTGGGGAACTGATAACAGTGCTCCCAGTAGGCACATGCAAGTACACCATAATTGGCATACGGGTTAACTGAACCAACATGGTGCTACACATGTAACCACCACGCATACCGTGTACACAAAACAATGAATGCTGCACCTGCACTACATGGTATGTCTGCTGCATGATGTCAGTGCATGACCCACATCACATACGCACCTGTCACCTGCCATACACAACCACCGCAACATACACATCGCGTACTATGTGGACACAGGTATCACATACACCTCTCACTATCTTGTCCACCCTGTGCATCCGAATATGTTTGCATAACCGTGCACCGATGGTGTAGCTCACGGTTCTGTGGCAGAGGCTTCATCATATGCACAGGGTGATATGTGTGCCACGGGCATAGGCTGTACCAATGGATGACATCATGTGTGTGTGTAAGGGCCTGTGCATTTACTGGGCATGACTGTGCAGAATGCATGTGGATGTGGTGGAGCCCTACAGTTGTGTCTGCTGTGTGTGGGTATGTGTGTACACAGTTCAGTCATCTGTGATGCCTACACGGGGTATACTTGGCAGCCCCAGACTGTACAGTGCAGGTGGTACGGCTCACTGTGTCCGCCTGCGGCGATGTGACCCGTGCCTGCCTGGGGTCGCACGGGCACTACCGGGTGGAGGTACAGAGTGGCCACTCTTCGATGACACATGTCCGCTGGAAACGTGTCCATGCTGGGACCGTCCAGGGCCATGTCCACGTGGCCTGCTGTGTCCTGGTGTGGTTGGTGTAGCAGCAGCTGCACTGCTGCTGCTACCAGCACTGTGTGGGTGGGCATGGGAGGTGGCACGCACACGTCGACCTGCACTTGGTGGTGTTGCTGGCCTATGCCCACGTGCCCTATGCCTCACCCATACCAGGTGTTCCAGCACGGACAGCTCACGCTCACGGATGGCCATGCCTCGGTCGAGGATCCCAGCCATCTCACCTAATCTCCTATCCAGAACATCGGTAAGCTGCTGTTGGGCATTCGCCAATGACTGGATGTTCTCATTTAAGGAACGGATTACGGACCTCTGCAGCCTCTGCCCTTCCTGGTTCTGCCGTTCGGCACATGCCTGCGCCGCCATTACAGTCTGAAACATGCGTCTGGTTATACCAGCTGCTGCACCCTGTACGGCAGGTGAATGTCTAGCAGTGTTCCTCCTACGAGCAGCACCTGCCACATGCCTGTGTGGCACTTCACCAGACATTACACTGGCAACATGGTGTGTACCCGCACCTTCTGCAGCCACCACACATTCCTGCTCGGTGCCAACAGACGCTGACTGTCCGTCATCTATGGGCAACGGTGTTGTGGTATGTGTCGGCATCTAAACCGTGTGCGAGGATGAAGGGGACATAAGTGTGCTGTTCTCCAATGGCACAGTGTCTGCCCGTGATGACCCTGCCTGTGCCTCATGCACATGGTCATCACCGCTAGTATCTGTGGGGACACTAGCATCAGATGGACCGCAGGAGGGGAATGCACCTACAGCACCTGTGAATACAAAGACATACCGTAAGTTACATTACACACACACAGACACACACACACACACACACACACACATGTGGACACACACACGCTGACATACACACACGGACACACACACATGCAGACACATCATGCATGTGATATTGCAGGTGACAAGCAGCATTCCCACACCACAGCCCAGTGAATGCAGCCCAGACATTAATAGTGGCAGTATGCATACTGCCCTGGAGTGCACACTACATCAGGCAGGTGTCTTTTAGTAGGCTTGCAGTACACACATTCATGGTAGTTTGCATGCATCACCGTGATACACCGTGTGGCCACGGGTGGGTTAACAGTACACATGGCTGGCGTCACTATGTCATGTACACCGCAAACATGTGCGGTATAATGCGGACATGTGACAATGGTGTCCCACCACATGCACCACATCACAACGGATGTCACAGTGCAGTGTTATGTGTACAGTCTACAGATAGAATGCATGTGTAACAAGGATGTCTGTGCAGGTGTGGTTGGTGTGAGCTGTGTACATAGCTGTACAGTGGGGAGTACGGGCACTGTGCCACTGCACGGCAGCAGGACACAGGTATGTTTCTGTGCGATGCGTGACCGGGACGCATTGCGTTGCCATGTCTGCAAGTCAGTTCTGCTCTTCAACAGCACGTATATGGTAGACATTGGTGGCACCTGTAGGGGCTGCAGACAGGCATTCCATTCCTCTGGTGTACCACATCGGATGTCCAGGGAGTCCACTACAGTGATGAGCCCACTATGTGTGGACAGGGTGCAACGATGACTACCCACTGCGGATGTACTGTGTGGCAACATGCCTGTAGGTATCACCCATGGCCATGTTTGTCTGGTTCATCGACAATTGTGTGTGATGGGCATCGTGCACACAGCCCTGTGGTGACCCATGTGACATACAACCGTACTAGTCTGAGGTGTCACATTCCCTAAGGCTATGCAGACATTGTGGATGTCTGCTATGTCGTGCATAGGTCATGTTGTGGTGTGACAATGTTGCGGACAGACATCCACGTGCATGGGACATGTCATGTGCCATGTCACAACATGTGCACCCAATGCAGGGGCATAGGTCACAGTGGTAACACCTGTGTTCTGGCCAGATCACAGCTCACTATGTGGTACTGTGTGCATGCCGCAGAGGCATACCGATGCATACTACACATGCAGCCATTGTGGAACACCTCCACCATTGTATGCATAGCTGACTGCACATATCACACCAATGGGTTATGTGGTTGCATGCCGGTCTATACTAATGGTTGTATCTACTGTACATGGGTGGTGTGTGTGTCGGGTGGTGCAACCTGTATACCGTGACTGGGGCACACCCAGGTGTGCATGTCATACCTGGACACATGGGGAATGTCGATACACTGTATCATGCCTTTTACTAGCAACAGTCTTACCTGCGACAGACCCATGTCTGTGCGACACGCCAGACGTACCTGTATAGGGACGACACAAAAGTATACACATTATCCATTACTATCGCCACGGTAAGCACTGTGCATGTCACATCATGCACCTGTGTGTTAGCATGTGCTATGCACATGTCTGCAAACACAACATAGCATACTGTAGTATGCATCTTGTGTGGCCATATACCTGGCATGTGTTGCTATATTATGTGTTGTACTATGACACCCACTCCTATGTCGCTTATCATACAAACATGCAACACTGACTTACCAGGCAGCTCCAAGCTCATTGGTTGGGAGACACCCACCTCCACGATGGATGCGAGGGTTTCAGCATGTTGTTCCATGGGTGTCCCCAGACTGGCCAGGAGCTCCTCCGTGGGTGTGAGTGGGGGCTTGTTGTCTGGCGATTGCAGCGGCACGCTGTCTCGCATGCCGAATTAGGTCTGTGCAGTGCCTGCGGATCTGTTGATATGTGCGGTTGTGGCCCAGGGTGTTCACCCTCCTGCGCATATCCTGCCACATGTCTTCATGTTGTTGTGCCTGCAGTGGCACGTGGCTGAACAGGATGTCATAGTTATCATGGAGCAACTGTATTATCACCTCATCTTCCTGTCGGCTAAAGGCAGGCAGCCGGGAACGTGGCATTATCTGTAAGACATAATGATGGTGACAGGTCACATTTACACTGCTGTGCTGGCATACTGCTGGACATACATTGCTATGACATGTACAACATCTGCACAGTAATCTCTGTGATGCATCATGGCAGTGACACAGCTGATGTGCTGCCGTCACACCATTGAGCAGTGGGTGTCATATCATATCTGTGTGTCACCTCATCACACTGTACACGCACCATGTTGATGTTAGCCTGCTGTGGACATGTGTACCTGCCTGCACCTGTGTCCATATCAGTTGGCACGGGTCCCCATGTGACAACAGTTCTACTGTTCACCTGGATGCTGTGTATATGTCACTAGACATCACGTACGCGGCCATTATGAACGTCAGCGGTGGCACTGCACACATACACATGGACACCTGCACATGCATGTGTTGTGCCATGTACATCCACACAGCACTGTACGGGTGTTGGACAACTTGCCACGGCTCACCTGTGTTGCACATGTGATACACATGGGACAATGTGTAACCATGTCACATTAGCAGGAAAGGTCATGCATAGCATGTGCACACGCACGTTGTCCACAGCAACACACAGCACCTGTAACACCGCAGGGTGCATCACCGCCACATTACTGCTGTGGACGGTTGATAGTGACAGTGCCTTTTGTCCATCACACCATGTAGGACTGTGATAGCATGTGCAGCCTTGCTGGGCAGGGCTGCATGGTATGGCAGGATATGCTACATACATGGCACTGGGATGTGATCCACCTGGGGGGTAATGATATTGGCAGGGTGGCTGTCCATTCCATATGTCATTGCTATGTGTATATGGACATTACACATGTCTATCATCATGGTGTGGACACTGGCCTTATGCAAGGTAGGCTGCACGCTGCTTGGTGGGGGTGTGTCAGGTGCATGCAGGTATCGCACATCCATGCATACACTTTAACCCTGACAGGTGCTATGTGCTGCGATATTGATCAACACAGTGCTGTATGTGGCCACACACTGCTATCCCGTGCACATGGATGGTTGCCTGGACTGACGTGGGTACCACATATGTCTACATCCAGTGCCTGCTGCCACCCCCATGTCTGCTGGTGCACTGCACACTGCCATCCCTCCCACGGGAAACGTGGTGTTGGGCACAGCATAGGTATCCATGTATGGGGACAGGGATGTTCACATAGCAGGGGCACTGATGGTATCGTCGATCTGACCATACACGTATGATGCACCCCTCACACATACAACCCATTCATTATGTTGTTCACAACACTGACACAGCTATACTGCTATGCCGGAGACATTCACAGACGTACATACACAGATGCGTGCACGTCCGTCTGTGGCATGGCCTGGACTATTGGTGTGGTTCGGCACATAACGTGTTTGAGTGCGGCTGGCGCAGACCTACTGTGCACATGTCTACACAGTAAGCCTGTTCTACAGTAGGCATCGGTGATGTGCTGTGCACATATCATATCTGCTCATTGTGTTGGTGTCTGTCTGTCCACGGGCCAGTGGTGGGACACACAGGGATATTGTTGAACATATATGCATGCAACCCTGTACTGCTGTACCGCTAGCTTCTCGGGTGCTAATGTGTCATAGACATGCACACTGTACCCGAACATGTGGTAGTGGGTTGCCACCTGTACCCATCTCCTCTTGTGGGTTGCTATCATCCAACACCCTCTTTGTATTGTATGTTCAGGCTATGCACCTGTGTGGGGCATGTGGGCATGCAATGCAGTACTACGTGCCTTTGCACCCATCGCAGAACAAGTCACACAGGTACACTGGCAGCCGTACACTTCACAGCTTGGTGACGGCACAACACATGTTGTACACGTAACACATGTCCTGTGGGACATGGTCAAATGTACAGGCATGTCCAACAGTCACATGCCACTGCTACCCCTACATGACGGCTATGCAGGACATGTGGCGGTACAGCAACTGTCACATGTACACGAGCAATGCCCCCTACCTACATCACGTGGTACTGCCTGTGGGGCATGTGCGTCTGTATCCATGCTATGGCCATAGATGACAGTTGTACATTGATATGTGCAACATACCTCATTGGGTGTTCTCATGTGTGCATGTTCATCATGTCAACGCATTGTTTGTGTCTGTCAGACAGTCATTGTTGTGCATGGTTTGCATGGCAGCCATGGCGTACTGTGTGTGATTCCAGGTACTTCATTGGGCTACCAGCATTGTACATTATCACAGCATATTCCAGCCATCACGTAGCCATCCTAGCTGACACTGTTATCTGGCCAGTGGGAGGTGTTCTGCCATGTGCACATATGTCACACAGTACGAGGGTGACTGACACACATTCTCAGGACAGGGTTCTGATTGCTGTGGATGTGTGTGATGCTGTCGACGACCATGACTGCGCCAGATGGTGACATCTGGATGTGTAACATTCACAACACACACCTACCTTCACGTAGCAACACATCATCCACAACAATGGACATCCCTGCATGAACACTGTGTGCAGTATGTCTGTATGACCACTGCAGGCACCACTGGTAGCCACCAGCATGGCTGCCAACAGCAGCAGTGTGTATCCTGTGTGAACATGGGTTACACCATTCACAACACACCTGTGTCAGATGGCCCTGTTGTGGGTCACAGTGCAGTTCCACACATCATGTAACAGTATACATCATGCACCGATATGTTGTGGACATGTGAACGGCTGTGCAACTCACCATATGCACACATGACACATCACCTGGTACAACGTGTCTGTCTTACCACACGTTATTGTGACCACCCTGTGATGACATTGTACAGGCTCGTGGACTGGGACATGTGATGGCTCAAAGGTATATTCACCCCGGTGTGTGTCTAGCCAGGTGTACAGTAGGCAGTGGTCTGCACACGGGGATACTGTACATTGGCCTACTCTGTCACTGCGACTGTTGACTATGCTCATACTGTACTTATACAGGCATGTGGTATTTGTCCAGTATGACAGTCGTGGTCAACCACACTACTGTGGCACACATGACCTGCGGACATCTGCCTAGGGTGTGGGGCCCACATGTACATCTTCACATGCTATGCTGCCTCTGCAGCGGTGTCACATGTCTGTCTCCAGCAGGGCTGTCACAGGCAGGCACGGCATGCAGTGATGTGTGACAATGCTTGCACCCTCCACTGTGCTGCACACAAGCACTGCACACACAGTAAGGCACGCCTGACATTTATCTGCAGTGCCTGGGACCTGCCTCCATGCTCTGCACAGCACACCTGCCAGTCCAGATTGTACACAGATCATACCTCCCAGGCACATACCTGGACTGCAACACACACAGGTGAGGGGATCCCACATCACACAATGATTTACACACATACTGTATATTTTCAGAACACAATGCATCATAGGTACTCCATGTTCGGATACCCATGTTTGTGACCGCTAGACACATTGTGACACGCAACAGAGAGTACACTGTACGCCACAGGTTACATGCTGGCTGTGTTGTCATACTGTACATTGCACCTCGGACAGTTGCTACTGCCATGTGCTGACAGCAACCCACACTTCCCTAGTATGGACTCCCATGTACCCACACATGCTTGGCCATGCACTACACATAGCTGGGTGACACATTACACAACACATACCATACCTACACTACCCTCGGCATGCACCATACCTCCATGTGTCTGTGTGTTAAACCTACGGATATCCCCCCTCTGGTAGATGAGCATATATGCTTTGCGGCCCTGCAAGCCACACCCTGGACACACACCCATCGCAGCATACATGGTACATGTGCTCAACGGCCGGTACTACTGACGTCTGCTGACGGGGGTGGTTAATGGCATGGCACCCCGGCAGCTGGACAGTATACATGACTATGCTGACACATATCACAGTGCACTTCCGCTACATGTATGCAATGGTAGGGACCATGCTATTCCACACAGAGACATGGCGGTACTGGCCTTTTCACAGATGCCACAGTGGTATTCATGTTCCATGCACATGTGCTGTATGGGCGCATGTGCAGGCTGTTGCACGGTGGGTATATTCAAATGTGTGGGGTGCATCACTTGACAGTCATGGTGGGTCCTCGTGGTCCATCACATGCTCCACAGCTAGCTACCTACACATGACCGCCGTACATTGCAGTGTGGGCCCTCACGCAGTGTGGTGGTATGTCTGTGTTGTTTGGCTACATCCACATTCGATGTAGCATACAACAGTCACCCAGGCATTGCCAACTGAGATGTTGTTGGCAACATGCCAGCCAATGGGGTACCTACCAACAATACACACTCTCACTCACTACAGGGTTCCAATCCATACATGGACATCGCATTGTCCCTGTGGACACATACATGGTACTGCCATGCACACGTTATGTCCTAGGACACTGTCCCAATGTCACCTCCAATCTCCCTAGCTGTTATGTCCTGCCAGCCTGGTTGGTATGTGTCTCTGCAGCAGCCCACTGAATTAACTGCTAGCCTATTCATGGACATTGTGTACCTTGACCACCACACTACCGCATCTATCACACTACACATGGGTGGTACTGCATTGCACATGTGGGACTGCATTCGTACACCCATGACTGGACCATTCAGTATGGCACTGGGGCACATCCTCACATCCGTGCTTCACACACTCATTGATGACCTCCATGCCTTTACTGGCACCCTTGTTGGGCCTCTGTGTGCCACAGCATGCCACATCCACATGCTGGCCACCTGTCATACCATTGCATGGGTGGTTGGTGTGGTACAGAGGGTAACAGATCAGACATTATCCCCACATTGCCCTTCAGCACCATTCCACATTCTGGTATTGCCAATATACACATCCACCATCACATCATACCCTGTGTCTCAGGATGTTAGGCTATATGACTCCTGGACAGGTCACACAGTGGTGCAAGCATATCATGCTACCTACTACATGTCAGGTACATGTGGCATTACACAGTCCTCAGTCATGTGGCCCCTCATGTTCACTATTTGCTTACATACACAACATGCTGTCACAGAGTACTGTCCATGCCTACATATCCCACATCTACATACCTGGCAGCATTCTAGCTCCACCAGCTCATACTGCTAACAACCATACAGGTGTCGGTGTGGCAGATATATCGTGTAGATGTCATTGCGTCGGATACATCACACATGGTGCATACACATCACCTTTGCATAGCGACAGTCATCCACTGGGTATCACATGGATATTGTCCCCATACATGCATATCACATTGTACATGGTTGCTGTACACACACATGCCCCACATGGTGCTGTGGTTGCCATATTCCACTGTGGCGTGGGTACACATCTGCAGGGCCACACATATCTGTACTGTGTGTGTTGCTGGTACATTGGTAGCCTTTGTACCTGTGCCATACACACATCTACACACGGGCAGGCTTACAATAACACATTCGTGGTGTACCTTCCACAACAGCTACAACTTTACATGGCACGGTATAGTCATGCCGTGATGTATACCAGGCTCAGACAGTTTACATATGCAGATGACAGATGGGGAACACATCTGTACTCATCTGCATACCACTTACACAGGGGTGTCATCTACTCTGACATGGGCCATGTCCTCCACATTAGTGATGCATGTAGTACTCCTACATGGCGTTTGCAGTGGGCGGGGTGAATGAAGCGCTCCTGCATATGTGCACACATGCCATGTTGCTTAGCCTGGGCTTCTGTGTTACCTCCGCAGACTAGACACACACCATGCTGTGGAACGTAGGTCCTGTGCACATCCCACAGGGACACACTGTGGCACTGGTCATGTGATAGCTCCCTTGCTGATAGGGTGACACATAGACATGGTACCACCACAGCGGCAGTACTGTGTAGACATGCAGTTGACATCCACCTCTGCTGTTCAGTGGACACTACCATGGGGAGGTGACACTACTGTGTACATTGCACATGTGTTTACACATGGACCTGCCGGACGTCATCGTTGCACACATTGCACCTGCTACAGATCGTTTGGACATGGTTACTTGGTGTTCCTTCCATTTCGGGTGGCTATTCTGCTACTACTCTGTCCCATATGTGCAGGCCATACATATCCTGTTAGTGTACATAACACTAGGCCATACCTCCATTATGCATGCTATGCCTGTGATACTGTGTATGATGTCTGAACATATCCATCATGACAGCTTTACATTACACATACTTGACATAGTAACCCCTACTGCGAGGCATACGTGCATGTCGTGCGCACATTACGTATGACATCGACGGTATATGCCCATACACATGTGTGCTGTGACAGTATACATACATGTCCTATCCCCTGCTGTGGCACTTCCTTGTTGGACATCCACTGCCAGCATCGGCGTGGGTGGTGGCATTGTTCTGTGTTTTGCCCCCCTATGGCAGCCCTTGGGTTATCCTGGCTGTGTACATGATGTCCCACTGCTGTGCACACGGTGTACACAGTCGTTGGTATGATCAGCGGGTTAGCACTACATAACCACCTTTCATCACTCTCTGCTTTATGGACAGGTATCTTTACTTACAAACACCGTTCACATACAGTGCAGCTTCGTCATACATATCATGCGTTACACACCAGTACATCTCGTGGGTTCTACATACCTTTCCTGTGTTGACTTCCGTATTCCGTTCGAGTCTCGCTAGATACTTTATTCTCACTCAAGCCGTTTGGTTGTATTTGTTCGGTATGAACATACAGTTTGAATATCCTAGGAGTCTTCCTTATATCCGTCGTCACCTGCGACATGTGGGTTCATCACACCAATAGCTGTTCCTCGGTGTGTACTTATGCGCATATCACCTGTGCATCTCCTCCATTCGTACAGTACGCGTCGGAACTAGGGCATGGTTCATTCCTCGCCTGGGCGTTGGTTATTTGCACTACCTTCGTGGAGATGGTCTATATTGTGTTATGTTATGTGTGACTGCAGCCGCTATGTGTGGCGTCAGGTACATTTCGCTGTGGTGTTAGCCGTGGATTGTGTGTGTTGGGTATGGTATTATGTTCGACATGTGGGTGTCCCTGTCCTGGCGGCTGTCGATGGCGTTTTGCATTCGGATGTGTAACATAGCTCTTGTATTCCTTTACACAATGGATGCAGGTATGCATCCGCTGCTGATAGTGTTTCCCACGCGAGATGTTGCGGTTATGCTGCTGTCATTGACTGCCTGTATGTTTTTGCTGCTATTGCGGCTTGTATCCCTTTGATATGTGCGATGGGGTATATCGGCGGCTGTGGGTGACGGGTACGGGTTGTGGGCCTTGCATTTATACATACACGATATGCTTGTGTGTGTGCTCCATCCCTGCCTGGTGAGCTGCAAGTTACCTGTCTGTTGTTCTAGGAGTGTAGGTTTTGTTAATGTCATCTGGTGTCGGTATCGCCTGCATGTGTGCTTCCTGCATGTATTCCTCCATCACATCGGTAGTATATCTGCGGCTGTTCGTACGTGCCGACTATCCCTTGGCATTTTGTCACGGATATTTACGGTCATTGTGGTCCTGTACTTGGGACGGCCTGTGTGCTACCGGCTGCCACCTATTCGGGTGGCGATTGCTTGTTTAACACTCGTAGAACACACAGTGGTGTTTACGGGACGATACGTGGCCACGATCGGTGCTGGGGTAGCACATGCGTATTTCCGCGGTACATGACTATTGCTGTATAACGTTGCCGACGTATCGTTTTGAAATTAACATATCGGTGCCATACATACGGTCATGGTTTGTACATGCATCCTTTACATCTCATGTTGGCTATACTCCTGTGGTACATTCTGGGACATTTTCGCTTTGCATCGTTTTACGTCGCCACGTGCCTAGCCAGGGAGGAGCTCTCAGTACTACTTTGTGGGTACTGCTGTACATACGCCTGTGGTTCCTATACTGTATGCCTACACATGTTATTCCACTCCGCCTGTCACATGTCACCTACATACACATTTTACAGTGGCACACACATTACACTCGCACAGCGGAACACACGACACCCTCACCTCACACATACACATACTGCCGCTGTCGCAGGGACGGTTGCACACAGTACCTATGTTGCCCGCATCACCGGCGGCGGTGTCTACCTCCGCCCTCATATCCTAAGAATATTACCCGCACATGACCTGTTACTGTACCGTGGCCTGCCGATCATCCCGACTCGCGAATATGCATTTAGGTAGGTTGACCTTTCCATGGGTGGCGTTCCCTGTTCTGTCCACCCTCCCGGATACTCGGGTTGTCGTTCACTATGTTTACTAGAGATTTTGCGTCTTACTTCTCTGTCACCTTGCATCCCTGTGATTCCCTGTTTTACCTGTTGTACTTTATATCTGTGTATGTGTACATATATTTCTACGTGTGTAATGATATCTATCTCCATATCTGTGTGTGCACATATGTAACATATGTATACACCTTGCGGCGAACGTGGCAGCATACGCCGTCTGCTGTAGGACCCGCGTACGGTTGAGGTGTTGGCGTTCCATGCTCCGCTGGCTGTTGGGTGTGCAGTGTTTGGGTGCTACCTATGTTGGAGTCACACATGGGACCGCCCATACGGTACACATTACGGGCGGCCAGGTTTGTGTGCCATCCATTTCACTGTGTGTGCAGGTAGGGAGGTGTCAGTCCATGGGGCCTACGCTGTCAGAGTATGTGCTATACGTTCCCTCTTTGCCAAGGCATAGGCATATTGGGTACGCCTCTGTCTGCCTACTGGGGCTGGCACAGTGTGTTCATGGTGCTGAACGCTCTGTGCCTGTGCTTGCCTTGGCAGTTGTGGCGGGCTTGGTGGCCCTACACCATTATGTCCCTGCAGCAGCTGTTTCCGCAGGATCATATTATGTAGCATGGCACATACTATGAATATGTGGGCACATGTGCCTGGAGAGAACTGCAGGGCTCTACAGGATGTATCCAAGCACCGGAACCATGATTTCAACATCCCAAACACACGCTCTATGATTATTCTGGTTTGTGCGTGTGCCTCATTATGGCGGTCTTGCATGTGTGTGTGTGCATTTCTGATGGGTGTCATCATCCACGGCTCCAGTGCATAGCCAGCATCCCCCACAAGGTGACCTTGTGTGATGTCCCCCCTGGCAAATACCTGATACAGCTGTGAGGCATGCCAGATATGGGAGTCGTGGTAGCTTCCAGGGCTGCCAGCACACATATCCATGATAATGCCCTGCGCATTGCACACGACCTGGCAATTGATGGAGGGGAATCCCTTGCGGTTTATGTAGCGTCTACCCTGCTCCCTGGGTGGTGACTTGATTTCTATGTGCGTACAGTCTATTGCACCCAGTACCTCTGGGTATTGTGCCACACAGTGGAAGTGGCGCATATTGCTAGCCAACTCCTCCTGAGATCTGGGGAAGTATATATACTCATGGGCATGTCGTAACATGGCATCCAGAAACTGGTGTAGTACCCTGGATGCTGATGCCTGTGAGATGCCCATTATATCCCCGGTTGGCCTTTGAAAGGTACCTGTTGCCAGTATTCGCAAGCTTACACATACCTTTGTGTCCACTGGGATGGGCTCCCCTCTGTTGTCTGTTGTTCTCAGGCGTGGCTGGCACAGCTCCACTATTTGCTGTAACGTGTCCCTGTCCACCCTGTAACGCTCTACTATCTCCAGTTCTTGAAGCCCCTGGTAGGTTACCCTTGGTCTGAACACTCTCCTTCTCCTCTGAGGCCTACGGTAGTTGTCGGCACCCTCCTCCGCAACTCCGTCTGTCTCTGACACATGCCGATGCATCACGGCCACGGCGGCACCCAACATATACATTTTAAAAGTTCCCCGTGTGTTTACACCCTAAAGTGCAGCGTTTGGGAATACGCTGTGTGTTGTGTGCATTCACACTTTATACTGTTGTGCTGTACACCCGGTGATGTCATTGGGTGTGTCTGTGCGGCCGTATCTGTGGATTATCTTCCGTGTTTTACCGTTGGCACTGCAACGCTGTTGCCTTTGGTGTTACATTACACTTGCCTGCATTGGTTTAGCTTTACACCTTACCTTACTGTTTCTGCACGTTGCACCTACTATTGCCTGGAGTGCATCCTGCAGGCACATGGCATATCATGCATTTTGTTTGCCGCCGCCATTATGCTACCTCTCTACTTGTCTGTGCTGTATCATTTCTTCGCTCTTTGCAATTCTGCTACATCCCCTACTTTCTTTGCATTCATATGCCTCCCCTTTCCCGTTTTGCGGGATTCTGCATGCAGAGTTGTCAGCTGCCGCCGATTGCCCTTCGTGGGTTGATTGGTGTTGATTGCTCATTACGACTCCAATTACACTGCTTCCGCATTTCCTCATATTCTCCGCATCACCTTCCTGTATCCGTGGTTGTTGACGGGGCGGCCGTCACATGACTGGGTTGGGGAATGTAGTCATCCTCGTGCACATGCATCTGTGCGCGCATTGTGTACTCTCAGCGCATCTATTTCCTCACACACTGGTCCTGATGCTGTGATGTGCATTGTACAGCCCATGTTTGCTGGGCTCCAATGTGCTTCCTCCTACAGTGGCACACCCCTCTGCGATTGACATGTATTCCCTCTAGGCCACTCCTCGGTGTATTACCGCTGCGCCGTTTGGTGCAGCCTTACGCCAGCGGGGGTTTTGCGATTCAGTATTATCTGCCTCATTTGCATGGAATTGACTAGTAATACATGGTTACGGTGCCGGACACTGCCGCCACTCCTTGGCAACCCTTGGGCTGTGGTTGTGGCTTTCCATGCATACTATGGTGTATTTTGGCTGTGAAGCTGATGTGTATTATACTGCTCTTTTATGACATTGTCATATTATTTCATTGTTCCGCACCTTCCGCGGACATGTCCTGGGGTTCTGCTGTGGTTTCTGCGTACATACCATTTGTGTCATTATTTACATTTTCTGCATGTTTTCTTTTGACATTCTCGGTGTCTTTCGCCATTGGCATGTTGCACCAGTATGACACCTGACGTTGACAGCCTTCCGTTACTCCTATGTCATGTCTGGATATATGTAAACCGGTTTTTTTTGGTTTACATTGCCGTGCCCTTATGCTATGCCTGCGCCACTTCGTGAATCGCTACATGCCTTCATTTGCATGGTGCAACACCGCACATGGGGTGTTTAACATACCTATGCCGGAGGCGGCGCAACTCAGGCGTACACCGGTGGTGCACGTGGAATTGGATCGTACCTGAATTGCTCGGCGGCCATGTCTGGCGTTGTGGCGCCTACGCCATGCGTGCGCCTGGCGCAAGGTTCATGAATCCCACTGTATATCTTTTTTTCCCTCAACACCTTCTCCTTTACTCTACTTAATTTTATTTCAAGCAAAGAGATTTATTAGTTTTATTTTAAAAGCATACAGATGTTGATGTATCCATTAATATGAATATATATATATATATATATATATATATATATATATATGTATGTATATACATATTCAGAGAGAGAGAGAGAGAGAGACCTGGAAACATTTCAGTTACTGGCATACATTGTTTGCAGTGTGACTGCCTAAAGGTATTCCTATCATGAAAAAGATTAATGCTTGGCTTATTTTAGGTGCAAATGGTCATTATATTTTTGGTGTGCCAGATTTTGCTAACGGGTCTCAGTGTGATTTTTGTGACGTCAGGAAAGGGGTATTCATTGTGGAGAGATATCATTAACCGCTCCTGCAAAACTGTGTATTCAAAAGCATGTCTATGTGAGCATATGTGTTTTTACGTGCTTGTAAGTGCAAAACAATTTGAATGTGTTTCATTTACTGTTAGCAATATAGAATTGGAAGGCATTGTGCTGGAAGCAAGGTGGGTAAAATCCTGAGGACCTGAGGAGGCAGTAATTATTCTTCTATTCTACTGCTGGTTAGTCTAACACTTATTTGGATGAGGCAGGCAGGTGTTGGCTATTTGTTAAGTCAGCTTTGTGCATTTACTGTATTCTCTTAAGGTCATCCTCTTCCTTGCATATTACTTGGTAGTCATGAAGCTGCTCATGAGACTGTAGCTGTTGTCTGTCATATATAAACTGGGTAAAGCAGGTCGAGATTTATATGTCTGCTCATCATAATTCCCAACACAGCAAATTTTGTTCTCGAATTTTAAGACTCCCTCATCTAACTTCAAAAGTGTTAAATATAAAATTCTTGAGTAAATATCATCTATGCAATTGAAACTTTTGAATTACTATGCCATAGTTCAAGCTTTATAATGTATGCTGCTTTGTCTCCAGCTTTTCTCTCCTTTAATATTTGCTTATCATAATTTAACAAAGGACTCTAAGGCTCAGAACTTCCTTAACTCAAGATAGTGTTTTACAGTAAGTTCCTGATATTTATTACCTTTTTGATAAAAGTGGACTTATCTGGTGACAGTTATGATTATTGTGGAGTCTCCTATCTATCTATCTTTCACTTTGGATGTATTTCAAGTTTAAGATGCTCAAATCCTAACCAACCTATGTGAGAACATTATGTTGACTTCCTTCTTCATTAATACTTAATATAGCTGTTCTAGATTTGTCTACCCACAGATCCTGTATGTTTTTAATTCCACTTTCTTCTCCTTTTTGCAAAGACACTTCTCTACCCCTATTACTTGCTTTGCTTTAGCTTTCTGTACTTTCTTTCTGCCAAGTATTTCTTCTTAGCAACATATTAAGATTTGTAATAAGTGCTTCTATAGTGCAACCAAACATTAATATATCATTTACAAAAGGCTACAGTTTCTTAATGACTTTCATTAACCTCAATTATTTTTTTTCTGAAACTCATCTGCTGAAATCAAACCAGACTGCAAATATGTAAATGAACGTATCCCCTATATTATGTTGAAAATGATGAGTTTACTTATTTCTTGTTCCATTTATTGACATTGTATTGCCAAATAGCTTGAGGAAGTCTTGATTTCTTTGAGAACTCTATAATTGCCCAATTAAGTGTAATATTATCTGAAGCAGTGACTGATAATGAGGCCATCTCTTAGCTTTGCTTTAGTCTGTAGAGATTGAGCACATTCTAAGCTTGCTTGCTCTGTGTTTTATAGCCATATAGCCAGTCTGTTGACTCCCTGGTCTTTGTGATTGTATCTGCAGAATCCATGATCCTAGCTGCTTCTTTACAAGAATGCATAAACCTAGAGAAATTGTTTTAGGTGGATATGCTTTTGAATTAATACATATGCTACATTTACAAGAAATGTGCCCAACATTCTGCATTCTGCTAACCATAAGTACAATTTTATTCTGTACTGGCACTTCTAAACTGTAGTTTTGCTATAGTGCTGTTTTTTAAAACTGTTCTTGCTGATGTGTTGCACATTTTGTCTGCTGTAGCATAGACTAGATCCAGGCCTGCTGAATCTGGTTCTGTTTGTTAAATTGAGTACTAAACCAAGCTACCTTTTGTTGGAGATGGCCCCCTGCAAACTTGTGGCAGGAGAGTACAGTTAGGACTCATCTGATTGAAGGTTGTTGGCACAGGACTCAGTTCTGAGCTTTTATATTGGTTAAATTGTTTAATTAAATTTTCTCGCTTTTTTAACACAACCCCACAGAGTTAGGCGACCACCCACTGCTCTGCTGTATTCATCAGTGCAACCAAAGGAATCTGTTGCATTCTACTAAACAAAATTACAATTTTATACTGTATTTTGCACTTTTAAACTGTATTTTTGCTATATTGCTGATTTTCAAAATTGTTCTTGCTGATTTATTGCACTTTTTGTCTGCTGTAACTTAGACTAAATTCAGACCTGCTGAATCCGGTTCTAATTGTTAACTTGAGCACTAAACCAGGCTGTCTTTTGTTAGTGAAGGCTCCCCTGCACACTTGAGGCAGTAGAGTACAGTTAGGACTCATCTGATTGAAGGTGTTGCCACAGGGCTCAGTTTTGAATTTTGTTATTGGTTAAATTGTTTAATACAATTTGCTCACTGTTGCTACACAAGCCCCACTTTTGCTCAGTTTTGCACTTGTTTTAACACAGACAGAGTTAGGTGACCAACCACTGCTCTGCTATAGTCATCTGTTTATGAGTAGCGCACCTCCATGCACCATCACACCCTACCATCCAGTGGGGGTAACCATTGGCAGTTATAGACACAAAAACTTCAGTAAATAAATTTTCCCTTAGTAGCTGCCCGTGATTCAGCCAACAAGTTCTTAGATTGCACTTAGCTGTTCAGAGAACAACTCAGCTGCACTTTTGTCCCTTAAACATTCCCAAAACCAGCAAATATACAATAGTATCATCTCATTTAGAGAATCCTTGCTAGTATAGACCCTTTATAGAGCACCCCATTAGTATAGACCTTATTTAGAGCACCCAGTTATACCACACCCCTCCATTTTCAATCCCCACTGTGAAAACAGGATTTAACCTAGCATTATGGATGGTCAGTTTCCTTCCATTTCTCCCACCAAACCTGATTGACATGGATATCCTGAGGCAGTGTAACAACTGCCTCATGTACAGTGACAACCCTGTACTCCTAAATAACCCACTATAATTTGTGAGAGATGCAGCTATACCAAGAATCTGGAATCCTTGCTCTCTCTTGCACAGAACAGTAACACTGAACAGGTTGTCAGCTCATATATTACACCTCCTATGCAAACCATGCAGTCAACACATAAACCATCATACTTGGAGGTACTCACAAGAAACCTACCTAATACAGCACCTACAGTACTCAATGCACATGAAAACACAAGCACCAGTGTCTCACTAAATAAGAACCTAAGGCAAAGCACACCTAAACCAATTTTTTTAGTCATAGGTGACTCCATTGTGAGACACACAGATGTCCCACTCACCAGGCTGGACAAGAAGAAGGTTATGGCCAGCTGTCTATCGGGTACCAGGATTCATTTGATCACACATGCACTCAAGTCTCTCAACAACAAGTACTGTTATGTCTGCATCATAGTTCACGTTGGTGTGAATGACTTGAGATGTACCTCACTGGACTATATGAAGAGAGACATGACTGAGCTCTATGAACATGCATCCCAGGCAGATTTGCTCCTAGTCTTGAGCAGCAGTCTACCCTCACCTAGGAAGTTACTACAATATAAAAAATGATTGACTTCAACAATTGACTTAGTTTCTGCTGTCATTCTAAGGGATCCAGTTTCTGTCAGCCTGGGATGACATGGTTGATATATCATGCTGCTTTGCCAGAGACAGTCTTTACCTGTCACCTCTAGGTTTTTGGTTAGTGGCTAAGGCACTTGCCACCCCCATAGTGCCTTATTTAGGCTATGCCTCAAGAAAAAAAATGTCTTATGTGAAAATATTACTTACAAATAAATTAAGTTATGCTGCTAAATGCTAGGAGTTTAAATCAATAACTGCACTCTATGGAAGCACTCCTCTCCCTGGAGAATGTTGACATCTGTGCAGTCGCAGAAACTTGGTTCAGGGCCACAGAGAGTGCCCTGGCCTTGCAAGGCTGCAGACCACAAAGTGAACATCTGAGAACCAAAGGAGGAGGAATATCTATCTTCATCGAAGATAAATATACCTCTGGACTGGTTAGACAGGAAAAGGAATATTCCATGGAGTTACTGCAAGTTCAATTAACTGTGGGCAAGAACCCCCTTTAAGGCATCATTAGCTATATGCTCTTTTCAATGAACCGAGATGCCCACACTGTTTATTTGGACCTACTCGAGTCAATCAAATTACAACCAAAATCTCTAGTCATAGGTGATTTTTAAGTATTCCTCCATTGACTGACAAACTTATACGAGTACCAGCCTGCTTGCACAAAGGTTCCTGGACTTTGCTAACACTAATAACCTGGAACAGATAGTTTGCAACCACACAAGGGGCTCAAATAGTCTTTACATGGTCCTCACCAACAACAGGCCATTTACCAACTGCTTTGTAATTCAGACTATTTCTGCTATGTGGCATAGTCCAGCCAACCTATGTTCTGTGGGCTCCTGCCACAACCCCAAGCCTTCTCACTGTAGTCCTTTTTAGCTTTAGCATTACTATCTCATCCATGCTTATGTCAAAATAATCAAGTATTGCATAATTTAGTCTATTTGGCAAGTGACCTCTTTTTATGTTCAGTATCTTTTATATGGATAATGTGACATAATGTCCCCCACAAAAAAATAAATAAATAACTAACTTCCAAATGTTATCTCCCCCCTTTTTTGGAAAGTTCCTAGTTCACCCTGTAATGTAATAATAGAATGTGGGAACATAGCTATACCCTAGTAATACCCACGTGATGTAAATAATGTGGGTTCTTCTTGGTCTGATCCTCATACCATTCAACTTTATCTCAATTTGAAGAATAACTTTATTGGGAGGAAAAAGCTCCACTTTTTGAATCTTGTTTCATAGAACTTTTTTTTAAATCTGAATTCTTAGATTAAAACCATGATAACATGGCATTATATTAATTAATCAACAAAGCTTTTTTCAAGTATGAAGGGATTGTATTAAAACCATTCTGTGATCTTCCTAATTGAAGTTTGTAGCATGTGTTTCACATTTTGCCCATTTGTTCCTTGTTATGGCAAGCAGCATTTGATATTTTGGAGATGGAATGTTTATAGCTTTGCAGCTCTAAAATGGTTGCTAAATTTGCTAATTTCCATATAATTTAGTCTTTTCTTTAAATACTTTATTGGCAAAATTAGACTTTTGATTGTTTGTGCCTTCTTTTTGGGTACCCCCACCTCCATGAGGAGCATCAACCCTTTCCATGGACATGCAATTTCCCCATTTCTCTCTCCCAGAATTAAAGAGCCCACAAGCCCATTTGTTCCACTGTGAACCAAGTCACATGCCTAAAGTCATGCCGTCAGTCACTGACAGGATAAGAATTTCTTTTTTGGTTTTATTTATTCTCCTTAAACCTACAAATCCAAAAATACCATGGAGCACATGGCACCTTATTGTTCATTGCAAAATGAATATCACGGGCCCATAACTGTGGTTGATACATCTTCTCACTCCTGTAGATGTCTCCAACACATTAGTTTTCTTCCACATCCAATGATGGTTGAGCCAGCATCAGCTGCTCACTCTAATTGTCTCTGCCTGGTTCCACCAGTGCTTGTACTGCTAGTCAAACACAGATCATCAGGGTCATAGTTAGGGCTTTATTTTATGCCATGTGACCAAGCAATTTGTGCTTTCTTTCTGAAATTGTGCACCCTTACTTCTGAAAGCATGCACCATTCTGACTAGTTCTAGTAACTATAATACAATGTCATTAACATCTTACTTTTGAATAACTTGCATTAGTCTCCAAAATAAATAATGAAGTCTAGTAGTACACTACTTTACTGAATAAGGGCTTTCCAAAAATGTAAGTTCTGGTAGAGTAAGTACATCCATCTCTTGAGTCTTGCTTATAGTGTAACCTGCCTGCATTTATAATATGTCATAGGGACTGGTTATGTGATCACTATCAAATAATAAGATGATATTGCAAGCAGCAAGCAACTTCTTATAGCTTGAGGACATAAAAACTCCACTGCCAGTCATGAGCGGACAGGTGATCCGCTCTGGTGACCCCTAAAAGGGAAAAAGCAGAAAGAAAAAAAAATGTTCTAATAACTCTTAATCATTTCTAGGACTTGCTACTGGGATAGATAAAGTGGTTTTCTAAAAATGAAGTAGTACCTCCATACCCGTCAACCTGAAAGCACAAGAAATCTAGACAAAGCCAGAAATAATGGGGGGATAAAGGCCTAAAATAGGGATCATTTTTCAATATTGTTCTTATAAACTTAGAAAGTTGATATGCTGAAAGATTTTGCATTAGCATGTGTTTTCTGAACGGATATGAAGTCTGAAACTGAAATGTTTGTCATTATTTAGTAATATCGATTCTCAATGATTTGCAAGAAAAACACAAAGTTTATGAGTGACAGACCAAAAATAGGAGGCAAAAATATGTACAGTCTGTGAAAATCTAGACATTTGAGAGGTATCAATACATCCCATTTCATCTTCCTGCTAGCCAATGGCTGTAGAGTAAGGATTTAATTCAGAGTGCACAGGACCTATCCTTGTAAATGAACGGGAGAATGTATATGTCTGGACTAGTTGTAGATTTGATTTGATCATAGTGTCAAAGCCGGCTTTTGCAAGCTTATCAATATGACTGTTGATCTTATAGATATGCTAATTACATTGTAGTGGAAGTTTGCTTCAGTTAGCTACAGTACATGAACTGACATCATTGCCTGCATTTTTGCAGTATGCAGCAAGGTGGCAGTATTTCAAAGGTAGTTTGCCAACTGACCTGCATCTACACAAGAGTAAAATCATTTTCAATCAGAATCTGTGTGATATGGCAAACAGCTGTTGCAGTTATGCAGATCATGTGGCAGAAGTCTTCCAGATGAAGGATTTATGAACAGTTGTTACACCTCAGACAAAATAAACTGTTTAAGTATTTCTTCTTCTTTCAGCTTTTCCCGGTTAGGGGTCGTCACAGTGGATCACCTGTCCGTTCATGATTGGCAGTGGAGTTTTACGGTGTCGAGTTGTCAACCCGGCACCCAACCTTCCACAGAAGACACACACACATGCATGCCTAGGGCCAATTTAGAGTGTCCAATCCACCTACAGCATGTCTTTGGGATGTGGGAGGAAATCAGAGCACCCAGAAGAAACCCACGCGACCACAGGGAGGACACGCAGACTCCACACAGAAGGCACCCCAGCCGAGGACTGAACTGGGCAACTTCTTGCTGTGAGGCAGCAACGCTACCCGCTACATCACCGTGGCTGCCCAAACTGTTTAAGTATTTATGCAAGCTTAATTTGGCAGATGAATATTTGTATCAACCTTGGGTAATGTTGTGATAACCTGAATCATTAAATATTGTTAAATGCAGTTGTTGTTTATCTGAAATGAGGTGACCTGTGAATCAAGATAAATACCAATGATATAGTAGAATGCTATAGCATTCGTGGTTGTTACTTCAAATGGTAATGACACAGATGTGGAGGTGATCAACCTGGTTTGCTGTTGCATTAAGTAATATAAGTAATTCTATGGCTATTAGTATGATCATTCAAAGGTGTATTTCCATTCAGAACATTAACAAATATTATTTCCATATGTACAGTCTCAGGCTGCAATCACTGCAATATTAAAACATCTTCACTGTATCAGAGGACTTATGATCTCTGTGTGAATGCCTTAAATTTAACAAGTTTAGACATTCAAATTTATTATAAAAGATATTTTACATCTGTTTATTAAGTCATTTATTTTTACTTAAATCTTTTTGTTTCATTAGAATGTGTCTTGCTGAAATGTGCCAACTTGTGTTCCTTTCATTGTCACAGAATATCAAATTTGTTGTGCTTACCATTCATATTTCTTCCCACTGGGATACTTTGCTTGGATAGTTTCCCAATCAGTTGATTTGAATAGATGTATAAGTTCCCCATTGTGAAGCTGGTATCACAGAAGTATCATGGGTAAGAAAAGACTGGCAGAGTGGAACATAAACTAGCATAATGAGCTATGCAAAAATATTGCTTTGTACACTTGAGTTTGCTTCCTACCTTCTCAGCTTACAAACTGAGTTAATTTGAGCAAGTCTGATTACAGCATTGATTCTTCAATTTCATCCTTGAAAAGATGTGCTTATGTGTAATAGATCTTTCCAGTTCTTAGAATCATAAAATTGCATTTTTAAGCATTGATTTCCACAGCTAAACAAGAGACAGGCCCACTCATTAAATGATAATATACAGGATGAGCAGGAATTTGTTTCCAGGAATAAAACTTAAATTTCTTCTTTTGAAACAATTTTTTAACTGACTTGCTGTCTTAATTTATTTGAATTGCTTGAGTCCAAACACTTTGCGCTGTGAAAATTTTTAAATGAAACAGTAAAATATTAAACAATGAAATATCAATCACTGAAAAAAGTCAATATAAACTGAATAATATAGCAACTACCAAGGCTATGAAATGCATTTCCACTCACAATGAGATGTCTGTATTAAGTTCTATTAAATATAAACATTATCTGTCTATCTAGCTATCTGTCTATCCATCTACTGATATACCACTCTATCTATCTATCTATCTATCTATCTATCTATCTATCTATCTATCTATCTATCTATCTACAGGATCACTGTTGTTTGTAAGCATGGCTACAGCCTTTTAAGTCAACAGGACATCCATCTTTGCTGTGCTAATTAATGATGTCTGTGGTATTTGATAAGAAAATACCCATAATACAATGTTCATGCACAGATGACCCCTAAGCTGTTGTTGTATCTTTCGGCTTTTTCTGGTTGGGGGTCGCCACAGTGGAACTCCGGTCCGCTAATGATTGGCAGTAGATTTTTACGTACCGAGTTGCCAGCCCTGACCTACAACCTTCAATGAAGGTACGCCCATTCACGCATGTCTCCACACAGAAGACGCTTTAGCTGAGAATCAAATAGGTCAACGTCTTACTGTGAGGCGACAAAGCTACCGCAGCACCACCACCGCAGTTAGACGACCCCTAAGCTACTATATTTAAATCCATTATAAAATACTTGGCAAATATTTCTAACTATTGATTTCAAGGGCAGCCTTTGAGTAACACTGGTGTAAGTGATTTGCTCAGTCTCACACACCAGTCAAATGGAAGCTGCGGGAATCAAGCCTAGGACTGTTATAGTGTCTAGGTCTAGTAGCATAAAGTCTTAAGCCTGTCAAACATATCACCAGACAGTGCTTAAATAGTCTTACAGAAGCAAATAACATAAATCAAACATACTGTAATCATCATAGCTGAGACATAATATGTAGACGGAAATTGCAGAAAAGTAATTTATAACACTGTAGTACCATATTTTTATATAACAGGGCACCATGAAAAGCAATCACTGTGAAAGACCGATAGGCATCCTTCTGGCTAGGTCATTGTACTAGTGGTGAATGTGGTTGTCAGTGCAGTGGATCCAGGTATATCACCAAAGGATAAGTACTGGTGTAGTCTGCCCCAGGTGCAAGCTGTCAGAAGGCATGATAGTCAGGTACCACTGGCCTGGAGGTACAGTTGTACCACTGATGAATGAACGCTATTACTACATTTATGGCTCTACTGAAGCACCAACGTGCTTTATGTTAGGTTAGCCTGTGCTACTAGTAACTGTAGCAAACTGAGTATTATTATTATTAATACTATTATTATTTAGTTTTGAGATGATGGGGTACCAGTTTGGGGACAGTATTGACTTGTAGTAAGTGCTGCATTATAAAGTCTGTTATGGCTCCTACATCAGACTGCAGCATGCAATAGGCCTAGAAGCATGTTACAATGATTGTAAAACCATTACAATATTCTGTAAAGTTTTAGATCACTATGTTGACTCATTCACCTGTGAAACGTCCCATCATAAGCCAATATCCTCTGTTAGCACTCAGTAATTACTGCAATATTATGACAGTCATACCCATACCAGCTCTGCTGTTGATGTCTGTTAGCAGCTGAGGGCAGTTTGCTGTGAAATACTCCAAATATTGCAGAGTATCACTACCCTAAAGTGAAACAAAATACTATCCAATAATACATAAAGAAGATTGCACAAGTAGGAGTTGTTCATAAATAAGAACTTAACGTTTAAAAACAATATTGTGTTTCACTATAAAATATCTGCCTCTGGCAAAAGATTAAATCACTATAATTTCAAGACTAAGGAGAATGATGTTATCACCGGAACTAAGCCAGTAAGGCCTGAATCTCCATCATCATGGTGGTCCCAGCAAGGCCTGAATCTCCGTCATCCTGGTGGTCATTGACAGCCAAACCAATAGGTGTGGGAAGAATACTGTCTGACAGAGAAGGCTGTTTAACATTATGCCCAAACTGTTTATGTCTGCAAGTGAAATGTTATGAAATGAAATATCAAATACTTGCATATCTTTGCTTGATTATTAGCTCGGAAGAATCTGCTGAAGAGTTTCTACACTTTCTAAGCAATCAGGGCCTAAACTAGATAAGAAGAAAACATATGTATGTTCTGTTCTTTTGGATATGCAAACTGTTTTTTTTTTTTTTTTTTTTTTTGCAATGGATATGACGTAGCAATTATCTGTCTGTACACAAACACACATCTATCTATCTATCTATCTATCTATCTATCTATCTATCTATCTACCTATCTATCTATCTATCTATCTATATGTACACACACACAGACACACACACACACACACACACACACACACACACACACACACACATATATATATATATATATGGCTCTACTAAGTGTTGACATTGCAAGTGTTGACAGTTTACTACTCATCCACTGAATAATCATCTTAGAACATGCACAATTAAACCAAAAATAACAGCTAAAATGTTTGTTTATTTATTTATGTAACTATTTATTTATTTATTTTTGCAGGGAAGGCAGATTTACAAAACCTCTGCAATATGCATACTTACTCTGAGTCTGCACTATATTGGGAAAGGGCATATTCCCAAATCCCAAGAACTGTACTACGATTTCACACACCTGTTGAATATTTACTTAGGTAACCAAATTTAGTTGACTAAACAGATGGTGACAAAGACAACATTCAGTTAAATTCATAGCTCCCATATATATATATATATATATATATATATATATATATATGTGTGTGTGTGTGTGTGTGTGTATATGCATATATGCACACACACACACACACACACACACACACACACACACATATATATATATATATATATAGCACAACAAAACTGTGAAAATATCATGAAGACTTGAAACTTAATAAAAATAAAAACTTCAAAACAAGGCACAAAGAAAACACTGAACACGTATCTAGCGCTTTCGTCCCTTTATTGCTGTGGAGCTTCTTCAGAAAATATAAACATCATGACAAGTAACTGTATTTATATACAACTTTAATCATTAAAAGATCATCCCATCAAAACAGAACAACCTGTCATATATACACTGCCTCCTGTAATAGTATATCTATGTAACAAACTTAACACTAAACAGTTAGATTTTTCAAATTCTCCCAGGAGTGTTATCAGCTTAATCAATGCAAGTAAGTATGTGTTTTGATTTGTTTCTGTTTGTACTATGTATAATTAATGTTGCTAATGTTTTTAATTTTTCGTGTCTACACCAAAATAATCATGGCAGAACATTGAAGAAAACAGCAAAAAATACTTTGTGTGGTTCCTTTTTCAAGCAAAAGATAGTGTTATGTGATTATAATACAACAGATAAAAAGTATATTATACAATGACCCCGCATTAATATTCAAAAACGTGCATGCTGATTGGTCAGCGTGCACGTTGTAAATCAGAGTTATAGTAATGGAAAAAGGCCCGGTCGCCCGGACTTTTTCCATTACTATAACTCTTTAACAGCAACGAGAACGCAAGATCTCCATTGCTTCACACTGTCTCGCTATGTTAAACGAGTTTAACATAGCGAGACAAAAAAAAAACGGAGATTCTCCGCTTTTTTTAAAGCTGTCTCACTATGTTAAACCGCTTTAACATAGCAAGACAGTTTGTAAAAAGCAATGGAGATCTTGCTTTCTCCATTGCTTTCAAACTGCCTCGCTATGTTAAATGGGTTTAACATAGCGAGACAGGTTTAAAAAAAGCAACGGAGATTCTCTGTTGCTTTTTTTAAACCTGTCTCGCTATGTTAAACCCATTTAACATAGCAAAACAGTTTGTAAAAAGCAACCGAGATCTTCCTTTCTCCGTTGCTTTTGCCCACAGCTCTGATGTACTTCGTAGGCATATGCATGCACAGTACATCAGAACTGCTGCAGAATACCAGCCAGCTGTGGAAGGGCAGCAAGGAGGCATTATACAATGCCATTATTTAAGAAAAGTAATTATTTTTTTTCTTAAATAATGTCATTGTATAATAGCAATAACCCACTTCTGGGTGTGGGTAATGCTGGATTTACCCACGGTTGGCTTTGTTTGGCCACTCGGGCTTCGTCCTCATGACCAAACCACACCAACCGTGGGTAAATCCAGCATTACCCACACCCAGGCGTGGGTTATTGCTATAATAACACATTTAATAAAGTTATTTTAAGCAGTGGAATCATATTTTATTGTGATATGACATATTAACACCTGTTATCTAACAAAAGACTGCTCTGTGTACTTCTGCAAAATATATGTAGAAATGCATTCAAAAATTAAAAAATAAATTTCCAAATGTAGTTTGTATTGAACATTAGTGCTTATTCTCATTGGTCCTTACTCTTTCTAAAACATAGTTTCACTTGCTATATGTATTTCTTTATTTTATTACCAAGTATGCACAATATCCATAAACACCAATCAGAATAAGCACTAATGTTCAATACAAACTACTTTTGGAAATTTATTTTTTAATTTTTTAATGCATTTCTACGTATATTTTGCTGAAGTACACAGAGCAGTCTTTTGTTAGATAACAGGCGTTAATGTCATATCACAAAATAATATGACTCCACTGTTTAAAATAACTTTATTAAAGTGGTTATTATACTTTTTATCTGTTGTATTATAATCACACATCGCTATCTTTTGTTTGAAAAAGGAACAATACAAAGTAATTTTTGTTGTTTTCTTCAATTTTCTGCTACAATTATTTCGGTGTAGACACAAAAAATGAAAAGCATTAGCAATATTAATTATACATAATACAAACAGAAAAAATCAAAAGACATACTTACTTGCATTAATTAAGCTGATAACACTCCTGGGATAATTTGAAAAATTGAACTGTTTAGTGTCAAGTCTCAATGAGGTTGGTTACATAGATATACTATTACAGGAGGCAGTGTAATATATGACAGGTTGTTCTGTTTTGATGGGATGGTCTTTCAGTGACTAAAGTTGTATATAAATACAGTTACTTGTCATGATGTTTATATTTTCTGAAGAAGTTCCACAGCAATAATTGACGAAAGCACTAGATACATGTTCAATGTTTTCTTTGTGCCTTGTTTTGAAGTTTTTATTTTTATATACATACACACACACACACACACACATATATATATATATATATATATATATATATATATATATATATATACATATATATACATATATATAGATAGATACATATACACATACATACATACACACACACACACACACACACACACACACACACACACACACACACACACATATGCACACATTTATATTATATATATTATATATACAGAATATATTTGTATATATATATATATATATATATATATATATATATACACACACACACACACACACACACACACACACACACACACACACACACACACACACACACACACTAGCTATATTTATATATAGTTAGATATAGATTATAACACATTGCTGATTCAGTGCTGTTGCTCCCATTATCCAGACAATGTAGGTCACGTTTTATGTCATGAATGTTTCGGTGTGCACATTTGTCATATGTACTTAAAGTGATGTCTCTGTTCAAAGCAACCAAGCCTGTCAGCTCTGTGGCTTATTCAGATAAAGTCCTGACTATAATTCCGATGACTCATATTTGTTTGGTGATATGGACTCTGATAGATTGGGAAGATGCAAAACATGTGCCTGCTTGCATTTTTCAGTATGGAGGGTGATTTCTGATGCACTGGGGTGCAGGCCATTGTCTGCTGCCTGACAGCGGATGAGAGATCAGAAAATCAGCATATGTCACTTTGGTAGTATAGCGGGATAAAGCTCTGATTATAGCCTAGTTGACCTAAGTTTGTGTCGTGGCTTGGGAGACTGATATTGTGGCAGGAGAGGCATGAGTGTTACAATCATGGGGGTGAGCGGTCTTGAGGCTATTCCCCACACAGTCCTTGGTGGAGTTTGGGAACATGTGAAGAAGGGTGTCATAGACTAGAGAAGGATTAGGATGGGATCCCTAAATGCGCTACCTCAGAGGGATGGTAATACTTTCAGCTTGTCCCCAGCTGATCTGCCTTTTGGAAATCACCAAGAAATCACAGGGGAGGGTGGAAATGGAGTAAGCCATAATTGAAAATCCAAATAAAATAAATGCAAACTTGAAAATACCAGCAAATGAAATGTATTAATGATAAGAGCAACAGGCAAAGCTTTCTGGTACAACTACCCTTCCTCATTGTATAAAAAAATAACATGTCAAACCATTCATTTTATAAACATTATACACATTCACAATAACAATTTAAAGGTATAGTATCCTAGAACTATCACATTAACCAATGGATGACCAAGTTGTACCCAAAAGCTTTGCCTGTTGGTCTTATTGTTAATAAATTTCATTTTTCTGATGTTTCCAAGTTTGCATTTAATTTCTTTGAGTGTTTATTTGTACTTGAAATTGGTTTACTGTAGTGTCGGCCCATTTTTGCATTTGTTGATAACTGGATTTCCCCCAGCAGATTGTGAGACAGACATACTCTTCCAAAATGTCCTTAGGTTCTGTGCCAGGCCAAGCCCATATGGAATAACAGTGACATGCTGGTAGACCGGGTGATGAACACAAGGCACTGGGGTGTGGAGCCATAAGATGACATGAAGCGATACCAAAAAAACCCAGAAAATTGGCATACAGCTGGGCTGGTATGCAGGCAGGACTTGTAGGTAGTGTAACTGTTTGAATGGCTCGAGGCATGCCTTTCTCACACCTCACATGATGGTATAGAATGGCCGTTAAAAAAGAACCAGTAGGTTAAGAAGTTCCAGACTTGTAGACACATGCACTCACCACATATTCACAGGCATGTATACATGGCAGCTTATTAGCCAGCCACTTTATGTGACCATACTCTGGTTGCTCCATTCTTGAATCACTGATGTATAGTGATATATAGTGGGATTATATCTGACAAGAATGGACTATATTTTATGGCCCAGCTAGTATAGAATAGCTTTGATTTATGGGGAGCACAAACGTAACAGATGTCTATAAATAAGAAGCTGAAATCCTTATGTCCAATATTTTATTATTTACCAATAATGCATGCAATGTCAGAAATAAAGATTCGTGAGTATGTGGATTGTTGTTTAGTGGTATATCAACTAGGTCATTATGTGTATTAAAGCAATTATTTATTAATTACATCTGACCAATTTTAGAATATAATTCAACATTCTTTGCTTACACTAGGAGTGATTTGATGTTGTTAGAAAGTGAATAAAGAAACTTTACAACTGAATACACGAGCTTAAGAAACTTTCATATTTCCTTTGATTGAAACAGTTGCAATTATATTTTATAGGCTATGTTTTATAATGCAATGCACAATACTGAATTACAGACAATAAGTAGCACAGAAATATTTATTAATAAAAAAATTGAGGAATAATTATATTAGATATAAAATTGAATTTAATAGAATGACCAAAAGAATTGAATTCATTACACATCTCCTAGATAGATCTTGGAATAAATTTCCAGTGGGTGTCAGAAAGAGTACATCATTGGAAACAATGAAAGGAAATTTGGATAAGTGGATAGGTAATAAAGTATATTCATTAATATCTGAAAACTGTTAGTTTTTGAAGGGGAATTTATGTCTTCATAGTTTTCAGTCTACATTTCATTTTTTTATTATTTGCATTGTTGCATTACTTCTTAAATTTCTTTTGACTACTTCTTTAGGCATTAGTTAAGCCCTCTGTAATACATTAGTTGTAATTTCCATACATATTGCAGTGTGTATTGTCCATTACCTTGAATGTCTTTGGTCTACATCAGGGATGTATTTGTGTACTTTGTCTGTTTATACATCCTTTCCATCCCAGGTAATAATTTAGGTTTTCTTGGCATTGCTTATTGTGTTTAGGTATCTATGTGTGGGGGCGGGGGTGGGGTTAAGACACACATGGATTTTGCTTTGCTAATGTGTAAAGGGCACATTTCTGTTTTCTAGCCTACTCCATTTAACTAGAGAGCTTGCATTCTATCACTGGCAGTTAGCTGGATGAAAATGTTAGACCTCATGTCTCTAGAGTCATACTATGTAATCATTGCGTTATTTAGTGGTGGGTGTAGGTGATGTTGGGGCATCCAAATATTTTAGACCCAACTTAGTGATGGATCAGATTGCTTATGACTCCAGCAATTTTTTTAAAATATGCATATGAGATAAGAGGAAATTGTAGACTTCTTTTTGCATACCATGTACAAGGCTGTGCAAGGGCTGTTATTTGAAGATGTTTATGGAATTACGCATCATTATTCTCCCAATCATGCATTTTGGTTATTGTTAGGAGGCTTTTTTTACTTAGAATGATAATGAGTCTTGCAAACTATCCCCAGAATTCCTTTAGCTTATGGACGGTTAAGCATTGTTTAGAAAATTTTCTCTGTGGTCCATTTGATGTCATCATTTACACTGCTGTTCTTGTTTCGGGGTGGTAATATCAAAACTGAAACCGGATCCAGTTTCTTCATAACCATTGTCGGATCCCCTTGAGTTTATTGGTCCTGCCAGTTTTGTCAGGAGTTATTAAATTGGCATAATGCAGGGATTTAGGAAAATTAGCATCTAGGAAATCTACCTTTGATGCATTCTGTCTTCCAAAAGTGTAGTGAAGAACGTATTGAGATATGTTTGGTCTTGTTTGTAAAGCAGCTGTTGCTATCTATTGAGTCAAAAATGTTTGCTGGTGAGGGAAGTAAAAGTAACATCTGTTCTCATGCATTAAATTCCCCTGTTCTTTTGTTTCTGCTCTTTCCCTTAGCTGGTATTTAAACTGGTTTTAACTTGATGGGATTACCATGCCTTCTTGTAACTAAAGCCTACTTTAATCCTTTGGAAAGATGACCAGCAATTGTTGTTGTTGAAATATTTCAGGTGCGCCTTTGCTTAAGTGAAAACAATCACAAATAACAACAAAAGAGGAGCTATTTTATTAAGATTTAGTCATTGCAGAAATTATTACATGAAGAACAAAAATCAGTCTTAGTTTTGGCAAATGAATTATTGCTGTCACCAATACAATTGATGAAAATAGATAGTCACCATAATAATTTCTATCATATCATGTAATGTTTGGTGCCTTGGGAAATTATTTCAGGACAACATATATGTTGTTGTTTAGTAAAATGCATTTAAAATGCATAGTTTCTAACTTGCTTTTTCATGTTAAGGACTGTTTTATATAACCGTAAGACAGGGAAAGTATGCCAAAGTGCCCTGTTAAAGTCCATGTGATGCTATTTTAGTTCTCTTATTGTAGGTATTATGTTAAAGTTTATATTTGATAAATAACTTTGACTATCTATCAAGATCATTCCTCTTTTTTGTAAACAAATATAATTATAAAACATTTCATACACCAATGTAGCACAAGTTCATATCAAGCCATCTGTAGATCACATTAAAACATGATGACAGATGAATGTTATGACAAAAGCTCTGTGATATCATTAACAATAACATGAGAGCTGCAAATTCTGCACCTTCTAGAATGAACATGCATGTCATACAGTGCAACTTGTAATACTATAAGTCTTAGGCAGGGAAGCTCTATCCTTGCCAATAAAGCTAAAATTGAAATTATTTATATAATTTTTAATCTTAATTTGTTTCCAGTGACAGGTTAAGAAGTCAAAGTTATATAGCCATTGTGAATAGTGGCTACATCTGAAAATAAATCACCTCATTTATTTCATCTGAATTGTGTTATATTATGAGGACACCAAGTGTGCTCTGTGAAAAAAATATCATGAAAAGCAAAAACTTATTAGTATGATAATCCCCATCATTCCAATTTCTGTCATTTTTTGTGGTATAACAAATAAAAAGAGGCTAAGGACTTACAGTGATAAGGATACATTAGTATTTCAAGGAATACCAATATATGATGAGAAATATGGAAAGAGTTTAGCTTTAATCTAAATGGTGCTAATCACTGTAAAAGGTTCACAGAATTATAGGTTCATGAGTTCACTTTCAGGCTTACAGCCTACTGACCTTCAGATGCATCTCTCTGTATTTGTATCTGTCCGCCTATCTATTTATAAGTATGCTGCATAATATCTTAAATCTCCTGTAGTGGAGGCCCATGGAATATATGCAAATGACTCCTCAAGGATATAGCAGTGTGTCAGCTACATGGCTTCTGATTGCCCATGACTTTTTGCTTTTTAAATCTTAATGGGTTCATTCAGGCCAATAAAGCCAAAACCAAGTAGCTGTAGGCATGCTATGTTTCAAATTTTTTCTGACCTCAACAGTACAGCATAAGTGGATTGTTTGGCTATACTTTAAAAACACAGGGCTTTAAACCCAGCTGATATCAGCCCACAAACATTAAGATACCTGCAAAATATCTAAAAAAAACCCATCAAAGCAAAGTGTAAAAAAGATTACATAGATAAACAATTCAGTAAAAACTGTGTGAAATTCTCAACCAACCTAGAGTCTTTACTTTGTAATACTTTGAAACCTCCTGTAGTGCAAGGGCAAATCAGTGGGAATGATGAACATGGTGTAGTTGTGTTAGTTTCACTTTTCTATAATAGTCAATGTTTGATTTCCTCATTGCTGCATTAGCCACACCAACCCTTGATCCCCCTACCCTTGTATATAGTTGTACTTGGGATATAAAATATAGGGCTATGTTTGTTTCTACTTTATATGATTTACTGTTATTATTGGTTTGTTTACTTCAGGATTATTAAGCTCTTCTCTCATTGTATAACAAGAAAGTCCTGAAGAAGCTTCACTCTGAGTGCTGATTTCCCTCCTTGGGGTTAGCCAATCAGCATTCCGAGTGAAGGAGTGTGTATATATATATATATATATATATATATATATATATATATATATATATATATATATATATATATATATATATGTGTCTGTGTGTGGGGGGGGCTTTTGAATCTGGTCTGTCATTGTTTCCTGGGCAGAAAACAGCCCATATAGTTTGAGGGCTCCTGCAGCAGTGAGGAATTTGAACATACACTGTTATGGATATGTGCAACTGCACTTTCTTACCATTTTTCTATATTAATATGTACATGTTCATGTGTTGCAGACATCAATGGTATTTTTGACATTTGAGGACTGGGATCTGTAGATGCTTTACTATGGTTATTGTCTGGGCCACTGACTTGCCCATATCTTTGGTAAGAAGTGGTGGAGGCATTTTTTAGGCAGTATTATGCAATGTTCTCCAACATTTATTTACCATGTTCACATGCATCTTATATATCTTCTGGGTATTTCTTAACATTTTTGAAATGGACTTTGTGTCTAGCGACACTAATAACATTTGCATTTGTGCTGCAGTACTCACTAAGTAGGTGTTATGCTGTAAGCATGTGCTTTGTGAATTCTCCACGTAACAACAGGTGCTTTCTTTTGGTACTTTACTCTAGACAGATATAATCATCATATATGGAACAAGATATTCTAGACTGTATGCATGCTGCTGTGTTGTTGTGGCATAACATTTCCATGGACTGGCTGTAAACTCTGGGAATATGTAGAAAAAATGGTCTAGGCACACTGAGAATGGCTGTAAATTGATTTATTATAATAAAACTTAATACACAAGTGCTTTCACCATGCCAAAATGCAGGGCTTTTTCAAGTTAATAAAAATAGCTAAAAGTCATCTGTTTAAATACTCTTAGCCAACAAAAAGGCAGCAAATCTTTTTAAAGGTACATACCCTCCCCTTTAGTTAAAACAACCAACAAAAGCTGTTGAATGCATGTCATTGTATAAACACTTATCACAACATCTCCGTTTAGAAAAAAATACAATACTTATAAACCAAAATAACAGTCAATGCAGAAATAAAAATCATACACCTATTACTGCTTCATTAAATTGTTAATAATAAAAAAAACTACATTTTCTTTGCTTTTTTAACCAAATATGGTTTAATTGATATATGGTCATTTAGACCTGGAGGATTTGTTGCATTCAGTTTTATTTGCCAGTATTTTCCCTCCAACTTAACCAGTTTTCCCAGTCTCCCCCTTAGGGGGCATTACAACTTGTTCTAAAATTCCAAATAAAAACCCTGTGTGACTAGTTTCCATGTGAAGGTGTCTGTAGAGTGCATTATTCAAAATTTTCTTCCTAATATTATACGTGTGTTCATATATATGTTTGCTAAATGTTCTCTCTGATTTTCCAACATAAAAACTAGGACACTCTTTACACAGGGCTAAATACACTATACCTCTGGTCAAACAATGTCCCTTCCTAAATTTTATTGCACTATTCACACTGTTGTTTAGCACTATTTCTTCCTTATCTATAAGATATCTACAACAGCCACATCTCCCACACCTTGTGGTCCCAAAAGCTCCCTGTTTCCTAATGTCATTTTTGTTTTTCTCAAAGAGTTTTTTTAGATTAGTCCCTGTTTTAAAGACATATTGAGGGGTTTCACCTAACTTATGTACAATGTCTTAATTAAATTTCAACATTTTCCAATTTTTCTCAATTAAGCTTTTAATTTCTTTTGAGAAATTGCTATATTGAATCACTAGCGCCCTTCCAAAGTTTTGTTCAGTACCCTGATGGCCTGCAGGGTTGTACTGAGTGTCTCTTTGCAATTTGGGATGGGTCCAAGGAAATATTAAATTATTTTACATATTATTTGAATTCCACTACTAGTTTTCTAAAGTTCACACATAAATTTGAATCTATCAGGATAGATTATCTAGATGTGGGATTGGAAAAATATGAAGGATGTTTGAAATCTAGAATACACCAAAAAGATACATTTAGTAACTCATACCGCCCATACACTAACGCACACCCATGGAAGCAGAAAAGGAGTATAGTAAAAGGTCAGATGGTTAGGGCCACCAGCATGACCTCAGAAAAGAACAACTTCTTTTCTGAAATAGAATTAATAATTGGGTTTTTTAGAGTTAGGGGCTATCCCAACAATTTAATAGAAAAATTGGCTATGGAAGTTATAAAGGGATGGGGTGTTAAATACATCGCCCTGTTAGGAGACAGAACTACAGACATGGGAAAGAAAAAGAGATTTGATATGGCGCAATATTTATGCAAAGGAGAAAGCTGAAAGCCAAATTAATTAATATAATGAAGGCAGCCTCAAAGATGTTCAAAGAGAAATACAGGCAAAGGGATCCTGATATGGAAAATTTCACAATAAAAATAACATCACAGAGAGGGAATGCAGAAAAGAAGATTAGTAAAGCAGAAGTTAAAAAAATAGAAGATGAAGTTATGGAGTGCCTACAAATTGAAGTATTTGGTGCACAAGGGCAGGTTACATCACAGAATGATGGAGTGAGTCCCCAAAGTAAGGAGAAGCAGAAAGATCTTGAGACATCTGAAGAAGAAATATGAACATTAGAAAGAAAAAGAGATTTAATATGGTGTAATATTTATGGAAGGAGAAAGCAAAACTAAACAATACAAAAAAAGCAGCACCAAAGATATTTGAAGAGAAATACAGGCAAAGGAATCCAGACATGGAAAACTTTTACAATACAAACAATAAGAGGACAAAGAGGAAAAGTAGTAAAGGAGATCAGTAATGGAGAAGTTAAAGAAATAGAAACAGAGGTTATGGAGTATCTGCAAAGTGAAGGATTCAGTATAGAACATTTAATTCAGAAAGCACCAAAACAGGATAGCGCAATGGATATCCAAATTAAGGGGAAACCAGTGGCATGAGAAGCAATTGGTCAGGTTCCATATGAAGATATCTTGGTGTCTTCCACAGGAAACCAGTAAACACGTTCACTTGAAGCTGGACAGCAAGGAAAGGAGCACAAATCTGTGGAAACTCTGATGCAGTCAATGTTGAGGAGTGATAGACCAGTGAATTCCTATATGACAGAGCAATGGATGGCACAGGATGAAACTGAAGAGAATGTGCCACTGGAAGATGCTATAGAACTTTCTATAGAATGCCAGCAGGAAATGGAAAACAAATAATGCTCCCTCAGTTTTGAAGAAAATAAGTTGAGAAGAGTAGCTTGATTTAATTGACATAGGCAGACATATTAAGATCAATGAAAGAAACAGACTGCAGAAGGTTAATAAAACTCAAAAAGTCAGAAGTTTGATAAAACAAATGAACACAGTAATTAGGACTGTCCATAGAAACCCATGCAATATAACAGAAGTAAACAGGATATGTTACTATGCAGCTAAATTAATAGCTGGTAATGTTCTACCACAAGAACACTGGGTAGTGAGGGAAAGGAAGGGGAGAAATCAAATACCATCATGGAAATATCAAATAGCAAAAACTATAAAGTAGTTAAGACAAGAAGTGTCACTGTTAGAGGAATACATAAGAGGGAACACATCAACAAAAATACTAAGAAAGATAGACATGATAAAAGCAATGTGCAGTATTAGAACAGACCAGGATCTATCATGCACTATCACAAATAACAAACTAAAAATCTCAGCACAGGTGGAAAGACGTAGAAGATATGCAGAAAAAATATAAAGAAAAAGTACAAAATAAGCAATTTATTGATGACCCAAAAAAGTTTTATACAGAATTGGGAAACAAGGTAAAAGGAATTGAAAGACTGCCAATAAAAGTAGAAATATATACATTTTGGACAAGTATCTATGAAGATCCTGTGGAACATAATAATGATGCTAAATGGATAGAAGAAGTAAAAGAAAGAATAAGAATTTTAAAGGTAGATGATATGAAATGGGATAAAGTAACAGCCAGAGAGATTGAAACAAAGTTAAGAAAAGCCTCTAACTGGAAAACCCCAGTCCCAGATGCAATACTTAACTTTTGGCTAAAAGTATTAACATCTTTGCACGATAATTTAGCCATGAGTAAGAAGTATTTATATGCACACACTGAACAGACACCAACCTGGCTAACAACAGGATACAATATTTATGCAAAGGAGAATAAATCTAAGATGACTTATCTGCTTAGTCAAGCAGAAGCATATTAGCATCAAGCAGGAATGGAACTCAAACCAGAAGTAGATAAAAATCAGGCAGCAAATGCATGTGCCAAAAAACAAAAGACTATAAAGTGAAGGACTAGATGAGAAAGCAAGAAATGTGGAAAATGCATAAATATAGTTACCAAGTATAGAAAACACCTGGAAGAACCTCATGTTTATCAGGAATGAATGCAAGAATGGTTAAGGAGAGGTGAATTCAAACCAAGAGATAATAGGTTAATATTGGCGGCCCAAGATAGTGGGCTGTGTACACGTTAGTTTACAAAGTCGATTGAACATGTGGGAGAAACAGACAAATGCAGGTTTTGTAAAACTGAATTAGAAAAAAGTCACACACCTCATTGCTGGTTGTGACATACTAATGGCAGAATGACTGTATACCAAAAGACATAATAATGTGGCAAGATTGTTGCAGTGGGGATTGTACAAACACTATGGTATTGAATTGGCTGAAAAAAACACTGGAAGCATAAGCCACAAAGCATCCTAGAAAATGATGAAGTTTACATCACATGGGATCATCCATTACCAATAGTTCAAAAGAAAGATGCTAGAAAACCACATATAGTGGTCCATGAAAAGAAGATAAAAGTAGCATTGATCATTGAAATCACCATACCCAGTGACTTGTGTACAGAGAGACACAAAGTCATAAAATATCAGGATCTATAGGCTGAAATGAGAGCAATGTGGAAGAAAGATACCCAGACAGTTCCAATTATAGTAGAAGCAACGGGTTTTATGAGAAAGACTCTCCAATCATATTTAGATATGTTACCAACACATGTAACCCCATATAAATTGCAGAAGGAGTCATTACTGGGCACATTGCTGGTGCTGCGAAGAGCACTTTTGTCTGACATTAAAGATTGAAACAATACTAATTTCATGAACTTTAATCATACGTTGACTTAGAAATGGGGTCCATTCTCATCTTTGTATTAGATACTCAAAAGATTTAGAGAAATTATAAAGAGGGCATGCATGTCCACTGCATGATCATTTCTGAGAGTCTGTAATGGCTTAAAGATTTATTCATTCTATGTCTTGAATTGTCAGAACATTTCATCTCTGAAATAGGTGTCTCAAAGAGACATATCTATGAGCTGGAAAGAGATTTTACCCATGCTATTCTCATGAAGGTTGATTGGGCACAACAGGATTGCATCTTTCTGGATTCCATTAATGGCTGATAAAAAAATGTTTTGAAGATGTTGAGTGTGTATCTGACTCATAACATCTTTAAGATCTGAAAATTGTCAAGCTCTTATTGTAATTAAATTACCTGTGGAAGTAACTCTATAATTTAGGAGATAAAATGTGATTTCAGTTTCTTGAGAACTATTGCAAACTTATTTAGCATGTGCTGAAACCTGCATTTCAAGTGCAGCAGAAGGGCACAATATATGCAGGGTCTGGGTACTCAAAAATATGTCCATTCTCCTAGGTCATACATCAAAGATGATATGTCTCTTTACACCAAGATAGTCACATAATTGATATGAAGTGCCATAGGTGAAGTCTTAATGTATGGACATTCACTGCATCAATTTCATTCTGATGGACCTCTATACACTGTTAAGTTAAATATGCAGGCAAGTACTTAAAAGGTAGATGCCTAATATGAATTTTGTGTAGTTCACATGCTTTCCGAAGGGGGGGGGGGGTAGCTGGATTGAAATGACATGTCATTGAAGGATAATAATCTGAGAGAGGATTAGGTGGTATGTCAAAGTTCAAACACAGTCAAAGAGCCCGTGTCATCAACAGTCTATTAGATGTACTGAACATATGGTGCATGGTAAAGTAGTATATGTAATACAGGGTACTATGAGCTGAATGGGCATCTTAACAATATTTAGTCCCCTCCTTAGATAAGGGATTGGTGGCATCTGACTAGAGCTGTTACATAAGCCACTGTGACACACTGATACCATCACTGCCCAAAACACAGTTAACATCTCCAAAGAGAAAAAAAACTTACCCCTTTTCCTAAATTAAGGAGAGGCTGCAGGATCCTGTTACCCTTTAACATGATGCAGATATATTGAATCAAGGATGACCCATCTTCCCTCATAAAGGACATGAAGAGTTACCACCTAGCCTACAGTAAAACTGTACATACCATCATACTTTTCTGTTATCAAAAGGTTGTGAAGCTGCAGCAAAGATCTGGTATCCACATTTTTTAATCTGAAGTACTTCATGGGATTTAGATGCATTCCATACAAAAATATGAATTCATGTAATTTGAACACTTCTGCAGGGAATCTCTGGAATAATTTATTCGTCTTTATAGTCAGTTGATATTCAAAGAGGTAATTTTAATTGTACTAGAAAAACACGAGGTAATACAAGAGTTATCTGAATAGTTACTGCTAAAGATGTCCTGATGATGTTTGTTCAGTGGTTGCTGAGTAACTTATTCTTTCTTGTTTGAAACAATCTCTGAAGAGTGCACAGGTTATAGGAACAAACAAGGGGCAAAGAAATTCAGAATGCAGATAAGTGAATGCAGAAGTATGTGTAAGAACAGCCTAATCATCTAGAAAATAGCTATTGTAACATTGTTTAGGATGGAAAGCTCAGACTTCTCTAGTATTATGAAACGTGTCTTCAAAGTGCCTCCACAAAGCCCATATTGTAACTGAAGTCATGCATACAAAAGTAGGCAGTTTTGATGATCGCTCTGCGCACATTAAAATTATTTAGGGCATGCAGATGTATAGTCATTCATCAAGAAAGGAGAATTTTTCTTAAAGTCTTGACCAAGCATGTTGCACATTAGTCCATGCTGATTATTAGGGTTCCTATCAGAATGATGAAAAATCAAAATCTCGAATGCTCAGGTGAGCGATAACACAGGTAATTGAAATTGATAGTGTGAGATCGCAGTACAGTGAAGATCAGAAAATTTGCCCTTTCCTTACTGTAGTGCGATATCAGAGTTGGAATATATTTTTAGGGGGGGTGTGAGGGTACAACCCCCCCAAAATAGCGATTTCGATTACCTGCGTTTTCACTCATCCAAGCGTTCCAAATTTTGATTTTTTGTCTATGTAATATAGACCCGATTATTATACCATTATAGTCCATTATTTAAATATGAACAGTTTATTATACCATTATAATCCATTACTTAAATATGAACAGTTTGTATTGATTCTCACTGCTGAAACCTGCCCATCAGAATAGAGTTCATTACAAGAATTCTGAGCTCTGTACTTACCGTGACAAACCAAGTTGCTCTCTGATTGCACTATTGTCCCTTATTATACACTGTCAGTATATGTACAATATCAAACCTAGAAACCAAATGTTTATCTTCCACAACATTTTCAGTAAAGGCAAGTGCAAAAAGTTTACGGAGGGAGTGAAGTCAAGTTTGCATTACTCTCAGGCATATTTCATGACATTCCTATGCAGACCATTACCCAGTTTAATTTATAGGGTTTAGGTAAGACGGAATACTACACAGGGAAGGGAAGGAGACAGGAAGAAGGAATAACGAGGAAAACAACATACAAATAGGAGCAATTCTTTACATTACAAAACATTTTAATATATGGACTCTATGGCTACTGCTGAAGGATAAAGCAAACCAAGAATTAGCTTTTCTCTGTTCCATTAGTATCTTGAAACCAATAGAACAGCCACCACATTAACATACGACCCTTTTTTCACCTATCAAAGAGAATGGATGCATGTTGGTGAGTTGTGATGATACACCACCCAAAATGTGTCTGAAGTGGATAGGTAATGTCTCTGGTGCAATGCATGCTAAGCAGTTTTCATCCATTAAAGCATTCCCACACTGGCAGTCAATCTTAGCTCCATGGACTGATAGGGGCATAATCACTGGATGATTTGGGTGCAAGTGGCCACCATAGCAGCCAACACATCAACTATATCCCCATCGCTTACTGATTAGCTATCCCAAGTGGGTCCTACCTACATTACATAGGCTGGTACATAGGCTGGTACTAGGCTAACTGCCTTTGCAGGCCATTTTAAGCCTTGCCACTTACCCCAAGTGAGAATCAAACCCTGCACCTTCTGTTTGTAAGGCAAACATCTTAACCATTATGCCATTGGAGTGGTGTATAAAAAGGCTCTGTTTGCATCAGGAAAACAAAATTAAAGTATGTTTTAGATGCCCTAATATTTAAATACAGTTATTTGTCAGTGATTATGTGGCACTCACTCTCTTTACCCTTTTTTAACTATTTGCTATTCACAAGGACACACAGGAACCTCTAAGACTTGGCACTAGTAAAAATCAGAATATGCATTACATGCTAGAAACTTGAAATTAATAAGTACAGTGCATTTTACATTGCAATAAGCCTTAACTATAGGAAAACAGAAAATAAAACAATGCAAGCATCTCCACTTTTCCACACAGAACAATTAGAAACAACAAGCTAGAGAAGCATTCCATATATGAGGGAATCCATTAACAGGGCTATAGAAAGGGTCAATGGAAATGGTGGAGGAGGAAAGACTGGTGGGATGAATGTCACTCCAACACAGCCAGGCATGGTTAAAATGGACAAGTTCAAACAGATTTAATATGAGATAAAGATTTTCATTGAAAAAGTAAGTGTATCTGTTATAATTATAAGTAAATGTTCTATAACACCATTGCCATTTATATGAAGCCTAAGCTTCATGGAGGTATGAAACTGGCTTCTGTTAGAGAATCCTGAATACAGTGATATTTTCCCTGAATATCTTCTTAGTCTGTCTTGCCTTGTCATATCATTGATGCAAACCCTCATCAAGTGCTTCTGAAATATGCTGGAGGGATAGCTTCCTGACCCAGAGACTCCTCAGACTCTGGAATAGATTGCCCATACATGTCAAGCAGAGTGCCTCTTTGGCCCTCTTCAAAAGGAACATTGACGATTGGATGGAAGAAAGGAAATTCACCCCAGGGATCATGTCAGTCACCCTGCTAGACAGGGGTCCAGGGAAATAAATAGTGTGGGAAGAAATAGCCAGGGAACTGTTATGGCTAGGCTTGTATAGGCCCTAGGGCTGATAGCCTAATACCAACCTATGAACCTATGAACCTAAATATCAATACCATTTTTGTGAAAGATTTGTAGTAGGTTCTAAAAGTTTTGCATTCAAAAGGTTTAAAACTGGCCATAACAAAGAAAAAGGATTAAATGCAATTACCAATAGGCATATTTGTATGGAAAAGTGATCTTTCTTAAACTGCATATATAATTATAATAATTTTATTTTTTGTTAATACAACTTAAGTTATAGTATCAGTTCATTGGTGATCCAGACTACAAGGTAAAATGTAGTCTTTTGAAGGTTATCTATATATAGATATCCTCCAAGTGTAAAACCATTGGTAAGTTCTTCATCATGAATTAGAGTATGTTATCTCCCCCATCCTTCTGAGTTGAATCTGGCTACCATAGTGGTCTCATGAAAAGCTGATGCCATCCACAGGGTTTGCTATGCAAGTAAGGAATTAAAGTAGATTGCCAGACCTTTCTTCTGTAATGTATATGTATGTATGTATGTATGTATATATATATATATATATATATATATATATATATATATAGATATATAGATATATATATATATATATATATATATATATATATATATATATATTTATATATATATATATATATATATATATATATATATATATCGTTTCACTTTATAATCTCGAAATACTAAAATACCGAATTCAGTATTTTATGACTATAAGGTCGAAAGTGTAGTTAGGCAAAACTGCATAATGTCGAATGCAGAAATATCAAATCTGCTGTTGTTTTGTTGTGTTTGTGATGTGTGGTGCAGTTTGTGGATTTAGCTGGGGATTCAGGTAACTGGTGTTCTTGTAAGGGTACTGGGTAGGGATTTTAGTGTGTATGTAGTGGTGGGTTTTATGTGTTTGTGTGTTTAGTGCGACCTTGGAGTTTGCATATATATATATATGTAGCGGGGGTTGTGGGGGTGCAACCCCCCCCACATGGGTGGTGCAGGGGGCTTGCCCCCCTGCTTATTGGTAGGGTAGGTGTGTTTGTTATGTTGTGTTTGTGTGTGTTGTTTTGTGTGTTTTAGTGTCATTAGGTAGGTGTATGTGTACTTGTGTGTATGTGCACTTGTGGTGGTGTGTGTATTTGTTTACCGGGGAGGTATGACTGGACACAGGTCCATTTTCAGTGGAGGTCTGGGGAGAAAAGCTCCAAAAACTACAATACATTGAAATACAGTGTAATCAATACCAGTTCAAATATAATACAGACTCATTCAATACAATACATGAAAACTTAAATATAAGCATATATTAAAGTAGAGGTTAAGAAGATGTAAAAGTAGTCAATCTGTAACCATCACTAAGCAAGTTTTAAAGGAGCACTTTTTAGAAATCTAAAAATGTCTTCATCTGTCTGGTGATAATGTTCTTACTGTAAGAAAATGGCAGTATTTAGCATAGTACATAATAGCAGGTAAACAAACTTTTCATGGGAAAAAGAACTGGTCACCTTTAGCAGAATGTCAGTAACAGTTTAATGTCAAAGATTAACCAGGGGTGTAGCAGAGACAGTTGTTTAAATAGTGGGTTTTCAGGACTTTTTTAAATTGAGTAGAGGAGTTTGTAGACGTAATTTGGTTTGGTAGTGAGTTCCAGATTTTAGCAATAGTGCAGCCATAGAGAGATTTACCAGTATCATTTTTATGTTTGATGACATTTATTAGGTTCTGGTTGCTACATCTTAAGGCTGTGGTGGTTGTGTAGGGCTGAATTAGATGCTGGAGTGATGTTTTTTTTCTGGAAGTTAGTGGAGCTTGTGAGCTATTGAGAGTTGATTTAGTAGCAGTAGAAATTGAAAGACATTAACATCACTGAGCTGCAAGCTTACATACTAATATATAGCTTGAAATTCTATAGCAATCTGGGTAAAAAAAAATCATGAAAGAGTTTTGTATAAGGACTGAATTGCATGCGAGATTGTTTGAGACTGGCAAACTTATTTGGTGGGGTTGAGAGTGAATTTACTTGACTTTTGCTCCCAGGAGGATTTGTTGTGATTGGAATGACTTAATAATGCTTTTACCTTTGTTTGAGAGATTTTGTCAACAAGAGAAACCTTGTTTCTATTTAAATCAATAACAAATGTAATAGAAACAAAATGTGTACAGTATAATTATAAAATATAATTGTGAACTAGATGCGTTAAAGTACAAATTTATGTTTCAGGATACAGTATTTCAACCCATTTGAAGTCAGCTAACTTCTGGTCTTCAAACTCAAAAATAAATCAGAAAGGTACAAGTGACCCAGAAAAAGAAATGTGCAGTTACAATAATGTGTTTGTGATATTCTTGGCTGCCAAATGAATAGGTTTTAGTTCGGGTACATGCTGTATCTTTAATTACATATTTAGGATATATGCCACAGAAGAAAGGACACTTGTTTTGAGAGGGGGCAAAATCATTGGGTCTTGCATGTGAATCAGAAATTTCAGACTATACACCTCCTACAGACCAATTACGCACAATCCTATAGCAAAGATATTAAAGAAAATAATACTATACTGACATAATGACAGCACATAATCTTTTCTATATCTTACAATACAGTTTCACAGTATCACATCTTGATTGCATTGCACTTCTATGTATAAATGGACAAGGAAAACATGCAATCAATAGTTACAAATGGTGGGGCGTGGCCAAGGATGAACACAGGATAGCAGCAGATTTCTTCAGCTCCACCAATTTCATTACACTGACAGGAATTAATTACTTAAAAAATTAATTTTTGAAGTAATTTTCTTTCTAAATATGTTTATTTTATATAGTTCTTGAACTATATCTAAAAAAGAAAGGAAATCTTAACAATATTCCTGTCAGAAATCACTTTGGAAATTTTCCTGTCAGTTTATCAGTCTGAAATGAGTTCCAGTAAGACAAATTCTCAAGACTCCAGCATCAAGAAAGAACTTCAGTCTCTGATAATTATAATCTAGCAACTTACTGCTAAGATGGATAAAATGGAATATTGAAGGTAACAATATTACTTCTTTTTTAACAACATGGCTCCCTAAAACTTTAGACTTACCAGAAGCATTCTCTTTTGGTATCGAAAGAGCACATAGATCTATAGCTAATACTAACTCTAACAAAAACTATCCTAGATCAGTTATAGTTAGATTTCTATCATCTTTTGACAAAGAGATGGCTCTTAAATCTGCTTGGGCTAAAGCTCCTGTTAAGATTAATGAGACAACTGTGCGTTTTGACAATGACTATTCTTCCATGGTAATAGCTAAAAGAAAAGTTTTTCTGCCACTAATAAGGGAGCTTAAAAAAGCACAGTTTAAAACATACCTTCTGTTTCCTGCCAAGCTTAAAATCTTCCTTCCTGATGGTCCTAAAATTTTCGATGACTTAGACTCTGCTTTACTGTTTATCAAAAAATAAGATTTTGGATAAAATAGAAGAAATGGAATGGGCTAGTCCTTCATTAAAGAGACTGGCAACTGAAACTTCGTGGAAGACTTCAGAGAAGAAGAAGAGACTAAAAAACAAATGATTTGTTCTATGTTTTTTTTTCTCTCATCGTTTTATTTCATTATTAATCTTTTTAAATATAGTTCCTGCATTTCCAAGAAGCAACAAATATTTTGAAAAAGATTTAATCAAAATTATTCTCTGTGTGCAAAGAAATGTTTTGTTTCATAACTAGTCAAAATACCTGGAGATTTAATGGCAAATTGTGATTCAACTGGTTTCTCTTTCTGAAAAGGAGAAGTAAGGTCAGTAATTTGATACATTTTTTTCTTTATCTTTTTTTTTCTTCTTCTTTTCTTCTTTTCTTTGTTTAAACAATGACATTCTATTTAGATTATGTAGTGGGTAAAGGGTGGGGGAGGGCAGGGAGAGAAGAGTAATGAAAATATGATTAATAGAATAATAACATATTTATTCCTTGTAAAAAGTTTATATGTACTTCAAATGCTATTCCTAATTATACTTTCTTGATTACACTGCTTATGCTTGTTTGTAAATAATCTGTCATGCTTTAACTAATAATAATTAGAACTAAATAATAGTAAATAATATGTTTTATTTTTAACTCTATTAATATAAACAGTAAGTAATATTCCATTGTATATACTTCTTATAGATTTCTCTTACATTTTTTATTTCTGCCTTACACCCTTTTACTTTCTACTCTCTTTTTCTTTTCTTTATTAATATATAGAAATGCTTTTGATCATATAAACACAGTAAATAATAAGATTTGCATAAAAATTGAGTTGGGACAAAAATATTGAGTTTTATTACTTATTAATAATTTTGGGCTTAATTTCACTTACATAGAAGCTGTAATAACCTGTAAAATACATTGTGAAGGTTTTGTCATGTTTAGATGCATTTACACTGCTAAATGAATGTTTGTCACTAGTTTTTAATATGTTTCCTGCCAAAATGTTAAGAGAGACAATCTGGGATGTGGGCTGTCTCATGCACAGTGTCCATGAGTTACTTCAAAAGCTTCAACTCTCAGAATTCTCACAGAGAAGCTGAAAGCAGCTAGTCTCACCTTTGACCTACATAACACACTGACACATCACAGATTCAGGAATGACACTCTACCAGGAAATAGAAATGATACAAATGTGACTATGTGAAGGAAAATGAACTCTTTAACATCTAAATGTGAGTTATTTTATATAATTACTTAAATATCTATGTTATAATTCATAAAATATGTCAGTTATAATGAATTTAAATGATACAGTTTCTTGTAGTAAGTAAATGTCTTATTTTAGAAGGCATAGAAAATGAAACATTTATTCAAGTGTTTTGTTGAAAATCTACTTAACAGCAGCTTAATAATCTGTGTTAAAAACTTATGGTCCAAACATATACATTACTATAACTCATTTAATTCATCTGATTGACAAGCATAAATAATTTTATAACTCTATACTGGAAGAAATTGTCATGTGATATATTTTAAAGCAGTAGTATAGCATGGTTGTAAAATCTGGTTACTAAATGTGTTTGCTGTGCATTATTTTGTATAAAGCAGACAGATTTATTGTAGGGACAGCAAGTAAGATAGTGCTAAGTAAGGACACAACTCAGTGAGATCATATATATATATATATATATGTGTGTGTGTGTGTGTGTGTGTGTGTGTGTGTGTGTGTGTGTGTGTGTGTGTGTGTGTGTGTGTGTGTGTGTGTGTGTGTGTGTGTGTGTGTGTGTGTGTGTGTTTGTGTGTGTGTGTATGTGTGTATGTGTGTGTGTGTGTGTGTGTGTGTGTGTATGCATATGTATATATATATATATATATATATATATATATATATATATATATGTATATGTGTATGTGTGTGTGTGTATATATATATATATATATATATATATATATATATATATCTATATATATATATATATATATATATATATATATATATGTGTGTGTGTGTGTGTGTGTGTGTGTGTGTGTGTGTGTGTGTGTATGTGTATATATATATATATATATATATATATATATATATATATATATATATATTCATGTGTGTGTGTGTATATGTATATATATATATATGTATGTGTGTGTGTGTGTGTGTGTGTGTGTGTGTGTGTGTGTATGTATATATGTATATAAGTGTTTCTGAGAAAATATGCATAACTATGCAGTATGATTTATAACAATGTCTATGAATACAATATTTTATTCTATTGACAATAATGAGTTTGAGTAAATGCTCATATACAAGCAATTCAAGGTTTTTTTTTTTGAAGCTGTTAATTGCATTTACATGACAGAAAATAGATGCATCTTAATATATGTAATGTCTGAATCATATTAGCCAAAGTTTTTGATTTAAATGATTTGATTTAAATGAATGTTAGAACTTATTTTTCTCTCCTCTTGATTTCTAACATCAAGATTATTTGAATGCTATTTGAATACAAGTGTTTTATATTACATGAATGTATATAGTAATATGAACAGTTTTTTTTTTTAAAAAAAAAAGGTTTATTTTAGTTTATATGATGCTGTTTTACCAAATGTGTAGTCTTGTCTTGCTAGATAATTGAATTGAAAACTGTTAACCTCAGTTAAATATAACTAGTATCATATTGATAAGGTGGTAACTGAGGTACTGCTGCTTAGGGTAGGGGTTAACTTGAGTGGTAAATACTACTCTAAGTTGGAGTTTATAACTCCAGGCTGGATGCAAGGTTGAATCCTTACATTATTTTCACTTGTTCATTGTTATTTGTATATAGTTTTGACATCCACAATATATTTTGTACATTCATTGTCACTACAAACAAAATTGAATCCTATATGAAATCCCATAAGAGATTCAATAAATACAGCTATATTTAAAGGTACACCTAAAGGAGGAGATGTAACATTACTTATCTTGTTATTTGTTATTTTGATCATAAGATTCTTAAGTTTTAAAAATGCCAAATGACATCTTTAAAAGGAATTTCTTTAAACATTAATGGATTGAATAATCCATGTAAAAGGGCAAGCCTAATAAGATACATTAATTTACATAAGGCCAACTTAGTCTTCCTGCAAGAAACCCATCTCTTGAAAAGATATTGATAAACTAACCACAAACAAATATACAGTATTGGTTAGTTCAGAGCACACTCAGAAAAAGAGGAGTGGCTATTTTATGGAATAAAAGTATGCCCATTCCTAAAACCATTAAGTCTTATCAGGATGACAAAGGAATGTTTTGTATGGTTACAATACAAATTAATGGGAAGACTTACACTTTAATTAATGTATATTGGATACCTGGAATTGGTATTAATACAGTGAAACATCATCTTGATAAGATCATATCATTCTTTATAGGAGATATTATTTTAGCTGGTGACTTTAATTGTATACTACATGAAAGTGATACTACCACTATAGGGAAAAGAAGAATTACATCTAATGTAAAACATTTAAATGATTTTGCTAATTCTTATCATTTGAATGATATTAATAATCAGATAGATTCAAAATCATTACCATACACCTTTTTTTCTAACAGATACAAAACTTATTCAAAAATAGATAGAGTCTTTATTTCTAACCAGATGGTAACAGATTTAATTAATTTCAAAATCATTTAATGTCCTATATCTGATCATAACTCAATTGTTTTTGAATTCATGATAAAAAATACTCATAATGTTCAGATCAAAGGGATACCAGCATACTTAACTCAACTAAAAGACTATAAAGAATATATACTTTCAGAAGTAAAACATTTTTTAGACATAAATAATACTCCTGAAGTCTCCATTATTTATGTTTGGGATGCCTTAAAATCATATCTATATGGACAAAGTATCAGATGGTATAATAATAAAAGGAAATCTTGGGATAAGGAATTGTTAGATATTCAAAGTAAATTAGACTCCTATAAACATAATAATAAAGAAAATATTATAGACAAGAAAGTTATTGAAGAAATAAACAAACTAAATGAGAAATACAAAGAAATTTTAACTCATAAAGTTAAAATAACTTTAGAGAAATACAAGTTTTTGTCTTGTTCAATAAGCCCCAAATACTTACATAGACTTAAAAATAAAACAAAAAGGTTGAATAAACAAAACCATATCAAAGAAATCTTTTCTCTAAGGAAAACGAAGAATGTTTCTAGTATACCAGAAATACTAGATGAATTTAGAAATCACTTTCACAAAATTAACCATAATAACATTAACATGGAACCTAAAGATAAAATAAAGGAGTTTATAACCCCAAACATGAATAAAAAGCTTAATAAACAACAGATTAAACTACTGGACAAAAGTATTTCATATACAGAGGTTATTACACAAATAAATAAGCTTAAATCAAACAAAGCACCGGGTAATGATGGTATTATACCAGAGATATATAAAATCCTTTCTAAAAGTACATATTCATTAATACATAAGGTTTTTATTTTGGCCCAAACTGAGTTAATAACCCCCCCCCCATCTTGGCAATATACATTTATTTCACCAATTTTAAAACCTAATAAAGATCCAACTAGATGTTCTTCATATCGGCCCATCTCATTACTTAATGTTGATTATAAAATGTTTATGAGTATCTTTGCTGATAGATTGAAGACAATCATTCCCGGCATTATAGATATAGATCAGACAGGCTTCATTGTAAATAGAAATACTTTTGATAATATAAGAAGAACTTTAACATTAATAGATTTTGCAAATAGGAAAAAGAAAGATTTAACACTTATTAGTCTTGATATAAGTTCAGCATTTGATTCAGTAAGTTGGGACTATCTGTTTACCTTAATGAAGTGCACAAACTTCTCAGATGCATTTGTAAATCTAATTGAGCATTTATAGAAAGGAACATTGGCTTATATTAAGGTAGGAACATATGTTTCACAAAAAATACCCATTCTTAAAGGTACAAAACAAGGATGTCCACTTTCTCCACTATTATTCACTTTAGTAATGGAGCCTTGGGCTAATTTGATCAGAAACAGTACTGACATAGAGGGTTTTGAAATAGATAAAAATACAACATCCAAAATTCAACTTTTTGCAGATGATGTTCTAATTACATCAGCAGGATCTAATTCTTCTATGCAGTCTCTATTTGATAACATGATGAATTTTAAAAGTATTTCTGGTTTAATATTCAATGAAGAAAGAACTAAAATACTACCTATATATACACGAAAAAATATTCTCATTAGTGATTTTACTAAATATGTACCCAATTCAGGCCAGATAACTTATTTAGGTATAATACTATCTAAAGATATTACATCTATTATATATAATAATTATAATACCTGTTTTCTTAATATACAAAATCTTTTTAATACCTGGAATAATATGTTTTTTACTATGGAGGAGAGACTTACAATTATTAAAATGATAATATTCCCCAAGATTTTATACTTAATACAATCAATAATACTTCCACCTACAAAAATAATTATCAAGAAACTGAATACACTAATGTTAAATTTCCTATGGGCACCTAATAGACCTAGGATTGCATTAAAGAAACATACTAATAGCTGGTCTCAAGGGGGGTATTTCTTTTCCAGACTTTAATTTATATACTATCTCTTCTATTGTAAAAGTTATTACTTCATTAATAGATCAGTCATATGTTGCAAAATGGAAAGATTATTGGGAGCTAATTAGTATGCACTTCATGAAATTCTCCTTAACACATAAAAATATGATTGTAAATAACACTATGTTATGGTTACTAAAGGAATTTTGTACTTCACCTATTACACCTAAACATATGGTTTGTTACCCATTAAATATTATTATTAGTTATCGTAACTTTATATTCATGCACCCTAAGTATAGGGAATGGAATTTTATTGTATTCCCTATAATGTATACTCAGGGTATGCTTTTGTCATCTACTTCTGAAGGAACTCATTTAGCTATAGATAATGATCTAAAGTACTGGTATCAGTTGATATCTGATAATAAAGTTAAAATCTAGATTTTTTAAAACAAGAATTTGATCTAAGAGAAACTTGCTGGTTAGAGGTTCAGACCTTTAGACAACATCTCATTAATAAAATAGATCTAATGTCTATAACAGTTAAAGAATCTATTCCAACACTGATTGATTACTTGATATTAAATTTACAACATAAAGTTTCTGATAAAGGTAAACTTTCATACATACATAAAATTATCAGACAAGAAACTTTTTACAGTGTAGATTCATACTGGAATTATTTCATTTCTATTAATGGGGACCCACCAAATCAACAAGATAAACAATATATATTGGAATCTGCTTATAGAACTACGTTGTCCATTGTCTGGAGACTTTATACATGGAAGTTTTTACATAGATCTTTTTATACACCTTTGATGATGAATAAAATAAATAATAAAGATAATTTATGTAAGAAATGTAATGTAGAAATTAATGCTGACTGGGCTCATATGTTTTATGACTGTATAAAATTGAAAGAATACTGGAAGTCAATTAATGAATTTTTGCAGGCTCTTTTTACAGATAATTTCATTATTTCTAAATCTCTTATATTATTCAACACACCTGTACCTCAAAGTGTTAAAAAGGTTAAGCTTCCCTTGTTATGGTCTATTCTAGCAGTGGCTAGGAAAATAATAACTAGAAATTGGATTTCAGATACACCTCCTTCGTTTAATGAATTTAAAAATGTTATGAATATAGTGTGCCATATGGAAATAAACACAATTAGGACAAGAACAAATAGAAAAACATCTTATTATATTGTATGGGATAATTTACAAAATTTGTTAAAAAAAATTTAATTTCAATAGCATGGTATTTTAGTTTAATTAATTGATCTGATTGTAGTGGATGTCTTTGTAAATACTTTAGTTGTTTTGTTGAATGTTATAACAATACCTATTTTTAATTACTTGTATAAAATTGTTATGATATTTCCCTTATATGTTAAAACAATAAACCTGTTTTGAAAAAAAATAGTTACAAATGGTAGCATTACTATTTATGGACTTCCCAAAGGTTTTAACACTATAGATAAAAAGACTGCTACACAGGCTATACTTGACAGTTGAAATGAATCCATGAGTCACCAAGAAAACTGATTTACCAAATGCTTAAGTTGTAAATAATTCACATAGTGTAGATCATAGTATAAAATCTGTGCTATGTCTTTAAGAAGCATGCAAGGCTATACATGCATGTATATATATTCCACATGTGCAAACACCTAGTGCCATTTTGTAGGAGCAGCTAGGGAGTGAGCATGCAAGATGTTAGCCATTAGTTGTATAGAAGTTATTTAAGTTAATAGTCAACAGTAGTAATGCATTTGTATGAAGTAAAGCTGCTTGAAGAGAACCCAAAAAGACTATTTATCCGTATCCTAGACACAAAAGTGACATGGTGTCAGAACCGGGATAATAGAGAAGAATAATGGGAGTGATAGGGTGCAAAGACAACAGTAAAGGTAAAACCAAGAGAAAAGTGGACAAACATAGCCAGAAAGAAGCAAAGGTAATGAGAAATAACACAAACTATTTACTCAATACAGAAGAAAATAAAGGGGCATTACAAGGGTCTAAACCACATTATCAGCCAAGCAAAAAGTACAAAAAGTTTGTTAACTAAACAAAATGTTTATAGAACGATTAACTGTAAAGCAAAATGAGTATGTTAAAAATCAAAAACAAGCATGTTTAAAGCAAAACAAGTGTGTTCAAGGAAAAGTTGGGCATGTTTAAAGTAAAACAAGCACAAAAAAGTATACTGGGCATGAAAAGGACTTAAATGAGCAAAACAAATATAATAAAGATAAGTAAAGGGCACATTGAGCAAAAGAAAAGCAAGGTGACTATATGTGTTAGATAAAGTGCTGTGTTTGGGCATAACTACGATTTTGTGTTGTATCAAGGGCACAACTATAGTTATTTGATGTATCTCAAAGTATGTAAAACTGCTTACAGTTTCACAATGTGCAACTACTTTGAAAAGTTGTTGAGTTTAAGGCAACAAATGATTGATTTATTTGCATTGTGCAGTTACTTGGCATGTTTCTTACACTGATAAGAGATGTTTTCTTACAAAAGATACCATTACAAGAGTATTACAGTGCTTGTGAGTTATTCAGTCACATCATAAAGTTCCTGAATGTTTCTTAAAATGATAATAACTTACTTTAGCAAACGATAGTAAATGACTGTAGAATTTCTACCTTTACCGATAATATTCCAAAAGTACCAAACTGGTCGAGAAGTTTATTTTACGAAGTCCAGTTATTTGAAAGGAATACAAGTTTGTTTATTTGCATAGTTCTAAAAAGCCCAACAAAGGTATAAGTTCAGAGTACAAAGGCATTGGACAATTATTGGCATTAATTCTGGCATATGTGCATGTGTGTATGTTTATGCTTATTTGCAAAACCCTTCACTGGTATGTGTTAATATGGCAAATGGATTTTAAATAACATCACCACTTGTATTCGATCAGAATATTGCAGAGAACTGGAGAATATTTGAACAAGAGTAGGATATTTAATACAAGCAGCTTATGCAGATGGAGATGCATGCACAAGGGCATTCATTTTGCTAAACCTAGCTGGGTCAGAGGCCATAGAAGGAGAGCATACATTTGTGTTTGTGCCAGCAGTATATGAAGGAGAAGGTGCAGACTGCCATATTGTTGTACAAGCTGAATCAAGGGAAGACCCCAAGTGTTTGAAGTTCAAGTTCAGAGAAACATGCAACCCCCCAGACAAATATTACACTAGAGAGGCATTTGCTTTACACAAGAGATCAGAAACCAAGGGAAACATTTGCAGCTTGTATAACTGACTTCAGAAACAGAGCTAAAATGTGTCGGTTTGGTGATTTAAAAGATGAGCTGATAAAGGACAGGCTTGTATGTGGTATTAACAGTGCTGCTATGAGAAAGATTTTACTTCATGACAGTGATTTAACATTGAGCAAGGCCACAGAGATTTGTCAAATCCATGAAGTGACAGTAGAACACATGACTCTGCTTGCGAGTGACAAGAGCATGGTTTCAATTGGTTCCAAGCACATGTTGATAGTATGCAACATGTGGCAAACAAGAGCAGGCTTAAGCACTTGGCAGCTACAGGGTTTCTAAAAAAGGCATGCAGCTTTCCAGAAAGTTTGAAGAAAGGAGATTACTCCAGCTCAGTGGAGTATAAGCATGAATCAGCAAAACCGAAATCTAGCAAACTGTCGCAATTGTGGTGCAAATCGAGTCTAAAAGAGAAATATGCTTAACATATGGTTAGCAATGTCACAAGTGGAAAAAACTGAATCATTTCCAAAAGTTTTTCAAATCAAGTAAGCCTCACACAGTTGTAAAGAAAGGTCGCACAAAAAAACAAGTTGCTCAAGTAGAGCCAAAGCAGTCAGCTTTTTATCTGGATGGTGTATCAGTGCTTGGTGAAAGAGTTGATGCCGTGACCTTATTAACAAGAAGCAAAGTATTTTGTATGTCTGGATTAATGGGAAATCCACAAAGTTCAAAGTAGACACTGGTTGAAAGTGTAATGTTATATCAGCAGACACATTTGCTAGAGTGAGAACTAACAAATCACTCAGCGTAACCAGTAGTGCAAGACTTGTTTCTTATGGAGGTGAAGAAATTCAAACCGAAGGTTCATACTTTCATGTTATTTGACCAAGAACTGTTACAGCTTGCTATCCAAAAACAAGTGCAATCTTTATTGGGTCTCAAAGATAGTTTAAGAATGAATCTGCTTTCTTTTACCAAAGGATTCCATCGCATAAGTGCACTCCTGAGTTCTAATTTTTCAGAAACCATTTTCTCAGTGTATGCTGATGCTTTTGATGACATGTTAGGCAGGCTTCCAGTTGTACATACCATGAAGTAAGACCCAGAGGTCACTCAAGTAGTCAGACCAGCAAGAAGAGTTCCAATACCAATGCAAGATAAAGTTAAGGCTCAGCTGGATAAAATGGTGCAGCAAGGTGTGAGTTGTCCAGTCACAGAACCAGTGGAATGGGTGACATCCATGGTAGCCACTCACATAAAAGGCTCAGATGAATCAGAATATATATTAACCCAAGAAATCTGAACAAAGCATTAAAAAGACTGTATCATCCAATGCGCACAGTTGAAGAGGTTGCAGCTTTAATAAAAAATGCCACTGCATTTTCTATTTTGGATGCAAAGAGTTCATTTTTGCAAGTGATGCTAGATTGCAATTCCTCATTTCTGACTGCTTTTGGTACTCTGTTTGGCAGATACAGATCCCTAAGGATGCCATTTGAAATAAATTCTGCAAGTGAAATCTTCCATCGTGCAATGGAACACATCTTTTCAGGTTATGAATATGCCATAATAGTAGATGATCTATTTGTTGAAGGTAATGGCGAAGCAGAGCATGACAGAAACCTAAAGAATGTTCTAGACAGAGCACATGAAGTAAACTTAAAGCTCAATCCTCTGAAGTGCAAATTCAGACTTCCAGAAATTACGTACATAGGAAATTTATTTATGAGTACAAGCTTGAGACCTGACCCGACCAAACAAGCAGCTATTCTTGAAATGTCAGCACCAGATAATGTGCAAGCTTTACAGCTTTTTCTGGGCATTGTCAATTATTTATGCAAATTTATACCAGACTTCAGTGAGTTGACAGTATCTTTAAGAGAGTGCACACACAAAAAATGTTGTTTGGTCATGTTTAGAACAACACCAGAAGGCATTTGAAGACCTTAAGCAGAAAATTGCCACCCTTCTACATTAAGATACTATGATATGAACAAACCAGTTATTCTTTTCTGTGGTGCTTCAAAATTTGGTCTAGGCACGATTATACTTCAAGAAGGCAGACCAGTAGCCTATGAATCTAGTAGACTAATTCAAACTGAACTGCAGTATACTCAAACTGAGAAGGAACTGTTGGCACTAGTATTTGCATTCTCCAAGTTTCATGATTATATTTATGATCGAGCTATTCAGATTGAAACTGATCATCAACCTCTAGTTATTATTCTAAAGAAGTCTATGCATTCTGCTCCAGTGAGGTTACAAAGAATGATGCTCAAATTGCAAAAGTACAATTTCAAAATGGTCTACACCAAAGGCCAATTGCTTTATCTGGCTGATACTTTATCCAGATTTCCCAGGATTACAACAGAACAGCTTAATGCAGAAACTTTTGACTTTGATGGGATGTCAGTGTGTAATTTTTCCACCACTAGACTAGATGAGTTAAGACATCACACTAAGTCTGATCTGGTTTTGCAGAAGCTCAATCACTATGTTATTGTCGGATGGCCGTCAAAACAATCTAGTTTATCGCCTGAAGTGCAAACGTATTTTTCTTACAGAGATGAATTTTTGATGGAAGATGGCATTATTTTCAAAGGTCCTAAAAATTATTGTTCCTGCTTCTTAACAATAAGAATACATCGGTATTTTGCATCATGGTCACCAAGGCACCACATCGACTAAGAGAAGAACACGAGATTTAGTATTTTCACCTTCATTACCAAGGGTCATTGATAAAGCAATTTTTAATTGTTCGGTATGTAATAGTACAAGATCGCATTTGCAAAGAGAACCACTTCATCTAAGTCCAGTTCCTGAACTACCCTGGTTTACTGTAGCAACTGATATTTTTGAGTGGAACAATCAACAGTACTTAGTGTTGGTAGACTCTTACTCAAATTGGTTTGAGATTGATCTGCTACCTAACCTAACCTCAACTGCTATTACCAAGTTGAAACATCATTTCTCAATTCATGGTAGTGCACACAACCTTTTTTCTTACAATGATACTCAATTTACTAGCCAGTTGTTTCAGAAATTTGCAAAAGAGTGGGACCTTGTACATGTCACTAGTAGTCCTGAATATCCTCAGTCCAATGGTGTAGCTGAAAGAGCAGTGCAGAGTGCAAAGCAATTACTTGAAAGGTCAAAGTGTGACACTACTGATGTGTTCCTGAATTTGCTTAATCTCAGAAACATACCTCATGATGATATTCTTGACTCACTTGCTCAAAGACTACATTCCAGACAAATTAGAACTACACTACCTATTTCTTCAAGTTTTTTGCAGCCTTAGTTGAAGAACACTAAAACCATTAAGGCTGTATTGTTTAAAAAGTGTAATATCCAGAAATCTAGTTATGACCCATTAAGTAGATTACTTCATCCACTGAGGGAAGGAGAGACGGTACGAATCCAGACAACAAAATTATTTGATCGAATAGGACAGATTACAGGCATCTGTGCAGAGCTGAGATCTTATTTGGTAAATTCCGAAGACATGGAGTATAGGAGGAATTGCAGACATCTTCTTCCTGTACCAGAATCATCATCATCATTGCAGTCACAACACTGTATCTGTGATACGGACTATAAATCGAAGAATGAGTTAGACACTATTTCCAAACAGGAATGTGTTCAGAATTCTGACTCCATTCCAGAAAGTGATTTGAACATTCTACAGATTAATCACTTTACAGAAACTGTTCCAGTTGCTAAAGTTAACACTCCATTTTATGTCACGCAATATGATGCATGACTAAAAAAGATTGTGATTTCTGCATGCCAAACAGTCTCATAACAATTGCATGGTCTATTTCTCAAAGAGATATTATGTAGATCATAGTATAAAATGTGTGCTATGTCTTTAAGAAGCATGCGAGGCTATACGTGCATGTATATATATTCCACTTGTGAAAACTTCTAGTGCCATTTTGAAGGAGCAGCTAGGGAGTGAGCATGCAAGATCTTAGTCTTTAGTTGTATATAAGTTATTTAATTAGAGTCAATAGTCAACAGTAGTAATGTGTTTGTATGAAATAATTAAACCTGCTTGAGCAGAACCCACAAAGACTCTTTATTCATGTCCTGGACAAGAAAGTGACACATAGCATTTGCTATTACACCTATCAAGTCCAAAGTCAGTTACTTCATGAGTACCACAAAGATGTTTGTGTAGTCCTTCACTGTTCTTTTACTTTGTCAGTACCATTTCTTAACAAAGAGCCTCCAAGAACAGTATGCGGATGCTTCTACTTTCTTCACCGAGGAACAAAATATTCATGAATAATTGAAATTTCATTTTATTAATCTAATCAAGTGGCTTACCAACTATGGCATTATACTTAATGCTGCAAAATCAAAATACAGCTATTTTCTAAAGTTCTGTGAAGTCTAACAATGACAGAGCCTGTCTAACTATTACTCTAGAGACTCTGGAAAATGTAGCTATTAACACATACTGGCAATTTATGTGACTAACAAGATGAAGCTAAAGCAAGACTGTGCAGTGGTAATAGAACAAATTATGCCAACAGAGTGCTTCACAGTTTTAAACTATTCTTATTGGCAAAATATATTTTATCTTCATTTATTTTCACTAGTTCCCATGCAAATAGGTTTTGCAGCTATCCTTATAGGGTCTGAGATACAAAAAGTGTCTTTCACATAAACCAAATTTCCATGATGCATTGCTGTACAATTACAACCTGCATCAGTCCATCAGCAGTGCAGCAATAAATTGTCTTCCACTGTCATCATTCAATAAAAAAACAACTAAGGTTGGCATACAGAATAAACTATAAGAAAATGTAGCCAACCTTAAACCATCTAGCATTGATCATTATCCTGCTCACCCTCGGGTGTTAAGAGGTCCAACAAAAAATACAGCAACTGTGCTGCTGAGGATAGCGTCATCATGGCTGGAATAACAGTACTCCCCAATAAAATACCATCCAAGCTTTGACATCTGTCCTCACCATCCACCTAAAATGCTAAACTCATAGGAGTTGTTGTGTCACATGATGCCATAACCCTGCATTGCAATATCAAAACATCTAAGCATGTACTGTCCCATTTCAATTACTTCTAATCCACTTAAAATCTTTCCTTCTCTTCCCTGCCCTCACTTATTCTTGTGTTTTACAGCTTCTTCATATTCTCAGACTTTGTTCTATAGGAGATAGAATCATGCTGGAACAAAGGATACTTATCTAATATTAATTAATAACTCAATTACTTCTTGAATATTGAGAAGATATTATATGCATTAATTAATTATTTGATTTTTTTTTTCTATAGGAAATTTTGACAGTGCAAAATGCTACTTGTCTGTGCAGACCAGTAGAGAAAAGTTGAACAAAAATGAACAGTAAAACATAAGAAATACATAATAAAGTTTTTAAACAATTAATACAGCAAAAAAGTTTAGCAATTGCAATATTACATTAGTCAGAAGAGTAAAATGTTTGCATGCATAAGCTTTAAGGTAGTGGAAATCTAACTGAGACAGAAGCTCATTTTCCAATAAGAGTACTGAAGACAAGTGAGTTTCGATGTAGTCTTACTTTTCCTAGGAATTAAGAAATGGAAAGAGGATGAAAGGAGGAAAGACTTACAAAAAAGGTTGATTTTAAAGAACCAAAAGTATAATGTAGAAAATATGGAATGGATAGAAGTTGTAGAAGTATGCCAGAGATGTATATGAGTGGAACAGAAAATGGAGGAAAGGCCTACCGAGCAAAGAAAAAGAAATATATATTGAATACAAGGTGAAAATAGGTCTGGGAATAGAAGAGAGATAGGAGAGGGCATGTAAAAGCAATACTGAGAGAGAGATAATTAGTAGAAAAAATTGAGAGCAACACTGGGTTAGTTATACATTGTAAAAGTTTCATATTAATGGTTCTAGAAAAGTAGCTAAATAGACAATAGCATAAGCATGAAATGATAAAAGTAGAACATTATCACAGAGAAGAACAGGACCACAGATTAGATAACGTACATTAGTTGCTTTCATGGAAAAAGAGTAGAAGTACACCTCACTGACCATATACAGGTGAAACTTCTCATCTCTCCATTCAATGACCTTGAGAATAATCCATTTCCCTAAGATGTGGTGATCTCATTGTCAGTTATATTGGAGTAGGGGTTATGGGCTCTCCCTGCATCTGGGTTGCACTGTCAAATACACTGTTTCTTAGTGTAGTTGCTTTTTAGTTTTATGTTGTCCTCAGAAGCTGTACGGAATTCACTCCTGCTGAGAAGGTTAACACCCACACTACACCTCAAGCAACACATAGCCCTTCTAAACCCGCACCACCAACATCCACATATAGCAACACTAAATCCACATATGCAGAGGCCCTTAACTGTAACCTGCCCGAACAACAAAGACCTCTGAAGCTGAAACGCAAACAAACACAAATCACAACCAGTGTGTCACATAGTTCACAACACCAGTGTGCCACCCAGCAACAGCCCCTAAGGCAAGACAATGTACCTAACACTTTAGTCATAGGTGACTCTATAGTCCGGCACACTGATGTCCCTCTCACCAGGTTGAATAAGGAGAAAATTACAGTCAGCTGCCTGTCGGGTGCCAGGATCCACCACATAACGCATGCACTCAAGTCACTCCACAACAAGTACAAATATGACTCTGTCATTGTCCATGTTGGAGTGAATGACTTGAGACGTACCTCCCTGGACTACATGAAAAGAGACATGGAAAAGCTCTCGGATCATGTGGCCCAGGCAGGTATGACCCTAGCCCTGAGTAGCATCCTGCCTTCGCCCAGAATGATACCACAATATAAGGATAAAATGATTGACTTCAACAATTGGCTAAGCTTATGGTGTTATTCAAAGGGGATCCAGTATCTGTCTGCCTGGGATGACATGATTGACAGACCACAATGCTTTGCCAGAGATGGTCTGCACCTGTCGCCCCTGGGATTCAGGTTACTGGCTAAGGCTCTTGCCACCCCTATAGTGCCTTTTAACTTCAAAGGACAAAACCACCACCGTAACAGGTACAAGCATGCAAAATCAGAAGGTAATGCTACTCAATGCTAGAAGTCTAAACCTCAAAATGCACTCTCTCGAGGCACTCCTAAAAATGGAGAACATTGATATCTGTGCAGTAACTGAGACCTGGTTCAAGGCTCCAGAGAGCACCCCTGCAATACCAGGCTACAACTCTTACCACACTTTTCGGCCACCAAACCAGGACCGAAACACTAAAGGTGGAGGAGTGTCAATATTCACCAAGGATATTCACACCATCAGGCTAGTTAGCCAACACAATGTGTCTGAAATTCTCCAAGTGCAACTAACACTAAGTAAGACTGCAATCCAAATTGTAGCTTGCTACAGATCCCCCACCATACCCCAAGATTCTCACTACACCTTTCTAAACATACTGGAAAATATTAAGATAGAACCAAACACCCTAATACTGGGTGATTTTAACTACCCTGCCATTAAGTGGGAAAACTACTCATGTCCCAACACCTTTGCGCAACGGTTCTTGGAATTCATAAATTCCATGCCCTGGATCAACTAATCCATAGTCCCACCAGGGGCTCCAATATCCTAGACCTGGTCATTACCAACATGGGAAATCAATGCTCCATACCTATGGTCACCCCTCGTTAGTCAAGTCTGACCATAAGCTAATCACCCTTAACATCCACATCCCACCCCACCCCCAGTAAAGAAACCACCATAAAAACTTCTCCAAAGCCAACTTCATGCTACTCAAGTCAGAAGTGACAAACTTCATGACACCCATGCAGACGGAACTGAAAGTTCAACTGCTGAATCCTACACTAAGGCACTGTACGAGCACATCCACTCATGCATGAATCGTGCCATCCCAAATAGAACCAAAATGCTCTCATCCAAAAAAGGAAGCCAATCTGGTGGTCCCCTGCCATAAACAAACTTTACAACAAAAGGAAGAAACTTTTGCAGAAAAGAGGAAAATCCCAGGATGCAAAAACTCCCTTACTAGCCTCAGTAAGAAACTGAGATGCCTCATAAAATCCTCCAAAGCTAGTTACGAAAATAAAATTGCCAAAGATTCCAAAGACAACCACAAAGCATTCTATAACTATGTCAAGAATCTAAATGGCAATGCTCAGATCTGCTCTGAGCTAAAACAGAATGGCATTAAATATACTGATCCAAAGGATATTGCCAATATCCTGGCAGATCGATTCAGTGCCAACTTCACCCCCCTCTCACCCCCTAAATGGCCCATCTCAATACCGGAAGATTGCCAAATTCCAGTAATAACGGCCACACAGGTACAAAACGCACTCTCTAAAGCCAAGAATACAGCATCCATGGGACCAGATGACATCCCGGGCTGTGTACTACGTGAACTACAATATGAACTGGCACCTCACCTAAGTGTCATGTTTAATCATAGCCTCACCTCAGGTTTCATGCCCACTGAGTGACGCAGAGCTACAGTTATCCCAATCCACAAGGGGGGATCCACCTTGGATCCCGGAAACTACCGTCCCATCAGTCTGACAAGCCTTATCTGCAAGGCCATGGAGCGTATTATCACGGAACTTATAAACAAAGACATTGGCAACCTTCAAACACTGGACCCCACCCAGTTTGGGTTTGTGAAGGGCCGATCTTGTCTCCTGAACCTGATTGACTTCTTTGAATCAGTCTCCAGAGCCATGGACAAGGGTAAGGTGGTCCACACAGCCTATCTAGACCTTGCCAAGGCCTTTGACACCATCCCCCACTCTGGAATCATAGATAAACTTACTAAGTTGGGCATTAATCCCTATGTCACCCAATGGGTTGCTAAATGGCTTACTGATAGAACCCACACTGTAAAAGTAGCCAACTCCAAATCCAGCTCCAGACAAGTGACAAGAGGAGTACCTCAGGGTTCAGTCCTGGGGCCGCTCTTGTTTGGCATCTACTTCTCTGAAATACAGGTCAACACTAAGGGACTCTGGCTAACAAAGTTTGCAGATGACTGCAAACTGGGAGCCATTATTGAATCCCCAAATGATGTGGATACTCTACAAAAGGGTATTACAGAAACAGATGCTTGGTGCCAGAGCCATGGGCTCAAGCTCAATGCCAAGAAATGTATTGTTATCCCCTTTGGGAAAAAACATGTATCCATGAATTACCATATAGGTGGCAGTACACTAAACACAGAAAGTGTGACAAGAGACTTAGGGACACAGGTGGACAGTGGTCTCACCTTTGATAACCACATCGCCACAACAGTCAGGAAATCCTTCTATGTGGCACACCTCATCACGAAGGGCTTTTCATCCAGAAAAAAGGAGGTCATTGTCCCACTGTACTCATCCCTCATTAGACCCATTATAGAATACAACGCCCCATTTGGTATGTACCTCTCAAGACATCTGCAACAACTGGAAAGGCCTCAGAAATACCTCACTAAAAGAATCACAGGCCTAAAGCAGATGCCCTACACTGACTGCCTTAAAAAACTCCAGCTATACTCTGTCGCATATCGTCTACTCAGAGGTGATCTCTGCTTAACATACAAGGCCATGTCAAACCCAGAGCTGTTGGGCATGCTACACTTAAAGAAATCCCAATCCCTCAGAGCTACACGCTCCAGGGATCTAAACCTTGTCATCACAATAAACAAAACATGCTGGAGGGATAGGTTCCTGACCCAGAGACTCCCCAGACTCTGGAATAGATTGCCCATACATGTCAAGCAGAGTGCCTCTTTGGACCTCTTCAAGAGGAACCTTGACGATTGGATGGGAGAAAGGAAATTCACCCCAGGGATCACGTCAGTCGCCCTACTAGACATGGGTCCAGGAAAGTAAATAATGTGGGAAGAAATAGCCAGGGAATTGTTATGGCTAGGCTTGTATAGGCCCTAAGGCTGATAGCCTAGTACCAACCTATGAACAATGTTAGAAATTTTACAGCAAAAGATGCATTTTTTCTGTTGTGTACTGGTGGATCTCATCCCTGAGAAATAAGTCCACAACATTTTTCTGTGGTGCCCAGACAGTGGTATTTGGATTTACAGATGAGAATACAGATGTCAGGGGAAATACACATGATTTATACAGATATTTCTCAAATTGTGAGGTCATCCTATTCAGGAGACACATGCCAGTTTCATTGGAGGCTGAAACAAGTTTTAAATTTGTGGGTTTCTTTCACAGGTACAGGACCCTGCTTGATAGATCCCCCACTTGTACTCAAATGGACCCTTCGTTTCACAAAGTGGGTGCTAGGTGTCACTGGGCTAGTCAAGAGCTACACAGATCATTTGTTCCTGCCCATGTAGCCTAATTGTTCCATATGTTTCCCCTGAGGTGAGAGTTGTGAAGAGGTAGGGAACTGGGCAGACTGCTGGTCCTGTGAACTGGTCTACCCATTCCAGTGTGGCCTTCTCTTGTCCCTTCAGGTTCCTCTTTGATTATAATTGTGTGCAGATTGCCTCAGGAAGCACTCCTTTATAAAGTGATCTTCCCAGCTCAGGCTTTTGCACAGTGCCAGTGTATACTCTACAAGTCAGAATTCTGGGGGTGCAACTCATAATGCTTTCTCTCCCTCTGTCTCTCTCACTCTTCGTGTCACCCAAACAGTGATCCCAAACCACCACCACCACCACCCCTGATGGGTGAGCTAACATGGCTGCTTACTCCCGTTTAATCCCTCCTGGCTCTTCCAGCATCTGAGCCTGTAGTTGAACATGGGCCAAATAGCTCATAAGTAGGGCTTTAGCCATTAAGCACAGCTGCTTGACTATCAAATGCTAGGCAACCTTTCTTATTTTTTCATATCTATTAAAATTAACCCAGATGAGGGTCCCCTTGAGGGGGGAGAGAATGGAAACTGGGACTAAAACTGCCAGAGATAGATCACTCAACCTACACGGCCAGTACTACCTGCAGATGAGATCATTTTAACAGAGTAAGAAGATAAAGTGAATCTGTGATTGTGGAAGGAGGAGACGAGAAAGGCTGCTTTCAGCACCATGTACACAGATCAAGCCAGAGCTTTACTGGAAGTTCTAACCTGTCTGGCATCCTGTGTGGTGTGTACATATACAAAGCACTAGTTGTCAGATTAGAAAAATTAAAAACTGCACCTTTATCTAATGCTTGAAATGTCCATAGTGTCTCAGTTTCTATAACTTTCAAAGGGCACAAAAAAAACTATCAAATAATAATTTCCTGTTAATTAATCATACTAATGAATTATTAAAGTGACAAGCACATTATGAGCAATATAAAGTATTGTATAAGTGCACAACAAATTATTTTCTTATTTATATCTATTGGCTGAATTTTTTGAAACTTCAGAATAAAATAACTCTTTTTAATGAGCCAGAGCTTACTGTTTTCACTTGCACTATTTTTTTTTGTAAGAGAATAATACAGTTTAAGTCATCTAAACATTGTCTCATCTCCATAAAATATGTTGCTATAGGGTTGCCTAAAGTTTATTTCTGATATTCCGAAGATACTTCAAAATTCTCACAGGCTGCTTTGTTTCTCGAATATAGACATTCTTTACAACTGCAAAATATAATATATAAATTGCCCCTTTCATCTTACAAGCACCTTGCATTTGTTGCAGTGTATAATGCAGAATGTCCTTCCTGGATATATTTACATGTTCCATAAACACCATATATATACTTTAACTGCTCATCATTCCAGAGGACAAACCAATGGTTTTGTGTTAACATCTTTTATATATAAAAATTAGGTGTAAATATACAAATAGGAAATTCACAAAGGTCCCATTTAGTGCTTTGTACTCTCATTAAACCTGTGAAGTTATATCATGGGATTTTGGTACTTCTACTACACTAGCTGGAAAATTTCTTTATTGACTCCAGTAGCTGTTGCTCTTTAAAGCCCAACCCACTTAACTTAATGGAAAATATATTTGACTTCAAAATCTCTGACTTTCATTTGTAACAGTTTTAAATATAGCCAGTTGCCCATCAGGAAGGTAATTAAGTTTTAGCATGTTGTCTATCTGCGTATAAAAAAGTACTCAAACTGTTTCTTTTTTCTTCATCTTTGTTAAGATGACATTTATTCCAAAAATAAATAAATATCCAGCTAAGTTGAGTCAAACATCTGTACCATAAAAGTAATATCTAAACTATAATGACACTCCCGGTCAACAAATTTAAATAAATAAATAAATATAATGGATACATAAACATATTGTTGAATGTAACAATTGTCCTCACCCTCACCCTCACCTTCTGTAACACAAATGAAGTCATTATTAAATGTTACTATGTCAACAATGTGCATCTATAGTAATAATTTAGATAAACATATTCTCCTTTGAGTTGTCTTCTTTTTAATTTCTCTAAAGTTTTTGGGTTTCTAATACATGATGGAAATGGACCTCATTCCTAAGTCAAAGTATGATTAAAGTTCATGAAATAAGTATTGTTTCAATATTTGATGTCAGCCAGAAGTGTTCTTCGCAGCACTCGCAATATGCCTAGTAATGACTCCTGCAATTTGTATGGAGTTATATGTATCGGCAACATATCTTTTGTCTGGAAATTCAGGCCTTCTTGCATAATAGTAATGATACATAAGTTCTTTCTCATTCTCAATAGTCCACTCTATCATCTGTATGGCTCTTTTTTAGCTTCTCAGTTTTTGTGATTTTTGTGGACTTTCTTCCTTCTACAACAGGGGGGCATCCCTGGGAACTGGACTAGCCATGTTGTAGAAATATTTCCATGTCTTGAGGATACTACAATTTTTTCAGTCCTGGTACCAGTTTGCCTACCTGGTCTGGGCACTTTTTTATCCTGAAACTTATGCACCCAGCTAAATTCTTTAATTTTTAACCTACCTCCATCCATGATATATAATATATAAAATGCAGTCTATATATCAGTGTCGTCTTGGTGAGATGTTATGAAAAACAGGGTCCACCTTATGAAGGTACTCTGCAAGACTTGAGGATGAATTCAATTCCAGCGATACTTCTCTCCTTTTGCTTATTTTATCTTCTCTCCATTCTGACCCCGTTAAATTAGTATATGATAGGGTAAATTTGGCACTCATCACTTTATTACATATCTATACATAGAAATCCTTACCAAACTTAAATTTGTTAAATGTAAGAGCAAATTCAGTTAGTGGTATAACAAGTATACTACTAAGATGTAAGTGCATATTCATTTTATTATATAATAAATGTATTCCAGGGGCTTACACCCAAGGCTATCTCCAAAATACATTCAGTTTCCAAGCCATCATAATATCTAATGCTGCCATACAAATTCATTATATCTTATGCCATCCAAGAATAGTTATCCTTCCACTTTACTATCACTACCTTCGATTTTAAGTCCTTACTGTCCACTGTATATATGGGTAAAAATTCCCATTAATGCCTTTTCTAAGTTCTCTAAGAAACTATCAATACCAGCCACCTATTGGTCTACCGGAGGTGCTATTTATATTTTGGGTTCTTTCAGTAGCCCATGAAAAACATGTATCTTCAGATGGTCTTCTTTTCTTCATTTTAAGTCAATCTTAATACTCTTTACAAGACTTCAAAGTATTTACTGTGAGAGACATCTGTTGGGTCCTGATTCAATTTGCAGTTCTCATTATTATTGTAAAGTACTTCAGTGCACATTTCTTGCATTCCTTTTGTTGCCCTGTAATCTTTTCCCAAATTCATTTTTCACAGATTTGGAGCCATTCCTGGCCCATTCTTTTCCTGTGAGGCCATAGATTATTACGCATTCATGATTCTGGCTGGCATTAAGGCATTTTATTGTCATGTAGCCTAACTTCACACTTTAGTGGTAAAGTTGGCTTCTGTATCATAGCAGAGGAATTATATATGCCCCTGGTGTGGAAGTATGTTTACTTGTTGACATGCCTCTGCAAAGTCTATCATTATTGGCTTGGGCAGACCCATCACTTTCTGCAGCATGTTCTCAGGAGAACACTGGACTATGCCACTCGCCTAACATGGTTTATAAATTCTGGTCTGTTTCCATATAGTAAATCATATGATCTTTTATCAAAAAGCTTAAAGTACTTTATGATATGTAGGGAGGCTAAGGGAATATTCAGTAGTTTGAGTTAGTGTCACTCTGATCTTAACGTATGGAATCTCAGAACCTGTATAATGGTTTAAAAAAAAGCTTAACTGTAATAGGTAGAGGAAGTCAGTGATCTCTGTGTATGAGGGAAGCTGAGTAGTTACATTAAAATCTTCAATAAGATCTTGCTTACTTGCCAATAATCTGGAAATAATTATTAACATACGAGGTTTATAAACTAGACAGAATATATCCTTCTATTGATACTCATTTATGATTTCTAAAGGTACCTTAATGCTGATTTTTATGTTTGTTTATATGAATTTACCTGTCACATATAAATGTTGCTTCTTATAATTAAGCATAGCCTTAATGTTGCCAAATGTTTTCACCATTACTTGTGTAATATTGTGTTCTGCATCTATGTGTGAACTTCATTTGTAAAGATCTAGACATTTTTAGACATTATGTCAATGAACAACTGAATATATTTTATTAAGAATTTGTTGATAATGCACAGCTTATACAAAAACATTTCTTCCAGTGCCATCTCTAAATACAGACATATTTTCCTAAGCACCATGACTAAATATAAGCTTTGCCCAAAGGTACTTCTCATTTACCAAATTCAAATGCAAATGGTAATAATAATAATATTAATATAGATAATATTACTTTCTAGGTAGCAGTGTAGAGCACATACAATTTACTGATTTACTACTTTTTGCATGTTTATAGTCCCTGCAGTTTTAAAGTATCCCCGGGATTCATGAAGCTTGCGCCAGGCGCAGGGGTAGTCAAATATGGCCGCCGAGTGATTCAGGTACGATCCAATTCCATGTGCTCTACCAGCGTACGCCAGATCTGCGCAGCTCTTGGTTCAAGTATGCTAATCACCCCATGCGCAGTACTGCAGCATGCAAATGAAGGTACATAGCAATTCATGAAGTGGTGTAGGCATAGCGTAAGCCTTCAGAAATGTAAACCATAAAAAAAAAAAAAAAAAAAAAAATGGTTTACATTTTTCCAAACAGAACATCGGAGCCATGAAAGTGGACCAAACTCATGTATTACAAAGTTAACATATGCCAATGGCTAAATATACAGCCAATGGCATAAGAAAAGATGCACAACACATAAAAAATAACATTTAATGTCATGAACACAGGAACACAAAGTACAACCGCAGGGCATGTGTGCACAAAAGGGAACACAAGGAAAATATATACAAATGTCATAAAATCGTAATGTAACACAAATCATGATTTCACCATAATAGTCAATGGTATGCATGCTACACCACAACCAAGCTGCAAGGGTTGCTAAGGGTCTGTGACAGTGTTTGGCACGGTAACTATGAATTAGTAGTCAATGCCATGCAAATGAGGCAAGTAATAGTGAATCGCAAATGTCCCGTTGGCATAAGGATGTACCATACGGCGCAGCGCTACAACACCGAGGGGTAGTCTGGAGGAATACATGACATCAGCAGTGGGGTGTGCCACCGTAGCTGTAAGCACATTGGAGCAATACAAATCTGGGCTGCTCATTGCTAAGTAAAGCCGCAGGATAGGGGTGTGGATGTAGGTATAGCTTTGCTTAGCTGAGAGCATACATGCTGCTTGAAAGCGCATGTGTACATGGATGAAAACATGCCCGAAACCCAGTAAGCGGACGCACGTGCCGCGCACCACAGTTCAAAAAGGAAGTTTAGGGGAAGACAATAAGGAAATGCCGCAGTAGGGTAATTTTGTACAACTGAGCAATTAACACCTATTAACTCACAGTGGGCCATTGATGGCAGCTAACAAGGCTGCTAGCAGCAACCTGCAGAACAGGATAGGGGAGGTTTCGGAATGCAAAGAAAAGAGAACTGTAACTGCAGAGCAAAGCAAACCTGCAGTAGATCGGCTATAAAACACATTTCACAAGACAATCCTGGTTTGGGAAAGTACAAAACAAGAAAGCAGACTGCTGGATGCATGCCAGACAATGGGAGGGGAATCATTAAGAAAAGTTAAGGCAAGGGCAAGAGGTAATCCACGGCAGCTAAATGTAATTCAACACCAAAGGCACCACAGTAGCAGTACCTGTGGTAAAACACATAAGATACCCTGCAGCTCGATTGTACATGCACACCCTATGACATCATCAGTGTTCAAAGCACAATAGTATAAAGTGTAAAGGCACCTCACACACACTTGTGTATTCCCAAACACTGCACAATCAGTGTAAACAGATGGGGAACTTTTACAATGTACTTGTTGGGAGCTGCCATAGCTGTGATTCGTCACCATGTGGTGGAGACTGAAGGTGTTGTGGAGGATGATGCTGACAACCACCTCAGGCCCCGGAGGAGGAGAAGAGTGTTCAGACCAAGGGTAAGCTACCAGTGGCTACATGATCTGGAGATAGTAGAGCATTACAGGGTGGACAGGGACATCATACAGCAAATAGTTGAGATGTGACGGCCATGCCTGAGATCCAGAAACAACAGAGGGGAACCCATCCCAGTGGACACGAAGGTATGTGTAAGCTTGAGAATACTAGCCACAGGTACCTTTCAAAGGCCAACTGGAGATATCATGGGGATCTCACAGGCATCAGCATCCAGGGTACTCCACCAGTTCCTGGATGCCATGTTACCACATGCCAATGAGCATATATACTTCCCCCAAACTCAGGAGGAGTTGGCCAGCAATATGCGTCTCTTCCACCAGGTGGCACACTACCCAGAGGTACTGGGTGCAATAGACTGCACGCACATACATATCAAGTCACCACCCAGTGAGCATGGTAGGCGCTACATAAACCACAAGGGATACCATTCCATCAACTGTCAGGTCGTGTGCAATCCCCAGGGCATTATCATGGATGTGTGTGCTGGCAGCACTGGAAGCTACCATGACTACCACATCTGGCATGCCTCATAGCTGTATCAGGTATTTGTTAGGGGGGACATCCCATATGGCCACCTTGTGGGGGATGCTGGCTATGCACTGGAGCCGTGGATGATGACTCCCTTCAGAAATGCACACATACCCATGCAAGAACACCATAATGAGGCACACACACAAACAAGAATCATCATAGAGCATGTGTTTGGGATGCTGAAATCACAGTTCCATTGCTTGGACATATCTGGTGGAGCCTTGCAGTACTCTCCAGGCATGTGTGCCCACATCTTCATAGTATGTGCCATGCTACATAATATGATTCTGCGGAAAAAGCTGCAGCAGGGACATAATGGTGAAGGCCCTCACAGCCCACCGCAATTGCCAAGGCCATCACAGGCACAGAGGGATTCAGAACATGAACACCCTGTGCCAGTCCCAGTAGGCAGATGGAGGTGTGTCCAATATGCCCACGCCTTGGCAAAGAGGGAATTTATAGCACATACACTGACAGTGAAGGCCCCTACGGACTGACACACTTCTCCACCTGCACACACAGTAAAATGGATGGCACACACACACGACCACCTGTAAATTGTAATGTATAGATGGCCTACTGTGTGAATCCTACATAGGCAGCCCTCAACTATTGCACACACAACAGCTATTGGAACAAGGAAAGTCAACACCTGAACAGTAAACGAAGCTAACAGCATATGTTGATACTGTATATATAGGTTCCTAGGTACATCGGTAGGTACATGCCAGATTGTCAGAGGCCATTCATCAGCCCAGGCAACATGTGACTGCTGTCGCCACCCCATCGATTAACTAACTGTCCCTCTGTGGAGCAGAGCCAATTGTGGGATCCATGTGTGTAATCACTGTTCCCCACCTACTCTGCATGGATTCCCCGGTGTGTTAATGAGGGGCTCCATATAATGTAATCAGGGATGTAGTGCCAAAGCATGGGGAGTATCCATGACAGGTATCTGTCACCCCAGCATTCTTCAGTTATGGTTGTGTCAAGGTGTAGCACATTACAGTGCGTGGCTAACTGAGACATAGATTCCCAATGCTGGAGCACATCCATTAAACATCACTTGGAGATACCATTAATAGGTATCATCCATATGTAAACGAACTGAGTTACACATTTGATTGCAGTATGGAGGAACAGCTGTAGTACAGTCCACATACAAAACACCATAACACTTGTACAAATCCCCGATGACCAAGTGGTAAAGCAACTGACTGCGTTGTGCATGTTCCCGGTTCCTCGTCCTGCAAGGTCCGTTACGTAATCCCGATGGCGCGAATAATGGATGTTAGATGCAGGTCATTAGAGCATGTTTAAGCACATGTTAGCCAGTTTATGCGGAGACAAGTGACGGTAAGCATTGTTTAAACATGACTACACGGATATGCGCAAAACAGGTCTAAGCTTTGCTGAATTTCATGCAGATCACGATCAAAGATGTCCAGAACAGTTGAAACCAGCATTATTCACCCTTGTACTAATAGTGCCTGCTCTGAGAGGTAAAATGACCACTGCCAGGAGTAGAACATGCAACCATGTACACAATCACCTACCACTAAGCTACCCAAGATGTACCAATGGCAGGTGTGTATTGTGACAGGTTAAAACACAAAAGGGTGGAGTTCAGGAAACAGTATAAACTGCCATGTACCCAATGAAAGGTGTGTTCACTCTCTCTCTCTCTCTATATATATATATATATATATATATATGTATATATATATATATATATATATATATATATATATATATATATATTAGGGATAGAAAGGGTGATAGAGAGATGTATGTTGATATATACAGATATACATATATCTGCAAATATATAGATAGGTTAACGACATGTACACAACCACGGAGGTACAAATAAATAGGGTACTGCCAACTACCGAATGCTTTACATACTGACATGCGTAATCACGAGGCTTAAAGACCGAAAGACCACAGTACCGGAACACTAGAACCGTGAGTAATATTATCATGATGTTAAGGGATATTTAGTTATTGCTGCTGGTCCTGCGGTCCAGGTAGGTACTGTGTTTAAGTGTGTTTCTGATTGCTGTAGTGTGTGTAAGTGTGTGTTGAGAGTCCGGTGTGTGTTTCCATGGGACTGTAATGTGTGTGTGTGTGTGTGTGTGTGTGTGTGTGTGTGTGTGTGTGTGTGTGTGTGTGTGTGTGTGTGTGTGTTTGCGTGTGTCTGTTCGTGCTAACTCGGAGGTAGATTATTACAGTAGGTGTGGTCATAGCCGGCCTTAGGCATACAGTTACCACCTGTCCCACTTTGAGAGGGACAGTCGCTCTTTGGGCAGTTGTGTCCTGACAAATAATATTAAAAAGGGCAAATGTCCTGAGATTGTAGGACATAATTATGTCCCATATATTATGTAATAGTTGCATTAAATAGTTATTCCTGTATCTAAAATACATAAATGTTACAAGAAACATAATAAGCAACTAAAGTGCTACAAGAATAAGGTTTTATTTAGGACCAAAGTAAGTTCTATCCTTTGTACTGACCATGGGTATGTGTCGGCCTCTAAACCCCGATGTGTGTCCTGCAAATGTCCCACTATGACCATTTGAAAAGGTGGCAACCCAAGCCAAAGAGGTTCAGTCACCAACACAACTGCAATGAGTGCAAATATCTGTGACAGAAATACATGAGACAGCTTTCATGTAGCAACATTTCATTATATATCGATGTATTTCCGGAGGGATTGAAGGATCAACATCACCTGCATGCTATATAGGAACCAATTAACAATGGCTTAATGAATAAGCCTGCAACAACCATAGTATTAGTCTACTAAATGATAGGTCTTCAATTAGGGAAGGAGCCCCCACACACATATGGAATATGTATAAATGCAGTCCCCACAACCCTTTATCTGCTATGTACACCCACCTACATCTCCCCCCCACCTGAAACAATTGCAATACAGACTGTAATAACATCACAAACATCCACTCACTCAATGACATCTGCAGAAGTGTTAACATACCTTGTGGGAGACACACTTGTATTGGCACCATGTGAAATCATTGCTGTTGTACAATGGAACAGACGCCAATGTAACAGGTTTTGTTTGCAATAGTCTCGTATCAGATGGTTGAGATAACAACTACACTCACATGTAGAACAACATACTCTAGCCAACACACACAATCCACGGGGGACATGAATTCAAAATATCTGTGTCTCTCCATATAGCAATTGCAATTCATCACAAAAAAAACACATCCAGGCCATCTTCCTTGATGTTAGGGCAAAAGGACAATGTCCAAGTGGAGTATTCAATTATACCCCACTGTTGCCATGTAATTGGCTAATGGAGTAGCTGCACAGCTGATGTGCATGTAATAATTTACTCTGGAACACCAATTGGTGGCAGGATACCACATGTTACAGGTATCTACGTATAAAATGATGGCTTGCCATACATTCAAACCATATGTTCATACCATAGAACTGTTTAAGCAAGAAAGGAGTAACACAGATATTTTCGTAAACTCGGACCACTAAGAAGGTATGTAGAACACTCAGTATGTTAGTGTATGTAGTGCCTGTTCTGTATTAATGAAAGTGTAAGCAATGCATACAGTGGGAAAAGGTATTATGTAGTGATGTCTTGTTGAGCATAGTAACGCTTGTAGAAATTGTGTGTACTGCTGTGGGCCACAAGGTAAACACCTCATACACCACAAGGGATGCTACATAAGGGCTTTAAACATAACAATTCCACTCCAGCCGCTGTCAGTGGTAGGGTTTGTCCAACAAGTACGTGCCATAACAGGGGATAGTATATGTTGATATACTGTAACAGTAGGCATATGTATGGGCATATAATGAGAATAACATACCTAAGGTGGTCCTGCTGTGCAATTATGCTTTGCATTCTGGGAAATTGTATCAAAAATGTGAAATGTACAGTATTGTAGGTAGATATGTCAAATATTTTACATAGCATTACTGTTACCTTACGCAAACATAAGGTATGTCTATTGGCATGTACAATACACAATAACAGGATACATATGGCTTGTAGTCATCAGACAGTGTAACAGCATGATAGCTAATTGAAATGGAAGAGCTACTCAATTATCCATGCACAAAGGACATGTAATAGCTTCATAGGTTTATAGTTAGGTACTATGCTGTCTGGCCAAGTCCATTTGTAAGCCCAACTACAGTGTTTTCACTGGCGGCACCTCCCTAGGTTAGTGTCCTGTGCCTGTGAACAGCAGAGCCATTTGTTTCCTGCACCTGTGTACAGTACAGCCACTGCAGTGATCCCTGGCGTATATGTCCGTCTCCCATCCACCCATCGAGGTATCTCATGAAGAGTGCTAGTGAGGGTTCCTGCCTGATGAACATAGGAATCATGTTCCAAAGCATGGTGAGTGTCTGGTTCAGGAATGTATCCCTCCAGCACGTCCTACTTATCGTTGCATTTGGGTACATATCCCAGAGCATGTTGCTCCCATTGGCTTTTGCTTATGTTGCTTATGTGGAGCATATCCATCAATATTGTCATGGACATGGGCCTTGTATGTTCAGCAGAGGTCACCTCTGAGTATGCAGTATGCAAATGAGTACAGTTGGGGATTCCGTAGTTGTGCAGCATACGTCATCCTTCAGAGGTCAGTAATCCTGTTGGTGTGTTAATGTTGTGGTATTTAAAGCCATTGCTGTTCCATAAGGTACACCCCAAATGGGGTGTTGTACCCTTGAACGTGTTTCATAAGTCAGGAGTATAGAGGTACAATGGCTGCCTTTGTTCGGCTACAAACCCATTACAGATTAGGGTGGCCACGTAGTAGGATATCCATGCCACCTTGGCATTATGGTTATCAAAGGAATGGGTGCTATCTATGCGTGTACTAAGATCCCTTATAATGTCTTATGTATGTTGGGGACTACCACCTATGTGATAGTCGGTGGGTGATTGGTGTAATCCAAAGGGGATGTCTATGCACCTTGTGGAATGCAGCTTGTGGCCATGTTATCGACACCAGGTATCTGTCACAGTGACACCCTTATGGAGGGTGTCTGTATCAGCTGGTGAATCAATCATGGCTCCTAGTTTGCAGTCATCTGGAAACCTATTCAGGGAACGTCCTTCTGTGTTAGCCTGTACCTCAGGGAAGCATATACCGAACATGAGGGGATCTATAACCGAGGACTGGGGTACGCCAATTGTAACTGATGTACAGTAGGAACTATGGTATGCTACCCTCACTGTGTGGGTCCTGTCCATAAGCCACTTTGCATAACATCTTGAGACATAGGGGTCGATGTGCAGGTGGATGTGTATGTTGACAATAGCAGAATAGGGAACGGTGTTGAAAGCCAATGAGACGACAAGGTAGGCTGTGTGGACCTCCTTACTGTCATCTACTACCTTGGTAACTGTCTGAAAGGACTCCACCAGATATAGGAGCCATGGTCTGGCCCTAACAAATCCAATCTGGGTGGTATCAAAGGTTTGGAGGCCACCAATGTCTCTGTGAATGACTGCCATGATGATGTGCTCCATAGCCTTGCAGAACAGTCTAGTCAGGCGTATAGGGCAATAGTTCCTCTGGTCCATTGTGGCGCCACCTTTGTGGAGTGTGATAACTGTTGCTGTGTGCCATTCAAGGGCCACAATGCCTGATACAAGGCTATTAGTGAATTTGGTGCCCAAGTGGGGAACCATGTTGTTCTGAGGTTTGTGTAAATCGCAGCCTGGGATGTTGGACAGTCACATGGAGTCTGTGTTCCAGGCTTTAGAGAGTGCAGGTTTGAACTGCGTAGTTGTGACCACAGGGACTCTGCATTGTTCCTGTATAGATTTTGGCCATTTAGGGTGTGAGAGGGGTGTAAAGTGAGCATTGAACCTATCTGCCAGGATGTTGTCAATATCAGTTGGTACTGTAATGTTCCTGCCTAACCGTTGTATGTCAGAGCAGATGTGGGTATTGAATATCGAGAGTAGTGACATACCTCCATAACGCTTTGTGGTAGTCTTTGGAATGTGTCGCAGTAATGTTTCCATAGCTAGCTTTGGAGGATGTGATAAGGGATCTCAGATTCCTAGTGAGGCTGACCAGGGAGCTACCCCACACATGGGATTGTACTCTACTTTGCAACAGTCTCCTCCTTCTGTTGTACATTATGTCCATGGCAGTGGACCCCCAGAGTGGCATCCGTTATCTGGTGGGTACCATCATGGCTCTGTTTGGGATAGCAAGATCCATGTAGTTGTGGATGTTTCAGCGTTTGTAACTATATTGTCCAACTGCATGGGTGCCATGATGTTTATTACTGCTGTCATAAGAAGCCCGAAGTTGGCTTAGTAGAAATATTGTACTGTGTTTTCCATGAAGGGTGTGGTGCCGGGATGTGGATAACAAGGGTGATTAGCATACGTTCGGAACTGACCGAGGGGATAACCCCAGGTGTGGAACACCAGTCACACATGTTGGTAATGTCCAGGTCTAGGATATTGTTGGCCTTGGTGGTGGTGTGTATAGGTTGATCCAGCTGATTGGAGGTTATGAATCCCAGAAAGTGTTGGCCTAATGTGTCGGTACATGAGTAGGTATCCTAGTTAAGTGTGGGGTAGTGTCAGTCTCACATCAGTAGTTCCTGTTTGAACCCTACTTTCTAGTACACCAAGAAATGAGGGCTGTTAACTGCGGGGTATGGTGTGGAATCCGTAGCAAGCTACAATTTGTATAGCAGTTCTGGCCACAGTTAGTTGCACTTGGATTACCTCTGATGCACTGTGCTAAGCAACCAGCCTGGAGGTGTGTACATCCTTGTGAAATATGGACACACCTCTGCCGTGGGTGTTCCGGTCCTGGTTACATAACTGAAAGATGTGGTCTGCGTAATAGCCTGTCAGTGCAGGGGTGCTCTCTGGAGCCTAGAAGCAGGTCCCAGTCACTGCAGAGATATCGAAGTGGTCCATTATAAGGAGTGCCTCGGCTGAGTGTGTTTGAGATGAAGATGTCAAGCATTGAGTAACATTACCCTCAGGTTTTGCTTGCCTGTTCCTGTTCTGGTGGTGAATATGTTATTTAAAATGTGTCTAAAACAGGCAGTAGAGGAGCAGCAAGAGCCTTAGATGTTATCCGTAATCCCAGGGCCGACAGGTGCAGGTCATCTGTGCCAAAGCATCGTGTTCTGTCGACCATGTCATTCAAAGCAGACAGATACTGGATACCTTTGGAATGACACCAGAAGCATAGGCAACTGTTGAAGTGAATAATTCAGCCATTGTACTGTGGTATCAGTCTGGACGAATGCAGAATGCTTCTCAGGGCTTGGGCAATACCTGCCTGGGCTACAATATCGGAGAGCTATTGCATGTCCCTGTACATGTAGTCCAGGAAGTTACATCTCAGGGCATTCACACTAACATGGAGAAGGACAGTCATATTGTACCTGTTGACTAGTGACCTGAGTGCATAGGTAATGTTGCGGATCCTGTTACCCGACAGCCAGATGAAAGTGACTATCGTCTCGTGTAGCCTGCTGAGTGGGACATCAGTGTGACCACCTACAGAGTCACCTGTGGCTAGTGTGTTGGGTATGCTATAACACCCTATTGGCTGTAGTTGATGGGCACACATGAGTCTGTGGGCTATAAGTAATTGGTGTTGTGTTGGTGATGGGGGCTGCCTCTGTTGCCTACACAGAGTAGTATGGAGAGGCTCCGGAAATGTTGTAGTCTTACTATGTGTGGCCTGTGGTGGTGGAGATCTAGTGAGACTATGTGATGAGTGAGGTGTGGTGCAAACATTTAACATCTCCACATGATTGTCAGGTTCAGTCTCAGTTGGAGAGAGCATTACCTCCAGCATGGCTACATATGTGCATCTCCCACAGGCTGTAGTGTCGTATGTTAGGAGGTGAGCATTGACTGTGTACATGAGACAATTGCTGTATTGCCTCGTGTTGCCCATATTCATCATATAGACAGGCAATAACACTGGTAAATGACACTTGGACATGCCTGTATATTCAACCATTTCTCACAATATATGTGAGGTAAGTGTGTACAACAGCTGTTGTACTGTAAGCAAGCTGGAAATGTAAGGACAAACAGTGTTTACCTGTAGGAAATGAGTAGGATTGAGTGCTATAGTAATTAGTAGCTCATGAAGTGCTTCCATGTTCTGAACAAGTGCTGAGCATGAATAAGCAATACAGATAGGGTGCTGGATAACATAAACTCACTGCCCCCCAACAGGTACACAATCACATATCCATGAACACTACAGAGCCCCTGTAACCATAGCTATGATGGTACAAGGTGCACTCAGGCTGCATGTGACCTGTCCACATCCCTGGTCGTATAATACACATATGGCAAAACAGTTTGCTCTACACATACACTCCCATGTAAAACATAGGTTCATGTCAGTCTGTGAAAACACTGAATGGAGCACACCAACAGTTATCACAACCCACAAAGTGGAGACGCCACTCATAATGGGAGGCACTGCATCAGTGGCAGCTACAGTAAAACAGGGTTAATGTTTTGTATTCCCCCCTCATTGTAGCCCATACCACACAGACAAATGGGAGGCATCTGCATATGTAAGTATGTGAATGGCCATGACCTAGGAGCAATAGCTGACTCATTGTTGTGGACAACATTCAGAATGGGCTTTGTGAGTGAGGTGCGTGACATATGTGCACAATCTGACAGCTTCTTATTGCATTGTCACCGCTAGGTTAATAACCCTGTACCCATTAACTACCACCGATGCAGCGGTCAACATTATGGACACTGTGTGTAAGGGATGGTGCTGTGCAGTTTACCTCCCTGAGCTAGTGACGTCACCAGGCCTATTAGGTAGTCATAAGAGGCAACCCAAGTCATGACAGTGTGCCATCCATGAGCATGGAGATCATTGGACAGCCATACTCAGCACTCAAGTGACCAATACCGGATCACATATCACCTTTAAGGGGTATTAGCCATGCTTGGATGGGCGACACCAGCCTTCACAATCCTCATCTCCACTATGCAGCATGCTGCCTACCCTGCATAAAGACATGTGCAACACTGTGATGTTGGACATGCTACATGTACATATCCTGATCTGAAAGACATACGTCATAGGTTCATAGGTTCATAGATTCATCATTCAGAATGGTACATGTACATATCCTGATGTGAAAGACATACGTCATGGACAGCCAGCCACCTTCCTAGTACAAGGATCGCCACATGCTGGACAGATCCTTGTGCCAGACATGTTACATACTCCTGCCATACCATGCAACCCTGTCCAGCAAAGTTGCACATGTCATCTCTGTCATACATGGTGCGATGACCACATGGTAGGTGTATCATTAACTGTCTGGATCAGTAATGTGGCACTGATTCACCTGTCAGCTAGAAAACCTTACATCCTATGCCCATACATGGCCCAGGGCATACACACTACTACATGACCTTGGCCATACATGCTATAGTTGATAACCATCCCTGCGAATACCATCACACTAGCCATTGTCCCATGTGTATCACATGTGCAACACAGGTGATACGTGGCAGGATGTTGAACTGCTGTACAGTGCCGTGTAGATGTATATGACAAAACACATGCATGTAAAGGATTCCGTGCGCATGTCTGCATTGTCACTGCTCATGTCCATTAAGGCAGTGTATGTGATGATATGTGACATATACACAGCATCAAGGTCAACAGCATTGATGTGGACACATCCAGGCATGTGTTGATAGGTAAGAACACCAGTACAGGCAAACAGACATGTCCACATCAAGACATACATATATGGTGATAATATCCAATCCCCATCGGGTGTTACATGTGTGTGACACAAACATGTCAGTCATGTCAGTGTCATGACGATTTGCAAAGACAACTGTTCATATGTACTAAATGTAATACACATGTATGTGCAGCTGTATCTCTGTGCATCTCTGAGATGCTGTGACCTGTCTCTATCATTATGTCTTCCAGATAATGCCTCGATCATGACTGCCAGCATATAGCCACTTGGAAGATGATGTCCTCATACCATACCTCCAGGATAACTATGAGGTATTGTTCAGCCATGTGCCACAGCATGCCCAGCAGCGTGATGACCTGTGGCAGGAACTTCACAGATGGGTTAATGATGTGGGTGGCCATAAACGCACCTACCAGCAGGTGTGCAGACACTGCACAGACCTGATCCGACATGCAAAACAGTGTGCCAATGCAATCACCAGAGAACAAGGTAGAACAGGTGGTGGGCCACCAACCCAGCCCCCACTCACACCTACCGAGGAGCTACTGGCCAGCCTGGGGACCCCATCAGAACAGCATCCACAAACTCTAGCTGCCATCGAGGAGGTGGGTGTCTCCCAAACACCGAGCCTGGAGATGCTTGGTAAGTCATTACTGCACATATAACTATTATATCCCATTTAGTTGCATGTGTCACTGTACAATATGTAATGTAACGTCATATGCAAGGTATGTTTACACACATGCCGCATACTATAGTATGCTACCCTGTGTATGCACACGTGCATACTCCATAGTATATGCTATTGCACTGGCGAATGTGTTAACATGCACAGTGCACCCTGTAGCTGTCATACAGTCATGGATAATGATCAAACTGCTGTGTCACCCCTATACAGGTACCTCTGGCATGCCACAGAGACAGCAGGCTGTTGCAGGTGAGACAATTATCAGTATCAGGCATGTGAATGCACAGATCTATTCACCATGTGGCCAGTTAACACATGTACACATAATATATGGTCCAGTCACGATACACAGGTCGCATCTTTCATCAATCAAACTGGCTACCCATGTGCAATATATACAAACTAAATGAAACACCGACATGAAAGCACAGTAGCTGTCATTGCTAGATGTGTGGACAGCTGTGCATACAACAGTGGAGGTGTTGTTCAATGTAGGAATATGTACTATACATCAGAACAACACATGTGGGGTATGCAAACAGTACTACACAGTGAGCTGGGATATGGGCAGCCCACAGGATTCACCATTGTGGAATATGCCCCTGCAATGAGTGCAGACATTGTGATGTGCCATCTGACATGTCCCAGACATGTAGTGGTCCGGCTGCAACATTGTCTCACTATCACATAAAACATACCCCACATACCAAACATACAACCCTTTGTCTGCATAACCTTGTGGACAGTGGAGTATCTGACATCTATGGGTGTATGTCATATGGGACAACACAGACATATGAGATAGACGGCCATCACAAACATTTGGCCAACACATGTTCACACGTGGCCATGGAGGATGGCCAGGGACATGTAGCAACACACAGTAGATGTGATGTGTATGTGTGTACATCCTGTTGCACATTGTCTACACATGGTCCAACTATAGCCTTTGTTGAATGGTTATATAGTAGATGTGGAACACTGGACATCCTAACAACCTGTGCACAGCTTGTGGAGGTATCACGTAATTCAACCGCATAAGATGTGTTGAACATCATGACTGTGTCACAGCATGACAGTAGTCACCTGTACAGCTTCACATACATATACAGACACTACATCAGGCCACCGATACCGTACATTTCCCTTGCTGCTGTTGGACATCACTGTCAGCTGTGCACCTCGTGTGTGTGGTACATAAATGTCATGTGGGACATGGTGTATTGACAAGTCTGCCATGTGTGGACATGGTTGCCAGGCAGCTAAGAAATGTTAGCAGTTGTGCAGGGGTGTAATCCGTATGTCTTCCGGTGACCTGTCACACATGACACAGCATGGTTTAGTGTGTATACACCTCAGTGACGTGGGTCACAATCTACAGTATTTATGTATTGTGTATGCACGCAGTCATGGCTATGCACTGTGTGTGTATTCCACACTGTATAGCAGTAGAGATGCCTCATGATTCCATGCAATGGCACTGTGTCTGTACTTCACACTGTATAGCAATATAGATGCCTCATACTACCCTTCAATGGTCATGCACATCTGCTAAAAGTGCATTCTATCTGTAGGGCATACAGACAACACTGCAATGTGACACTATTACACCACTGTACATGTGTCAGGACACCATTGTGTCAAACATGTATGCATGTCAATGCACACGTCAGCAGATTACATGTCATACTACATGTTAATGTCAAGGACATATGCCTCACATCAGCCATGTGTACTGTTAATCTGTGCTGGTCCACATGGTGTATCATAGGGATGCATGCTTACTACCATGATTGTGTGAAATGCATGGCTTCTGCTATGACACATGTTTGCTGTTGTGTGCAACCCAGGGATGTATGCTAACTACCACTATTAATGTCTGAGCTGCATGCCGTCTGCTGTGTCACTTGCATGCTGCATGCCTTCTGTCAAATCCCATGCATGGTCATGTGTGTGTCTGTGTGTGTCTGTGTCTCTATTGTAATGTAGAGTCTTTGCTTGCCTTCACAGGTGATGTAGGTGCATTACCCTCCTGCGGTCCATCTGATGTTAGTGTCCCCACAAACTCTAGCAGTGATGAACATATGCTTGAGGTACAGGCAGGGTTGTCAGGGGCTGAATCTGTGCCATTGGTTGCCATCCCACCTATATCCCCCTCTTCCTCACACACAGTTCTCATACCAACACATACCCCATCACCAGTGGCCATAGGGGAAGGACAGTTAGCGTGTGTTAGCTTGGAACAGGAACATGTGGTGGCTACGGAAGGTGTGTCTTCAAACCATGGTGTCAGTGAAATGACTGCAGATGTGCCATGTGGCCAGTGCTGCTAGTAGGAGGACTTCTGGCCAACATGCACCTGCATGACAGAGTGCAGCAGCTGGTGTCACCAGACGCATGTTTCAGACTGTAATGGCAGCACAGGCATGTGCTGAATGGCAGAACAGAGAAGGGCAGAGGATTCAGAGGGCTGTTATCTGTTTTTTAAATGACAACATCCAGGCATTGGCAAATGCTCAACAGCAGATTGCTGACGTTTTGGACAGGCGATTGGGTGACATGGTTGGAATCCTTGACTGTGGCATGGCAATCCATGAGCGTGAGTTGTCTGTGCTGGAACATCTGATAGGAGTGAGGCGTAGGCCACATGGATGTAGGCCAGCTACACCACCTGGTGCAGGTCTACGTGAACGAGCTACTTCACATGCCCGCTCCCATAGTGCCAGTAGCAGCAGCAGTACAGCTGGTGCTGCGCTGTCCACACCAGGACACAGCAGGCCATGTGGACGTGGCCCTGGATGGTCCCAGCGGGGACACGGTTCCAGTAGACATGTGTCATTGGACAGTACCCAATCTGTGCCTCTGCCTGGTAGTGCCCGTGCAACCCCTGGCAGGCACAGGTCACATGGCTGTGGCTGGACACAGTGAGCTGTAAATCCTGGTCTGTACAATCTGGAGCTGTCAATAATACCCCTGTGTAGGCCAGATACATGGCAGAACTGTGTGCACACATACACGCACACACCAGAACATCTGTAGGGCACCGCAACACCCACATGCATAACAACCACACATGTCCAATTAGATCACAGGCCCTAACCCATCCACTTTTGCAGCCTAGGCCCCAGGAAAACATTATCACCCTGTGCATATGATGATGCCTGTGCCGCATCCCTGTCATCCACACCATCTGTGCAGGGACATGCTCATATGGTCTGATGCACAGGGTGAACAGAATAGTAAGATAAGTGTATATTACAATTGTTGTGTACTGTTGATACCCAGCAGACATACCATGTAGTACAGGTTTAGAATGCATTGTTTTATGTTCACAGTATGTGTCTTGGTAACAACAGTAACAACATGTTGGTAATGATGGCCTGCTTCCCTCCTTAAGGTCTAATTGCATGTGCCATTAAGTACCAGTGTTTGCAGTTTCCCATGTGAAAATGTGGAGTACTCACAGGCATGTATGGCAATACCAGCATGCTATACGTAGCCTCAACCTCACTGTTAGAAAGGCTGACATTCCAAAGATGTCTACACATCTACTGATCTAGGAGCATGTGAGCTGTGTAATAGGCTACAGTGGCTAGAGACGTGACATCCATACCGGGTGACATCACAGGTACAGTTACATGGTGCGGGGGGTTTACACAGTGGTCTAGCTGATGTCAAGGGTAGAGGCCATTTGATAGCATGAGGCCTCACTGTGTAGCAGTAATACACTTTCACATTACAGGATGAGCACACACACAGACATACACAGACACACACAGTAACAAGCCCACACTCACAGGGTCAACGACACTATAACACACACTTGATATTATTGAGGTGAGGACCCCTACCTATGTGGTAATCACCATTACAGTACTGTGCACACACATGACGCGACATAGAGAATGAACATGCACAGGTAGTCAGTAATGCCTAAGACCGACGGCATCAACAGGGTAGTTGATTGCATCACCTTGAGGGTTTAGGGGCCCTATCTGCTCTCTATGGTAGCATACAGCCTCACTCCATGCACCAGACAGCCAAACATACATACACACACACACTAGAGTCCACAAATGTCATGCACATACAGATAGCTAACATGTGTGTGATACACACACCACCCCTGCCTATGACTTGCTTTCTACACTGCAGTATGTACAGATCTCTACAACAGTGTACAGGGGTGTGTAACAATTGGGATGTATTCACCACCATATGTGGCATATATGGTCACACAGGCAAACACGCATGGCAGTACTGTGAATCAAACACCTGCTATCTTATAATACGTCTGACAGACATGCAGCAGTATTGCCCACATTACAATGTGTACCGATGCGACCTTTGGCAATTGTGCTACTATATGCACATGGGAGGACTTAAGTGTTACAGGTGTCAAGTGATTTACAGTCAGTAACACCCTGACCACTGTGTAGGTTGCATGTCTTCTCCTTCCAATTAACAGAAACATGGCTTACTGTTTGCACATGTTATGGTAGGATGGTTTGTGACACACCTGTGAGTTTTCTTCAGCAAACATCCATCTGCAAAGGTGGCCCACCACTTTATGTACACACATCCATCCATACCTGATGTACATTTTACCGTACTGTCAGTATTTCACCATATACAGGTGTCAATGAATGGGCTGCATTGCAACTGCATGTTGTAGTAAGACACAGATGAACTGCAAATATCAGCTACTGCACATGCATGGTAGCTGAATGCACACCACTACATGTACATGTGTGTAGGTCCTACATTCCTGTCATGTAGCCATGTTTGTATGCATTGCAATAGGTTGACGTGTGATGACATACATGACACATGGACTGTTGTATGATATGATAGTTGTCATGGGTAACCAGTACAGAGGGAATGTTAACTCAGTCAACATTGCTACCTTATGTACTGTTAGCATTCAACAGCCATGGACCTACCTTCCATGTGCATGCATGTAATTGCTGTAGCCATGTGTCTGCATGAAGGACAGCAAAAGCTATGCTATGTACATATGTGTTGTGTGTGTGTGGGGCATGTACATATCCACAGCAGTTACATGTATGTCATATCCAAACATGAGTGTGTTTTCTGGTGTACAGCAACAGTAATCTGTTACAGCTGTATAAGACCCAGGGCCCCTGTTATGTGTACAGCTGACCTGGTTATGAACAGTGGAATCATTGCATTGCATAACACATGATGGAACCCTGTCAGTACATGGATAGTCTGCACAGTTGTAGAGCTAGGTACAGTCCACTGGTCATGAGTAACATGGTGTTGTACTAATGTATGGATGTGTGTTGCTGGTCCAAGGACATGGTGATGTCTGAGGGCTACATACTAGAATGCGGCATTTACCACTGTGATCTGCACCTGACACATCTGTGATGGCTTTTGAGAGTGTACTGGTCAGTACATGTGAGTGGCCTTCATGTACGTGGGGACACTAACACCTGGAGCGGTCAGTAACAGTCTTATGGCCCACATGTCTGTATCTGAGGTATACGGTGGTAGTGCTATTGTGCACAACTGAGCCTTATGCCAGGTGTTCCTCACTGCACAGATGTCAGTATTCCCGGTTGGCAGCTATGATTACGAACGCTACACATCTAGCACTGTTTAGCATACACATACAATGCAGTTGTCCTGTAGGTGTCAGGTTATTTACCTGGTCTCAGGTTCTTCGTCTATGTATGGTACTATATGTGCGAAGTAGCCACTCCTGCCAGGACATCACCACGGGTGGTATTAGTGTGCCAGGTTTAAATTGGAACAGCTAAGGTGATGGAGAGCAGCAGATGTTGTACAGAAGACCAGTGTCAGATATATGTAGTGCAGCGTTCATGCTAACAATGATGACTATCGACACACTGTGCCCTTCATTGTTTAGAATCTGTGTGCATACAAGACAGCCCTTCGCTACTAAGTGTGTGAGCATGCCCAATACGCCGTTGTGTAGATGGACACATAGTGCATTCAAAACGGACGTGTGCTACTAAGTGTGTGAGCATGCCCAGTGACACCTTGTGTAGGTTATGTGCCTTTGTGTATGGGCATGACCATTGTAATCCTGTATAGCAATAGTGGTCATCCAGGCAACAGATGGCCATACCCCACTTCAGGATGGATTCCTACATTGAACACATTGGTTCACAGGTATGTTCACCGCAACTGCCAGCATCCATGTCAATGCCTGCATTCCTAGAAGGCCATATTGACTGTCTTGAAAGGTGTACTGTCTGTGGTGGATCTCGTATCTATGTAGTGTTGTAATAGTGCTCCATAGATAGGCAGTTGTCCTGCTCACACCACTGCTGTGTGTTTGTCTCCGTCTGCCTTGGGACAGTAATATGCTTTTAGACTGCTCACACTCCATACAATCCCTAACGGCGTTTGTTCCAGTGTTGATGATGTCACCCACCTAGAAGTATGCCTCTGGGAGTGCTGTGTTCCAGTAATCTTGGTAGCGCAATCTGTAAATGCGTAATGCTGTACTGTGATAAGGTAGTTAGGTCTATGTTCTAATCCCAGCCCTGCCAAGTGTGTGTGTGTTTCTAGCTGCCTAGGGACCGAGTAATGCTTTTAGACTGCTCACTCTCCATACAATCCCTATTGGCATCTTTGCCTTTGCTGATGATGTCACCCACCTAGAAGTATGCCTCTGGGAGTGCTGTGATCCAGTAATCTCGGTAGTGCGTTCTGTAAAGGCATAATGCTGTAGTGTGATAAGGTAGTTAGATCTATGTTCTAACCCCAGCCCTGCCAAGTGTGTGTGTGTTTCCAACTGCCTGGGGACAGAGTAATGCTCTTAGACTGCTCACTCTTCATACAATCCCTATCAGCGTCTTTGCCTTTGCTGATGATGTCACCCACCTAGAAGTATGCCTCTGGGAGTGCTGTGATCCAGTAATCTCAGTAGCGTGTTCGGTAACTGCATAATGCTGTAGTATGATAAGGTAGTTAGGTCTATGTTTTAATCCCAGCCTTGCCAAGTGTGTGTGTGTGTGGGTATGTGCTTGTGCATGTGTGTGGGTGTTTCCAGCTGCCTGGGGACAGAGTAATGCTTTTAGACTGCTCACTCTCCATACAATCCCTATCGGCGCCTTTGCCTTTGCTGATGATGTCACCCACCTAGAAGTATGCCTCTGGGAGTACTGTGATCCAGTAATCTCGGTAGCATGTTCTGTAAAGGCATAATGCTGTAGTGTGATAAGGTAGTTAGGTATATGTTCTAATCCCAGCCCTGCCAAGTGTGTGTGTGTGTTTCCAGCTGCCTGGGGACAGAGTAATGCTTTTAGACTGCTCACTCTCCATACAATCCCTATCGGCGTCTTTGCCTTTGCTGATGATGTCACCCACCTAGAAGTATTCCTCTGGGAGTGCTGTGATCCAGTAATCTTTTTAGTGCGTTCTGTAACTATGTAATGCTGTAGTGTGATAGAATAGACAGGTAGGTGTTCGATTCCAAGGCATGACAGGTGTGTGTGTTTGGCAGTCATATCCTATGTGTTGGTATCTGTGGGTGGTAGCTCTAGGATGTGTTGAGTGTGTTTTGTTACTTTCCTATATAGTGTCCACAAATGTCATAATCGCCCAAGAGACTGGGTTGTCAACACATACACATACATTCGCCAATAGGTCTGGTGAGTAAATATCAGCAGCCCTACTCTTACCCTTACTACAGTCTGACCCATGTGACACAATGAAACACACTTGCCTTGATAGTAACACCACTACATAATGCAGGTGGCACATGTGGTTTCCTTTTCATTCTTGTCTAATGCTTTGGTGTCATGTGGTCCGCTGTTGTGATATAAATTCAATATCTACATATGTGTGTATATGTATATGTGTGTGTGTGTGTGTGTGTGTGTGTGTGTGTGTGTGTGTGTGTGTGTGTGTGTATATATATATATATATATATATATATATATATATATATATATATATATATATATATATATATAGATATATATACATATATATATATATATATATATATATATATATATATATATGTGTGTGTATGTGGACATTAGCACTATTGAATGTCTGTGCTGGATGATCTGTACGTGATCACCTTGGATGTCTGTGTATCTGCCATGGCTAAGTGGTAAAGCACATTATCTGTGGTGTGCAGGGTCCCGGGTTCTAGTTGTGTAGAGATCAGTTATTTTGTTGCTGGGAAGAACAAGGGACATCGAATACGGTGATAGTAAGGCACCTTTAACCAGTTGTGTGCGGATCTGAGCGACAGTAAACAGTGGTTATTAATTTGGAGGATCAGTATGGGTCATATAACTATGCATTAGAAGACAATACTATGCAAATGAGGTTGACAATAGTGAATCCCGTTTATCCCCAGGGTGTGATGCAGATCCCAAGAGTGTATGTGTATAGATAGCCGGGTGCAGGACTCGAATACAGGTGAAATCATGGGGGGGGGTCAGGCATACTGTATGTACATTGGAGCCCTGTGCCTCAGGATTGCTCCTGCCTTAGCACGCCTAAGCTAGGGGTGTGTCTATACCTGCCTGGTGAAATTGGGAGGGACAACAGCAGTAGTGGAGTAGTCAAGGTGAACAGGCTGCACAAACAGGTGATAATCAGCACAATCAGCAGATTACATGGCCAGCCCGCCCCAGAACACTACAGTAAAGTGAGCAAGCACCATACACACAGGTTTCTTCCACACTCTGCACCACCGGTGTATACATGCGGGGACATTTCTTGACACAATCCAACCAAATGAGAAGGGCTGCAGCAGGCAACATAGACCAACATGTGCAGGAGGCTGAGGGTGGTGAGGATGTGAATGCTGCCGAACAACCCTTAGTGAGGTGACATAAGACTTTACAGACCCAGGGTAACCTACCAGGGGCTACATGAGCTGGAGATAGTGGAGCGCTATGGGGTGGACAGAGACCTCCTACAGCAGCTTGTTGAGCTGTGCCGGCCACACCTGACACATCGAACAGGCCGAGGGAAACCCATCCCAGTGGATACCGATGTATGTGTTGGCCTAGGTATACTAGCCACAGGTACCTTCCAAAGCACAACTGGGGATATCATGGGGATCTCACAGGCATCTGCATCCAGAGTATTGCACCAGTTCACAGACACTATGACACCATATGCCAGTGAGCACGTACATGTCCTCAGCACACGTGATTTGTTGACCAGCAATATGCGTCTCTTCCATCACATGGCAGACTACCCTGGGGTACTGGGTGTTATAGCCTGCATGCACGTATGCATTAAAGCACCACCCGGTGAGCAGGGTAGGGCCTACATTAACTGCAGGGGCATACCCTCCAACAGCTAGGCCGTATGTGATGGCCAGGGCATTAAACTGAATGTGTGTGCTGTCTGCCCTTGAAGCTATGATGATTCCAATATATGGCATCTGACGAAGCTGTACCACACCTTTGCCAATATGAACATCCCCTACAGTCTCCTAGTGGGGGATGCTGGGTAACCACTGGAGTCGTGGCTGATGACACCCATCAGCAATGCACACACACCTGAACAACTACACCATAATGAGGCACACGCACAGGCAAAACATATAACCGAGCATGTGTTTGGGATACTCAGGTCATGGTTCTGGTGTCTGGACACATCTGGTGGTGCCTTGCAGTATTCACCAGCTACATGCACCCAAATTTTTATGGTATGTGCTATGCTACACAATCTGATCCTGCGCTAACAGTTGCAGCAGAAACAGCATGGGGCAGGGCCACACAGCCCCCCACCAATGGCAAGGCCTGTACAGGCACAGTGTGTCTTGGAGGAGGATCTACCTGAGCTGGACCCAGTAGGTGAAACGAGGCATGCACAGTATGACCTGCCCTTGGCAAAGAGGCAACACATGGCATATGCACTGACACAGTAGGTAACCAGGGATTTCACACTCTCTGACTCGCACAGACAGTACAAGGGATGCCAAACATGACACTACCTGTGCTCAGCCATGTATAGGAAGTGCACTGTGTGCATCCGACATAGGCAGCCCTCCAGAACCATCCTCAGGTCTGGAACACCCCCAAGGTAAGTCACTCAACCTACCAATTGGCAGTTGTATTAGAATGTGCATTTACCTGTTGCTATGGTATGGATGTGAGCATACAAGGGAATTTGGTGGCCGACTGTTAGGGCAGCAGACAGTACACATCCATAGTGGTACCACGACATCTGTAGCACAGACCGGGGTCATGATAGTAGCCAGTAGTACACAGGGTGTCCTAACCCACTGCAGGTTATGGGCTGAACATCATGTGTGTCCATACAGTCCACACAAGTCTCATACAGCTGGACGGGTGTAGACCAATACAGACAAATGCTATACAATGGCCTCTGGATATGCCCAATGGATGACCCCAACACCCACAGACACACACACAGACTACAGCAGGCCAGGCAGTTGGATGTAGGTTGTGAAGGCTAGGACATCTGAAACCACAATGCTGGTAATTAAAGCTAGGATCTGACGTACACTGGTATGCCTCCAACCAGCAATTTAGGTAGGTCCACACACTGAAATGGAGTACCTGGCATACCAGTATAGTAGTAGCAAATGTGTACAACTGTCAGCTGTGCCCCCCTTCCAACGTATACATGTGAGAGTCATGTGCGCCACCCCCGGTGCTGTGTAGGACTGTGGATACAGTTGGATGTCCCCCCACGCTGTGCAGAAATGTAGCAACAGTCAATGCCACATGACCATTAGCTACCCTGCAGACACAGCATGCCACCTGTCAGTGTACAATGCAGGGGTCGGCACCACAGCACTGACTATCTGGACATGTGACACATGCGATCCAGTTGACCATACTGGGCATGCTCAAACACATGAAGGTATGATGGTAATGTCAGTTGACAACATGCATAACAGTCATACTGGGCATGCTCACACACTGAAACACAGGACGGACAGGTATGCAAACACCAGTGGTCCGGACATATCTGCCAGTACATTGCTATACTGTTGGATGACTGTGCTGTATGGTATGTGTGTGGTACTGTCTATTGTCTGTATATATGCCATGGTGTATTGGTAATTCACATGAGCTGTGTGCACACCACGTGCAAAGGACGGTTCTTTGCGGCCAGAATGACGCTTTTGGATATGGAGTGGGTAAGGCACATTCCAGCAGGTGGGAGCGGTTGTGTGTGGGTTTGCGCAGTGTTAAGCACTGATGACCTCTGGTTACAGCTCCTTATACTTGTTTAGACTTCACATTACTTTAACAGTGCAATACTCACATACTGGTAGACAAACACGCTTACACCCGCTCGCTCACTCACTTGCACGTGCACCGACATTGGTGCTTCCATTTGTCACTCACGCTGGGTGGGCGCGATCCATTGTGATGCCTATTACTTCGGATTACATGATTACAGTATCGGGTATGGCTAACCATTAGGCGACGGGAGGCGTTCGACTGTATGGAATCGGCAGCCTGTCCAGTGACATAATCATATTATATGCGTGTTCCTCATACAATCCGCTCCCATCTGGCTGATACATGGGAACCGATACTCTGCAATGCTGACATGTAAATGTTTTTTGGGAAATGCATCTCTCTGCCGGGTCATGCTACCGCATACCTATTGTAGGTTTTCCACCTTTTAGATTGAGAAGCCGAAAGTATTCCCAAAAAAAATTGTGCAAGCAGCAAAATGCAAGTGTAAAATCCACTTATTTAATGTAGAAACGTGACATACAAAACACAAAAGAAAATCACAGGACTAGTTTAGCGCTTTCACCCGTGTGTAATACAGGCTTCATCAGAACTAAAAGCCATTTTGAATTCTATATCATTTAAATAAAATCTTTGGCACCAAAAGTCTAAAGCGTATTTAAAGCTATACATACTCTCCAAACATATCTCTAATAAATACTTTATTAGAGCATCTAAAAATAGAAATGATATAGAATTCAAAATGGCTTTTAGTTCTGATGAAGCCTGTATTACACACGGGTGAAAGCACTAAACTAGTCCTGTGATTTACTTTTGTGTTTTGTATGTCACATTTCTACATTAAATAAGTGGATTTTACACTTGCATTTTGCTGCTTGCACAATATTTGGGGGGAATACTTTCGGCTTCTGAAGTCTACATAGCGAGGCATGAGCTTTTTCCTTTCTTTGAGTGGTTCCTTGGTTTTGCAATCGCCACATCAGGTTCTTACCTTTTAGAATGGCCGACGTGAGACTCTAGGAGTAACACCTTTCCCACTTTGCATGGGACAGTCCCTCATTAGGCATATGTGTCATGCGGGAATACTCTAGCCATAGCAAATGTCCTGATAAGAGGACATTATTATATTCTACGTGTGTGTAATAGTTGCATG